>NW_020954557.1:27120992-27149689 GCF_900497805.2 Vombatus ursinus | reverse complement strand
GGCTTTGGATTTAGGAGCTTTGGCTTTGTTGTCTTCTTCTGGTTGTATATTTTGATCTTCTTTGTCACCAGAATAAGATTCTATGGTCTGACTCTTTTTGTGCTGCTTGCTTATGATCCCAGCCAATTACTTGAGTTTTAAACTCTATGTTAAGGTAAGGGTCTGCTTCCAGTGTGGAGAATGTACTGTCCCAAGCTTCGGAAATTTGTTCAGCTGTTTTCAGAGGTACTTCTAAGGACCTATAAATTTTCAGTTCTTCCAGGGTGGTATGATAAGGGGCAAGGTGTTTTCTCTCCACCACCACAACAAGCTCCATCACACCAGTGTTCCTCCTCACCCCAGGACCGCCCCTCAGAACTGTGACCCAGATCCAAGCACGGGCAAAGCAAGAGATTCCTGCCTCAGCACTGGCAAATAGATCCCTATAATCCTGCTGTGATCAGCCACTCAATTCCCCCTCAGTCTGTGGGCCAAGAGACCAGGATATAGCCGCTGCCCCAGATGCCACTCTAGGGACTTGCGGCTGAGACCTAGCTCCTTCTTTCACCACAGTCACAGACTTTTCCCACTGACATTCTAAGTCATCTTTCACATTTGTGGGTTGAGAGGTCTGGAAACTGCCACAACTGCCCATGATTCAGTCCTCTGAGGCTTGCTCCAGAGTCGTTGCACCTGAGCGCCCACATGGAACTGCATTCCTCTCCCCCGCCCAGTGCGATATACCTTCTTTTTGTTGGTTATGCTGCAATAGAATTTGTTTAGAGCCAATTTTACAGGTGTTTAGAGGGGTTTAGGGGAGAGCTCAAGCAAGTCACTGCTTTCACTCTGCCTTCTTGGCTCTGCCCCCTGTGCTTTTTTTTAATGTGTTATATTCCCTTACCAAAACATAAGCTCCTTGATTTTTCACTTTTATCTTTGTATTCCAATCACCCGGCACAGTGTTTTGCATTTAATAGATGATTAATAAATGCTTGCTAAATTAGATTAGATGCAGGGAAACTGAGATAAAAAAAATACATGGCCTTCAAGCAGAAGACATTTAGGTTATTTCAAGGATAGGGACTGAGTAAGTGGTGAAGAAACCAAATCTCAAAGAAATATGCATTTCTTTCTTTGGACCTTAACCATTTTTTTCTTTGGAATCAGAATCAGAGAATTGCAGAGCTGGAAGCAGAGGTGTGCTGATAAAAGTTTATCAGCTGGTCTTTCAGAGAGAAAAAAAAATGTGTTTTTCCTGGAAGACCAGTTGATAAACTTGTCAGTTGACACACTTTTCAGTTGAATCTGCATTTTAACATTTTCTTCATCGCCTTCTTAAATCTAGACAAGTAGCAAAATAATAAATCAGATCCTACTTTGTATCATTTGCTGATTAATGAGCAGTAAATACTTACTCTGAAAATTTAACAATTGGCTCTCCTAAGACAGTATGAGTTGGCTGCAGCACACCAGTTGTGGAAGGGCCCCCAATGGTCATCTAGTCCAACCTGCACCAGAAAGGAATACTTCACGTAGCATATCCAAGAAATGGTCATCCAGCCCTTGTGTGAACACCTCCAAGGAAAGATAACTCACTCCCCAAGGTAGCCTATCCTGCTTTGGGACAGCAGTGTTAGAAAGATGTTGTTGTTATTGTTTTCCCCTAACATAACACCTAAATTTGTCTCTTCACAGGTTCTACGCATCACTCCTGGTTCTTCTCTTTTGGGACAAACAGAGAATGTCTTTAGCTGGGGGAGGATGTAGGAAGGAGGGAGAGAGAAAGTGGTGGCATTTCATGTGTAGACAACCACAAAAGCAAAACCTATAAGGTGTGGGTAGTTAGGAATTGAGAGGACCTCAAAGGAGATCCCAGAAGTAGTAACTTTTGCTGCCCTATGCTATTGTATAAACAACCCATTCATTGAACCGGAGATTTTTAAGGAGAAAACAATTGAAGGAAGAAGTTCAGAGGAGCTCCAAAGCTACCATATTTCTGCCAAAGGACAACCCTGTGCACAACTCATTTTTGAAACCAAACTCTCATAAAATCTTATTCACATCCATGACCGCAGAGAAGACAAGTAAGAAATTCAAACTTCAATAAAATGTTTCTAAAAGGTTAGAAAAATTAAACTTAAAAAGTAAGACTGGTTATGTCTCAAACAGCTTACAGTTTCCATGCCATTACTCACCCCCACTTTCCATAATGAGTCAATCAGATTCTTCAAGTCCCATATCTTAGATGTACAAACTGGTCCCATACTACCCATATGTGGTTTGATTGGAATAGCCAATGGGAACGGAAGCATAATTGGAAAGAAAGTCCCTTATTTCATCCTACTCAAGACCTCGATTCTCAGCATGGTCCTCTATTTCACCAGGGATTTCAGACTTTCAAGGGAATAAAGGGATAAAGGATACAGACTGGGTCTGTGATTTCATTGGTATAGTGAACTTTCAGGTGATGAAACTCCTACCATGAAGCATTTTCATTGCAATTTGTAGTTTTAGAGAATTCGCTAGAGTGCTGAGAGGTTTAGTCACCTACCCAGGGTCACACAGCCAGTATATGTCAGAGGAGGTTTGAATCCTAGTCTTCCTGGCTAAAAGGTTAGCCCTCTGCCTACTATGCAATACTTCCTTCTTTTCTTTTTTTTTTTTGGATGGAAACAAAAAGGTTGGAAATTCCCAGGTCAACCTTTATTTGGGGAAGGAGTGGGGGGAAGAACCTATGATTTCATTGGTTTGAGGAACTCCCAGGGAGAAAACTTGCTCCTCCAAATCAACTCATCTTAAATGAATAGCCTTAGAGAAATGGTGGGTTAAGAGGATAAGTAACTTCTGAGGCCAGCTCCCTGTGTATTACATTTTACTACCTGAAATTATATTTATCAAATTTTCTTGAAAAATATCATGTATCATATAGAAATTCATCATACTAAGAGGTAAGATCAGAATTAGAATGATTCTATTGGTTGATCTGAGAAACAGCAGATAGAGGACCAGCTTAAACACAGAAGACCTGAGGTCAGGTCCTGCCTCTGACACACACTGACTACAAGTTCCTTGAGCAAGTTATTTACCCTCTCATTGACCCAGGCAACTCTCTTAGACCATGGGTTGTATAGTCTTAGACTATACAATGCAATGACAGGGAGTTTCCTTATTGACAGTTCCTTATAGCAATAAAATCACAGATCCAGAAAAAAAAAAGTATTCCACAGTCTGACACCACTCTACCTTTCTAGGATTATTTCAGCTTATTCCTTTTGGTATTCTCTACCTAAAGTAAGGCTTCTTACTTTCCCATAAAATAACTGGACTTTCCTACCTCTGTCCTGCTCAGAATTTCTTTAGAATTTGGTCAGGCTTCTCACTATGCCTAGAATGTCTTTCCCCTACCGTTCTGTAATTTCCACTGGTCTTTTAAAGGCCAATTCAGATAATAAATCCCCCAGAAAGCTTTCCCTTATCCCTGGCCAATAACAACTTTCCCCTCTCCAATCTCTTATAGCACCTTGTTTTGTAATTGTCTAATGCATTTATTACATATCTTTATATTCATCTCTTTATGATGTCTTATGACGAGTTCTTTGAGGACGTGACCTTTGGCTTATCTAAACTGTTGAGATGCTTCAGCCCATAGCTCAGTACCCTAAGCCCAGTTAGTGGTAACTTAGTATATGTTTATTTTTCATATTTGTATGATGATTCACCAAAACCAAATCGTTTCCCACTTTTCAGCAAAAAAATTAATACTGTGGTTGTAATGAGATCTCATATTATTAAAACAATAACTTTTATAAAAAAAATGGTATAGTATATTCCCAGCATACTAAGAAGCATAATCATAAATGATTAAAATTAAACCAAACTTGTCAAAATAAACAAATTAAATCATCTAGGTCAATGTCTAAATTTTTTATTAGGTCTTGCATTTACTCATTAATTTATAGCGTTTATATAATCAACAAAGGTTTCAAGGACAGTCATTTAAAATAATGAGATTCTGATATAACATGTTATTACTAAACATTCAATGTAGATTACCTATAATTTAGAGGGCCATCTGTGCCTTATTTTTTTCACTATGAAGAGATAGTATGACATCATGGCACCAACATTGAAATAGAACTCAGATCCATGATTCATTAGCAGTTTTACTTTGAGCAAGGCATTTAACCAATTTGAGCAACAGTTTCCTTTTTACAAAGTATAAATAGCAATATGTCCACTAGAGTTGTTGAAAGGAAAGCACTTTGGGGCAGCCAAGTGGCGCAGTGGATAGAGCATCAGCCCTGAAGTCAGGAGGACCTGAGTTCAAATCCAACCTCAGACCAGACACTTGACACTTACTAGCTGTGTGACCCTGGGCAAGTCACTTAACCCCAATTGCCTCATCGAAAGAAAGAAAGAAAGAAAGAAAGAAAGAAAGAGAGAGAGAGAGAAAGAAAGAAAAGGAAAGCATTTTGTAAACTAGTAAACTAGAAAGCATTGTATGATACCTGGTGGAAATGGCTTTGGATTGAGAGTAAAAGGACCAGGATTTTAATCTTAGCTCTGCTGTATATACTCCCTGTTTAACAAGTCATTCCATCTCACTGGAACTCAGTTTCCTCATTTGTAAGAAGAGGGGGTTGTACTAAATGACCTCCAAGGTCCCTTCAAGCTCTAAAACTATGTTCCTATATATTATTATTATTATCAATCCCACCCCATCTTCTCCTGCAGATTGTTTCCTCTATCACCTCCATTCTTTCTCTAATCTTCAATCTCTTCTTGACTTCCTTTACAGTTACAAATACATTCATGTTTTCTTTCATTATTAAAAAAAAAAAACCTTCATTTGACCCTACCACTCCACCCTTGCCTGTAAGCTATAGAAAAAGACTGAAACAATGCAGGGATGAATCATTAGTCTACTATTATTCATTTAAATTTGATCTTCTATGGACTATTGTACAAATGGATAAAACAACTCTTTTTGTAGTTGAATAAAAAGTATTAGGATATAAACTGATCCTCTATATCTGGTTATTAATGTGATGATATCAACGGGAGAGTAATAATTACCATTTAGTTTTATTACTCCAACCAAATTTCTTTTAAAAAATTTGTCTCTTAGCAGATGAAAATATTTTCTTAAACATTTATGCCTATGTATAAACACCCAAATAATACCATATCCTTCAGGATATAGATTTGAAAACAACTTAGCCTGTGTTTTCTCATATACAAAAAATGAATCATTATCCTCTCAATTTTACTAACTAGCACATTTTTAAAAGCCTGCATAGTATTCTCTTAGTGGACTCAGGGCTGGCATTATACAGAACTATAGAATGTTAGAGCAAGAAGGGATCTTGAAATGACATGTATTCCTATTCCCTCATTTTAGAGCTAAAAAACCTGAAATTGAAGGAAAATCAGTGATTTGTCCAAGAACACACATAGTTAGTGGCAAAGTTGGGACTAGAACCCGAGTATCCAAATTCACAATCTGATAATCCTTCAGGAGAATCATTTTATTTGCTATGATCCCAAGAGTGCAGGTAAGATGTCAACACATCCCAAAACATTTACCTCTTAATATTTCTACAAGTATCGAATTCTGTGATTAGGAAGATCTTTTCTGAGACAAGGTTTCTCTATCTCGTCCTGGCTGGAAATACAGTGGGCCCAATTCCATCTCAGATCAGAAAAGAAGCTTTGAACTGGCTCCATTTCTAACTTGAGTTTGGTTTACTTCCCCCTAGGAAGCATTAGATGGTTCCCAACTAGGGACTTCACAATTGGTGCTGAACTTAATGTGTACACTCCATTGGCCTAGCCCTATTACAGCTTAAAATTCCCGAACTCAAGCAATCCACCAGTCTTGGCTTCTCCATTAGCAGAGATTACAGATGTGCACCAACAAATCTGGCCAACAGATTCCTTTTAACATCATCTTGATTTTCAACAATTTTCCCAGAGATGCATCAGTAATATCAAGATATTAAAGTTTTATCTTTCTACCACATGTGTTAAATTTTAAGGTATAAAGATATAGCTTCATATTCAATGGACCTAGCTATGGGATTTCCTGATAATATATAAACCACTCCGGTGAACATGTGCTCTTATCACTTGATAAGAACCAACCCAGTTCTCCAAATTGGTTATGATATTGAAACAATATACCAAAAAATTCTAGGCAGTACACAATTTCTTTCCAGGCTAATTCTGCAGTGGGAGGAGTGTTGGTTAAGGTCTATAGGGCTTTGTTCTGAGGTAATCTTTCACAAATGTGTCAATTTAGGGGTTAGTAGGCCCTGAACCACCTTTGTACATACCAATAATAAGGCCAGTTAAGGTTAAACAAGTAATTTGGTAAAATTCCTGTGGTCAAGAGTTATGCTAAATGGACTCATCTATCACTTGGCCTACTTCTGTTTAAATGCTCCCCTCCCCTTTCTTTCCTCTTTTGAGGCGCTGTCTAATCAGACTATTTACTGCGGTGTATGATGGAAAAACTGATGGAACTGAAATCAGAGAACCTGCCTCTATTTGAATGACAGCGCATTTGAATGACAGACATTTTCTATCTTCATTAACTTTGACAAGTCATTTCACTTCCCTAGGACTTAATTTCCCTATTTGAAAAATAAATAGGTAGGGTTAAATGACCTCCAATGACCCTACTGTTCTAAATCTAAGGTCCTATGAAGTTCCTCCATCAGCTTCCATACCATACCATACAATTTGAAAGTCACTTATGACAAACTTCATCTGAATTACAACTCTACATCCTGAAAAGCACCCTCACAGAAGAATTATAAGATTATAGATTAAAAATTTAGAGATAATCTTATCAAAGTGAGACCTGTTAAAGACCTTAGCTTGAAAAGGCTAAGGTCCTCCACTCCATCCTGGGCTATCTCCAGTTGTCCTGATCCATATCTTGCCACTGGACCCATATGGCTCCAGAGGAGAAAGTGAGGCTGGTGACTTTACACAGTCCTCTCTCACTTAAATCCAATTCACTTGCATGTCATGGCATCACCTCCCTGATATTACAGTCCTCTTTGAGAATGAAGGACAAACAGTATCTAAATTGCTGTCTTCAATTTCATTATTTATTTTAGACTATAGGTATGACCAGATACTTAAAAAGTGAGTAATTAAATTATGTTTTTGAATTAATGGGAAAGACAATGTTCAGAGCTGGGACAAATCCAAAACCCAGTTATCACAATCATGTAACTGGCCCCTATGAAACAATAATACTTCGAAGGGTACTATTTGAAATAACACACTATCACTTACTTATGCATTTCTATTCTCTTACACTTTCAAATAATCAGTATACAGACCCATTTATTTTTATGCCTGATTAGTATACAGTGATTTGGGGGAGGTGCGGGGGAAGATCTGACAGTGTTTCCCTCTCTAGCTCAAAAACAAAGTCACACTAAAATCCACCTTAACCTATATAAATGTGCCAGTCTCCTAGGATTGAAACAATGTTCTGAAATAGTAGGCTGGAAAAAAAGTGGGGAGCACCCAACATTGTCCAAGAGCTGTGATGACATTTAAAGTCCCGAAGAATGTCAGAAATCTATGAAAATGCTATCCAAAATAAAATTGAACAAATTCTCGTATATATTCCTTTCAATGAGTTCCCACACAGTAACTTCATTCCTGATCAGCTTGGGCTTCCAGATTGATTGGATGCCTATGTTTAAATTTCTTGGCTTTCTAAAGACTAGAAGCCCATATGTCTAGACACTGGGGAGTCCCAGGTGTGTTATTGCTCACAGTTCCTTTTTACATTTCTTCAGAGTCCCCTTAATTCAATTCTGTGACTCAAAATGCCTCAAGATTTGATCTGCGTGTTGTCCAAATTCTGTCCATAGCCCAGTGAAAGATTTAATATTGTTTATTGCCAAATATGTCTCCAAAAGTTTTAATCTCCTTATCTCTCCATTACTTGCTTGTAAAGCAAAGCAATTCAATAATGGAGTCAGAGCAAACCAATGCCGACATAATTCTAAATAAGGAAGAGAACACTTGGCAGGACATAGGGCTCTAACAACAGATCTTAAACTACTTTTTCTAAACTCTTAGCTACAGCAAGACTTAAAATATGTTTTTCACTCACAAGTTTTAAATCAGGGTGCCATTTAATTACTAGGTATCTAAAGTAATTGCTTGACACTCAAATTTTACTTTTAAAGATATTTGAATAATTAATTGTCAATAATGGAAGTTTGGATTTTAGTCTCAATTCTGCCATTAATTTGTTCTTGGTGTTTTTTTAAGCATACAATGCTCAGAATAGCACTGTTTATCTGAATTACTAGGCACATGGGAAGCAAAAACATTAATAATCTGTTAAAAAAAAAAGTGGAGTCAAATTGTATCTATGTTCACATGTAACTTTGAACAGACCTGCACAATATTCAGATAGATTTTAGAGTTGCAGCTTCTGCGGAAATAAGTTGATATCAAGCCTCTCAAAGCCAAGTTGCCAATAATCTAACTGACCCAAAATTCAAGCATCTATCCTCTTAGTACTTCATAAGGGCCAAGTTACTTTTGTTGTTGTTGTTGTTGTTGTTGTTTACATTTTTGGGGGGTTTTTTTGTTTTTTTGTTTTTGGTGAGGCATTTGGGGTTGTGACTTCCCCAGGGTCACACAGCCAGTGAGTATCATGTGTCTGAGGCCAGTTTTGAACTCAGGTCCTCTTGATCCATTGTACCATCTAGCTGCCCCCCCAAGTTACTGTTAGAGGGCAACCACTGGAGGTGTTTTCTTAGTCACAGAGGTCCTGAGTACCTTGGTTTAAGTGTTAACATTACTATGGATACAGGCTGCATAGAATCTGTGGATATCATCATGCCTCACCTACATGGAAACTAAAGGAAATGAAATAAGGATAATAGGGTGCAGGCCCAGTTTTAATCATTTGATCTTTGCTTAAAATACATTTTTAGTACCTGAGCCCCATTTGTACTTACACAGAATAAGAATGTGGACATAAATGTACAGTGCCAAATTTCTCCCCTTGATTGTCATGCTAGAAAAGGTTCTGTTCGTGCACTCCCAAAGCCAGACCTAATAGGAGTCCTCCTCCCAGTATTCCATAGTTAGGATCCTGTCAGACATCTGAGACCCCTTGGCATGGTATTGAAAGGGTGAATGAAATAAAATAAAATTTGAAAAAGGAAAGACTTTCAGTCTCCTCAGATAAGGCATATAATATAATTCTGTTTGTATTATCCAGGAAGGTCTTGGAGCAAGGAAAGGGGCTAGCTATTCATCTACTCCGGGGTCTCCAAAAGGTTCTATTTTCAGTCTATTATGTAAGATGTTGCTCAATTTTAGGGCATTATGAGAGCTATTAAAGCATTAAGAGCTTTGGTACCCATGGTAAGCATAAGTAGGTAATTCAGGAGTTACAGCAGTTGATTTTTCAGTTTCACAATTAAGAAAATGTATGAGATGCAGAAGTACAATTCCATTTACATAAGACAGAAGTGACAGTGTCATAACATAAAAATTCCTTTTTTTCTCTATTGACTTTTAAATTTATTTTAAACTTCAATACAAAATAAGAAAAAAATTCTCAGGTACACAGCAACATATGAGAGGATTCATATAAAGCAATCAATTTCCATTTCAAGAAAACCTATGTGATGAATACTACACATTATTTTCAAAGCTGTCTATCTTTTCTTTGCTTCCTTATACATTTTCTTTTGCCCTGTGCTGGGCATTTTTTACTTTATTTTTCACCTTCCTCTCCCTGTCCCCAAAAGCTGCAATTAATTACAGATGTATGTATGTATATATACATATGTATATGTTTATGGATATGCATGTATTGTGTATGTATATATGTATGTGTGTATGCTTATACACATATATACATACATATCCATAAACATATACATATATACTTAAGAAAGTATTGTGCTTATATCTACGTGTCATCTGTTTCTCCGTAGGTGGATAGCATCTTCCTTCATAAGTCCATATTTTTCTAAATCCACCAGCTTATCATTTCTTACACTACAACAATATTCTGACCCAATTACTGTCTATCTGGGAGATTGTCTATGAGTTTTTCCCTCAATTTTCTACATTTTCTCTATTCTTGGCCATATAGGCTTTATTTATACAGGAAAATTTTAATTTAAAATAATCAAAATTATCCATTTTATACTTCAACACTGCTCTCACCTTATAATATGGTTTAAGGTCTGATACTACTGAATCTAGTTCCTTCACATCTTTTTCCCCTGGTTTCCTTGAACTTCCTGACCGTCTGCTCTTCCAAATGAACCCTGGTATTATTTTTTTTCTGATTCAGTAATATAATTTTTAGTAATTTAATTGGGATGGCATTACATAAATATATTAGGTAAAATTATCATTTTTATTATATTAGCTTTACTTATCCATGACAATAAATATTACTTCAATTATTTAGATCTAACTTTGCATATGAAGTGTTTTGTATTTATATTCATATAGCTCCTATGTTTGATTTGGCAGGTATACTCGTTTTTTATATTGTCTAATTATTTTATATGGTCTAAAACTATTGATTAATATGGCTGACATAGTGTATTTTTCTGTTTCGATTAAATCAGATTTTAGCTTTAACTTTGTCTGAGATCATGATTACTATCCCTGCTTTTTTACATAATAAATTCTTTTCCTGACCTTTATTTTATATTTGTGTATATCTCTCATTTTTATAGCATTTCTTGAAAGTGACATATTGTTGAATTGGAATTTTTACTCTGCTATCAGTTTCCATTTTATAGTTGAATTCATCCCATTCACATTCTAAACTATAATTACTTGTATATTTTCCTCCTTCCTATTTTCCTTACTATCCTTCTCACCCCATGCCTATCCCTTCTCATTCCTCTACTTTACTTCTACCCTCTACCTTGCCCTCCTATTCTTTAACCTACCCCCTAAGAATTCCTCCCTTATCTTCTCCCTCCACTCTATCCCCTTACCCTCATTTCTTTCTGAATTTAGAAGATTTTTATGCCCTTCTGAAAATATGTTCCCTCTTTATCCTATTCCCGTAAATCTACATACCCTTCTATACTCCCACCTTATCCTATTTCCTATCCTGCAGGTTTTCCTCTGAGGATCTCTTTCAGGTGGTGATTGGTGGATTTTTTTTTTTCTATTTCTACTTTCCCCTCTTGTTCTAACATTTCAGGACCATCTTCTTTAATTATTTCTCTTGCATCAATATTCTTTTTTTTGTTCATAGCTTTCAGGTAATCTGATTATTCTTGTGGTTTTTCTTCTTGATCTGTTCTCCAGATCAGTTGTTTTTCTTATAATGTTTCACATTCTCTTCTTTTTTTTATTCTTTATATTTTGTTATATTATTTCTTGGTCTCATAACTTTTCTGGCTTCCCTTTGTCCAATTCTAATTTTCAAGGAGTTGTTTTCTTCCTAAAGATTCTGCATCCCCTTTTCCAGTTGGTTGACTTTCTTTTCATAATCTTGTTTTTCTTGGATTGTTCTATTTAATTTTTTCTTAATCTCTTTTATTTGATTTTTAAAGTCTTTTTTGAGTTCTTCTATGAATTCTTCTTGGGCAGATGACCATTTGATATTACTGTTTGGGGTAAGGGAGGCTTGTTTTGCTTCAGTATCCTCCTCAGAAGATGAAACCCAGTATTATTTATTTCTATAGTAAATGTCTATGGTTGGGTTCTTTCTCCTTTGCCTGCTCAATTTTTTTTTCACTTTTAGCCACTTGTTATTATAATCACCTCTAATCCTGGGGGGTGAGGAATGTTGCCTCTGGCTTCGGGTCCTTCTTGCTGTTATTTTTTGAGCTTTGATTTGGACCCAACCTCTGCGCTCCTTTCTCCCTTCAAGCCACCCTGAGAACACTATGCTGGAAATGTTCTTGCTCCCTGAGAATCTCCAGTGGCTATGACCTTAAGTTCTTCCCTTTGTCCTGGAGCCAAGACCAAGAACTCAACTTTTACAGTCAGCAGCATCCCCTTGCCTTCTCTCTGCCCTCACTACTTCTGCATTCATCAGGTGTGTGCAGGTTCTTTCTCATCCAGGACCGCATCTAGCAGCACAGCTGAGCCTGGTGTCCCCTGTCAGTGGAAGCTCCCTCAATCTTCCCCCACTTAGACTCCCAACTCCCCACACTGTCTGGGAGGTTAAAATTCCTGTGGTTGAGATTAAGGCTACCTCCTAACCCAACTGCCCCCAGAGCTAGCCACTTGCTGTTTTAGAGGAGCTAGCCTGGAGGTGTTTACAATTCACTTGGGTTGAACCTCCATCCTGGGATCTTTCTTCAGATCTTCTCTGGTTGTCTCAGAAGGACCACAGTTCTGCCTCAACTCTTGTTTATTTTTGCCACCCTATACTCACCATGAAGTGCTGTTTTGTTTTGTTTGTGGAAGAAATCTGGAGAGCTTGGAATTTCCTGACCTACTCCACCATCTTCCCAGAATCCTCTCAAGATTCCTTTCTTATCCACTGGTTTGATGTGACAATCTGAAAGTATACATTTGGAAGGATGCTGAAGTTTAGCACAACTTTTGATGTGATTATGAGGACCCTTTCTCAAATGCCAGTCACAACATAACTTCCCATTGTCTTTGTAACTTGTAGACTAAACTTGACATCCCCCAAACTCTCAAATTTTCACTTGATTGAAATGGTATTTCCCCTTCTCATATTCAAATGTTTGGGGTACATCATCTACATTTTCTGCTCCTCAAATTCAGATGTCCCCAGAAAGACATTCCAATTTTGCTTCCATTATTCCTTTCAAAAACAGTACTTATAGTGACCACCTTCCTGGTGAATATTATTGATAGTGATTTAAGAAGTGGGATTTGGAGGGCAGCTAGGTGGTGTAGTGGATAGATTACTGGCCGTGGAGTCAGGAGGACTTGAGTTCAAATCTGGCCTCAGACACATAATACTTCCTAGCTATGTGACTCTGGGCAAGTTACTTAACCCCAATTGCCTCAGTCAAAAAAAAAAAGTGGAATTTGAGAAGCTGCAATTCTGAAGTACCTGAATTTTGTGCAGAATTGCACTTATATTTGTAGTTTTACTCCTTACTTTTCTGAATATTCATTTAGCCATGAAAACAAAGACCTTACAAAAAAAGTCAAATCATAGCTTTTGTTCGAGTAATGAGATACTCATTTTGGCTTGCTTCTTTTGGTGTCACTTTGACTTGAGTTTTTCATTTGGTGGAAATCCTGAAACTATGTTGATCATTTGCCATGTCAAGAACAGCTTGCCCAGGGAGAGCTAGGTGGCACAGTGGATAGAGCACTGGCCCAGGAGTCAGGAAGACCTGAGTTCAAATCTGGTCTCATACACTCGACACTTACTAGCTGTGTGACCCTGGGCAAGTCACTTAACCCCGATTGCTTAAAAAAGAAAAAAAAAGGAACATCTTGCCTACAATTCAGGTATCACTCATGTTCTTAATATTTCATGTTCTGAAATATCAGCAGAATTATATGTGCTAGAAAGGCATTTAGCATAAAAATGGTAGCAAAAGGAACAAGATTTGAGCATAAGATCATCTACCAATTTCAGACAGTATATTCAGAAAATTGTTTACTCATTCTACCAATACAAGCTTCTGAATGCTAAGTTTCCAATAACCTAACTGGACTAAAATTCTAGAGAATCTGGGTGGTGCAGTGCATTGAGTACTGCACCTGAATTGAGAAAGGCTCATCTTCCTGAGTCCAAATCTGGTCTCAGACACTTACTAGCTGTGTGACCATGTTTGCCTCAGTTTCCTCATCTGTAAAATGAGCTGGAGAAGGAAATGGCAAACCACTTCAGTATCTTTGCCAAGAAAATTTCAAATGGGGTAATGAAGAGTCAGATGCAATTAAAACAACTGAACAACAAAAACCAATATAGTTGGCCTACTGGTCCAGAACCTAAGAAAGTTATTTAGTGCATAAAGACATTAAGTGGATTGCCTAGGCTCAAAAAGCCAATAAGTGTCAGAGGCAGGACATGAAGCCAGGTCTTTCTGACTCCCAGCCTGGATTTCTATATACTACTCCATAGTGTCTCTTGTACTTACTTGAAAAATATAAGATGAGAAGGGAAATAAGCAGGGACAAAGAAAAGATGATTATAGCAAGGGAAAGAATAAATAAAAATACATATTATATAATAGTTCAAAGGACACAGCAAAAAGCTGACCCAACAAGGGAAAAGTTGATAGGACCATAGGAGAGTAGCTATTAAGTTAGGACTCCAGAATTGCATCTAGAGCATTGTGTTTAGTTTTGGTGACAATAGTTTAAGGACATTGATAACCTGAAAAACATTCCCTGGAAGGCTTCTAGAATGGTTAAGGGACTGGAGGGATTCTTGTCAAATGAGGGATGGCAGGGACAGGGGGATAGCAGGAGGGTACCCAGCAAGGGACATTTTGCTCCATGGAGTTGAAACCAGGTAGAGCAGCAGATGCAAAGTGGAATGAGCTGAAAGTCCAGTTTCTGCCCTCTATAAAGAAAGTCATTAGGAAGTTTGGTACTCCACATTCCAACTCTTCATCAGAGGGGAGAGGAAGCTGAGGAAGTTAGTGTCAATCAATGCTTGAGAGAGCAACATGATGATGTAGAAACAAGATAAGAACAAGTAATGAGCTTATCCTTGGATGGATATCTTGTTAGCTAGAGTTGAAACCAGGTAGAACAACAGGTACAGGAGTGAGGGGAGTATCTAGGCATACCGGTGGTAGAAATTCACATTTATGTACTACTTTGAGGTTTACAAAGGGTTTTCTCAAAGCAATCCTGTGAGGTAGTATGATGATTCTTATCCTTCCTTTATAGATGAACAAGTTGAAGAAACCAGGAGTACTCATCCTGGAAAAAGGAAGACTCAAGGAAGACAAGATAGATGTCTTTCAATTATTTGGAGGTCTGCCATGTGAAAGAGGGATCAGACTTTTCTGTTTGGCTCCGGTAGCCAAAATCAGAAAAATCAGTAGAAGTTGCAAAGGAATAAGTCTGGGCTTTATGACAGAAAAGGCTTCCCAACTATTGGAGCATTCCAAAAGTGGAATGGGCTGGTGGTGTATCCTCTCTCAATAGAGGTCTTCAAACAGAAGCTAGATGATCACCTGCCTGGTACATTATAGTAATTACTTTATAGCATGAGCTAGACTAGTTAGCAGGATTCCTCTATGGCATGGGTAGAATAGTTAGTAGGCTATCAACTCTGAGATTCTGGGATTCCATGGTCCTGAGAAATAAATCAAAGGTGATCAAAGACCAAAAGTCCATGATTCAATGACTAAGAAAGCCTTGCATACACTTTGAAACCTAGGAACATTTGTACCAATATTCTATTTGGCAAAGGAGAATCGATGTGACACTCTGTCGCAGCTCATGGTATGTTAAGGACCCACCATGTTAAAACAATCTCAGTTGACCTACGGTATGGCTTAAAGGTCAAACCCCACTCTTTCATATCTCTCTGTTATGCAGAGGCCATAAAGCAACCTTTTTTAGATTTGTACGCAATAGTGAAAAAAATGTTTAACAAAATAATTTGCTCCCATTTTATAGATAGAAGAAATGCATACTAGGCATCTGTAGCCTCTGTTGCTGATGGATGGTCCTTTTGTATGAGAATAATCCAACCCTTCTGCCGCAGACATCCTACAGCTGCTGTGTTTAAAGTCTACTGTCAACAGAGTGCCTGCTTTGTGCTCTTCCCTCTTGGCAATTGCTATTCTCATGCAATGTTCTTCATATAGTCTAAATATACTGAGTGATATGATCCAGGGGTCTCATAAGAGACAAAAATCCAATTGTATCCCAGTGTTATGACCACCACCATACTCTCCCTTACTGTAAGTCTCTCTGGTTGAGCAGTTGCTCAAGCAGATGTTAGGCAGTCAGTGTTTCTCTATCATGCCAAAGGTCTTGATTCCCTGAATCAAATTGTACATCAAAACTCAGCTCTCTGCCAAATCATTTAGTCCAAAGACTCCCCTTAGGCTGAAGTGCAATCCAAGATGGCCAATGAGGATGGCAGCTGGAATACATACAGGCAACATAAAAGCACACACACAGAGAAAGAGAAAGTTTACTAAATAGTTAGATGTCCAGCAAGTGGCAAAAGCAGAATTTGGCAATAGTGATAGAGCTAGTTGCCACACGCAGGTGGCAGAAGTGAATTAAATTACAAAAACATTTTTTAAATGTTACTTTCAGCTGTGACACATTCCTACTCAGGTGGTGAGGAAAGAAGTGATATCCCTTGTTGGCTTGATTTGCCAAAGATACTGTATGTTATACCTAATACAAGAGGGTTCCGGTTCAGGATAGATTACAGATATCCTCAAAAGGGGGCAGGAGTGATGGGATAGGATAAAATAAAGTTCTCCATTTGCTGTTCTACTCCATCTACTTTTCTGATTTATGGACTCTTAAAGAAGAGTTGAATTTAGTGAGTCATAAGCCCAGGAGATCTGACAAAGTTCAAGCCCTGCACTTTAAAAATTCCTGAATTTATACAATTTTCCAAGACCACCTAATATTTATTCAGAAGAAAACTTTAGATATTGTTAAATGTGTTATATTTAAACTTCTCTTCTTGAATTTCTTTTTAAAATATTTCATCAGAATTTTGCTAATATGAATGCTAAATGAATCTCTTCTCATTCCTACCTGACAAAAAAACTCTTCTGTCATTTTGGTGTCTTTCCAATAAATCCAATCAATAAATATTTATCAAATGCCTACTATGTTACAGGCACTGTGGTAAGTGCAGAGGAAACAATTAATAAAAAGAAAGACATTTTTTTGCCCTCAAGGAGATGACAATATAAGGAGGAAAGCAACACACAAAAGGAGGCAAGAACACAATAAGGGATACCAGGAGGTTACCTGGTATGGGGACATTTTGTTCCATGGAGCTGAAATCAGATAGAGCAGCAAATGCAAAGTGGAGTGAGCTGAAAGTCCATTTTCTGCCCTCTATAAAGAAAGGCATTAGGAGGAGTTTGGTACTCACCCCTCCAGCCCTCAGAGAGGAAAGGAGACTAAGGAATGTTAGTGTTAATCAACATTTGAGATAGCAACATGGTGGTGGGTTAGAAGTGATGAGCTTATCCTGGGAGGGACATATTGTTCAGTGGAGTTGAAACTAGGCAGAGCAGCAGATGTAAGGGACTGTCTAGGTACATCAATGGTAGAAATTCACATTTATATAGTACTTTGAGTTTTACAAAAGATATTCTGAAAGCAATCCTGTGAGGTAGTGTGATGATTGTTATCCCTACTTTTTATAGAGGAACAAACTGAGGAGACAAGGAGTTAAATACTTTACTTGTTATCACACAGCTTACAGGTGTCTGAGGTAGCATTCAAGCCTAGGTGTGTTCTCAACATTGTCAGCAAGCTATCAATCATGCTACAATTCCCTTCCTATGACATCTGTATAGCATTTCAAGGTTTTCAAAGCACTTTATATACATTAGCTCATTTGGTCCTCCCAAAAACCTTGGGGCAGATCTTATGGCTAATTATTTTCTCTGTCTTAAAGATAAGAGAATTGAGGCTCAGAGAAAATAAGGGTCACCCTGCTAGAAACAGAGAAAGGATTTGAATCTAAGGATTTCTAAAATCCTAGTGAACTTAACAAGAGGTCAGTTCCTTCTCCATCATAATTTTATGCTGCCTTCTTATGTACTATCATGTGGATGCCTAGCCAAATGTCTAGATTTTCATGAAGATTTTATATTGACAAAGAACTCATTTTCTGCCAGGTTCATCCCTTTGCAGCACACCTTAGACAGGTGTGTATATGCTTCTGATATACTTTATCCAGTCACTAAGTCCTTTTTCCTGACTACTTGACAGCTGAGTTCCACTATGGTCATCATTGCAGCGTCAGAGCCATGTAGACTATCCTGCATAAATCATAGCTGATTTCTGCACTATAGCTTTTTATTACTACCATGATCTGAAAAACACAGTTGTAATGCCTTGCTGCCATCCATGCAAGTGAATGGGACTTTGATGCCTCCAGTGATCCGGGATAGGGAATGAGCTGACCATCATCAACCAAGGAAATGCCATTCTTACACAGCTTTACACACAGCCAATAAAACAGAATGATAAGTCATTTAATATCATTTAATTTTAAAAATATTTATCAAGTACCTACTACTTTCAAGACTAGGCTGGATCCTGGGGATTTGACGTTTTTAGACATGGGCTTCATTTTAAGGCAGGGAAAGAGGTGGGGAGAAGAGAGATGCTCTGAGGCCCAACTCTCAAAAAATGTGAAACAAGGAAAGGTAAGATAAATACAAGTGTGAAAAGGGAATTAGCCAAAGTACAATAAGAAATTTGAGGAGGGAGAGATCACTTTCACCTGAAGAAATAAATGAGGCTTTCACATAGAAAATTGGGCATTGAAGAAAGGAGGGGACTTAAGATGGAAATGATATAAGAAATCCATTCCAGCTATGAGGGACAGCAGAAGCAAAGGCACAAGATAGGAGAGAACAATACAAGAATAAGTTAGACAGCTGTCCATTTGGCACTGGTAGTATAGTATAATACTGGAAAAGTAGAGTGGAGTCAGACTTGGGGAGGAGAACCTTGAAGATCAGGATCAGGAGTTTATGCAGGAGGCACTTGGGAGCCCCAGATGTTTTCAGAATAGCACATTAAATACAATTAATAAACTGACCTATTCTAGAGGTATCTGTTTAGTAGAATTGAGAAAATTTTTTTTCTACTGAGGGCAGCTACACCAAAGAGTAACAATTATCAAAGGCAATACATCAAGAGCAATTTAATTTAGAAGGTTTTTTTGAGAAATATAAAACATTTAATTCCTTTACTTTTAAAATAATTAAAAATTGATGTCATTTCCCAGTAAATATATTAAATGATTAAAAAATATATACTCCAGTTCCAAAATATGGCTTACAGAAAGGCTGAGAAAAAGGGGATAAGAAAAGAAGGAAGAAAAGCTGCAGAGAAGAAAAAATATAAGGAAAGGAAGAAAGAGGGACAAAGGAGAGGAAAAGACAAAAGAAGGACCTAGTATAAGATTCAATATGACTTAGTTTAAGACCTGTTCACTCTGAATGTGCATTTCAGGGTTGTGAACTGTTTTAGAAAATACTTACAATGTTAACTAACTTATTAACTCCCGATTATGGCTTTTCAAATACCCTAAATCTTATACTCCAAATGTGAACAAAATCATCCGCTCAGTGGAGAAGAGTGGAAAAAGATGCTTGTTAAGTTCTTCAAGGCAAAGGTCCTGTCTTTCTTATCTTTACATGGCTTCAATGTTCTCTGCATAGTAGATACTCACTAGTTTGAGAAATGAATTGCTGTATATGGAAACCCACAGTAAGGACTTTCAAGTAGAAATACTTGCAAGAATTTCCATGAATACCTACATATTTTTTCGCCAGACTTCTAATTTCATGCATGAAGGAACTTCCCAATGAGGAACTTCTCCTACCAAAGGGCAGATTGACCTCTTCCCTGTAGCATGTTGAATATAGTCTTAGATAGATGGCAGGAATACAGAAGAATTAAGTGAATTGTCCAGGGTCAAACTGCCAGAGAATGTGTCAGAGAAAGGACTTGAACCCAGGTCTTCCAGCTTCTAAAGCCAGCTCACAATTTACTATACCACACTGCTTCTCACATATAAATACAGAGTATATATGGTCACATAGGTCATTTTGTTCAATTTTCCTCTACCCAAGTAAAGAGGGACATAAGCTCCTCAAGGTCTCTCTCAAATTATTTCCTGCATGTAACAACCTGGCATGTCTCCAGCTGAAATATTGCCATATATTCTTTTAAGAGCATAAAATATTATAAAAGCAGGTACACAATGGATGCTACTAGGTTCCAAAGAAAGTACTTATAAACATATATATTGTTGGCTACACTTTCTGAGAAACACCGTGGTAGAGTAATCACTCCTAGAGCTGCCTGGCTCTTGTACAAGTGGCATTTTCCACTGTGTAGTAAAATCTGAGAGAGTGAATAGGTCTCTGTGGTTTTCTATTTGGATGTTCAGGCTAATTATTAGCTAATATGAAAACTCTAAAATTTGAACTTTATTAGATTTGTTGATTTAGTGAATCTCTCAGAGAAATTTCAACTAGATATTTATATTTGCTTCCTAGACAATGTAATGCTGGTCAAAAATAAGTACAGAAGAAGAGGTAAAAGGACAGTACAGATAGTATCATGATCCTCTTTAACTTAGTGATATAAGCTAGTTAATTTATTCCTTCATATTATTGAAGTTTCTATTGGCTTGCTATATGTATACCATTTATATTCATAAAATTCTTGGGGGAAAACTGCTTATGGCAGTTAAAATGTAAACTGCAAGTGAGAAGAAGTAAGAAAGATATTAAAATAAAAGATACTGAAAATATATTACCCCCAAACTTGGGGAACATAACTTTCATTTTTATACATGATTAAACTAAGAAATGGAGAGAGGAAGTATATAAATGAGCTGAATTTAAGATGTATCATAAGATTCACTTGTCCCCCAAATATCTTCCCGTCAACCTGCCATGATAACATCCCCCCACCACCAGTTTTTGGGATGTGCATGGGAAATTTCTGCATACTAGCACATACTCTACGTAAACCTATGCACCAGTGTGGGGTTCGGAATGAGAGGGAAGTGTCATTTATACATAGTTAAACCTTGGTCATTTGTCCCTAGAAGGCCACAGTAAAAAATGTTCCCTACCTATGTAAGACCACCTGATCTTTACTAGTAGCACAGATGATTTATCAAATTTGCCAGCTAACATTTTGGATACTGAGTGATATGGTAATTTTCAAGGCAAGTACAACAGCAGTAATCCCTGGATAGTCATGGTGAAGATACCTAAAGAGGAAGTAAGCAGCAAAAGAGAAGATAGGATGGAGATAGGGATTGGGTCTGTGATTTCATTGGCATAGGGAACTCCCAGGTGAGGAAATTCCATCTATCAGTGCAGGTTGCACATTTTCTGCCGCTATAATCTTAAAGAGCTACCTGAGGCACTGAAAGGTTAAGAAACCTTCCCAGGATCACATAGCCACTATGTATCATACACAATTCTTAAACCCAGGTCATAATGGCTTTGAGGCTAGCTCTCTATCCCAAAAAGAAGTCTTTATATTAGGCAAGTAGGTAGCACAGTTAATAGAGCATTGGATCTAGAGTCAGGAAGATCTGATTTCAAATCCAGCCTCAGACACTTACCAGTGTGACTCTGGGTCAGTCTCTTGCCCTTTGACTACCTCAGTCTTCTTTTCTGTAAAATAGAAATAAAAACAGCACCTGTATTCCAGGGTTTTTCTGAGGATAAAATGAGATAATGTTCATAAAGCACTTTGTAAACCTTAAAATATTATATAAGTGCTAGCTATCGCTATTATTATTATATGATGCTGGATAGACGAAGAAGAAGTAGAAAGATCAAAAAGGGAAGCAGTCACAAAGACAAAAATTAACTTTTACAACTTGCCTAATAGAATTCTTGACATAAATACTAAAACTGTGATAAGCTATAAGACTTTGGAACCAATATGCAATACATATGGCTACATAGGTAGCATTCTACGTAAGTTGTTCAGTCATTTCAGTTGTGTCCAACTCTTTGTGACCTCATTTGGGGTTTTCTTGGCAGAGATACTGGAGTAGTTTGCCATTTCCTTCTCCAGTTCATATTACAGATGAGGAAACTGAGGCAAACAGTATTAAGTGACTTGCCCAGAGTCATACAACTAGTTAGTGTCTGAGGCCAAATTTGAACTCAGGGAGAGTTTTCCAGACTCCATGCCTGGCACTCTACTCACTATGCCACCTAGCTGCCTTTCTCTGTGTGTGTGTATGTGAGTGTATACACATACATACATATAGCTATGCATACACACATACATACATATATGTATGTGTATATATAATTTGTGTGTATATATATAATTTCTACATCATTTCTAAACACTAGGTGAGTTAGTAGTACCAAGAGAATAAAATGCCAAATATTTTAAGGAATTATTGACACCTTTCTAATAGCTAGCTACCTAAAGACTACATAGTTTGATATTTTCAACCTCTCATGTCATTTAAATTTTTATTTTTTTCTTAAGACATAATAGGGCAATAATCATGGACTGAATAGATAAATTAGTTAAATGAGTCACTTCATCTTTTTTTGGACCATTATTAAGGGAGGTAATTCTTTTTTTTAAAGTAAACTATCTCAAATATACCATCACATAGCAATTCACAGCACATTAATTGTATAAAGAAAAAAATGAAATTTTATATATACACTTTCTAGCTTGGAACATGATAAGGAGAGGAAGAGTATTTTGTTAATAGTGGAGAAGAGAAAAGGAAAAATTGGTGGGGGGAGATTGTGATGCATCAGATTTTGGCTTCTTTTAGTAATATTTCAACTCCCCTTTTAAAATCTGGAAGCAGGTAGAATGGACAGACAGATAAAAGATATACTAGCCCTTGACTCATTGAACAGAGCGCCAAATGTTAACAAATGAAGGCATCATTCCATCTGATTTTGAACCAGTACCAGCCATGTAGTAAGCACTTGATAATTTTTTTTAGTAACCGATATCTGATTTAGTTTGTTCATCATTTGACATATCACTGGACTCCTCACACTCCCTATAATATTGACCTTCTACAAAAATAGCCAACTGGGGGTGGAGCCAAGATGGCGGAGGGAAAGCAGTGACTTGCTAGAGCTCTCCCCCAAACCCCTCCAAATACCTACCAAAAATGGCTCTAAACAAATTCTAAAGCAGGAGAACTTACAAAAAAACAGAGTAAAACAAATTTCCAGCCCAAAACAACCTGGATGGCTGATTGGAAAGGTATATCATGCCGGGCGGGGAGAGGAGCACAGTTTAGTGTGGGCACGCAGGCCGTAGCAACCCTGGAGCAGGCCTCAGAGGACTGAAAGGCGAGCAGCTGTGGTGGTTCCCAGACTTAACCCACAGACGCCAAAGACAACTTTGAAGGTCAGTGGGAAAAGTCTGTTACTAAGAGAAAAAGCTAGATCTCAGCCACCACGAGAGCAGCGGCTGGCTTCTGAGCTTCTGGCCCACAGACTGAGGGGAATCGAGTGGCTGATCAGAAGGGGATTGCAAGGATCTCTTTGCCAGGGCTGAGGCTGGAATCTCTTGCTTTACTTGTGCTTGGATCTGGGTCACAGTTCTGAGGGGTGGTCCTGGGGCAAGGAGGAGTGCTGGCATGGTGGAGCTTGTTGTGGCTGTGGAGAGAAAACACCTCGCCCCTTATCATAGTACCTTGGAAGAACTGACACTTGTCAGGTCCCTAGAAATATCTCTGAAAATAGCTGTGCAAACCCCTGAAGCTTGGGACAGTACATTCTTCGCATTGGAAACAGACTCTTACCTTAACAAAGAGTTTAAAACTCAAGTAATTGGTTGGGATCATGAGCAAGCAGTGCAAAAAGAGTCAGACTATATTATCTTACTTTGGTGACAAAGAAGATCAAAATATACAACCAGAAGAAGAAAACAAAGTCAAAGCTCCTAAAACCAAAACTTCCAAGAAAAATGTGAATCAGTCCCAGGCCTTGGAAGAGCTCAAAAGGGATTTTGAGAAGCAAGTAAGAGAAGTAGAGGAAAAACTGGGAAGAGAAATGAGAGTGATGCAAGAAAATCATGAAAAACAAGTCAACAGCTTGCTAAAGGAGACTCAAAAAAATACTGAAGAAAATAACACCTTAAAAAAATAGCTTAACCCAAATGGCAAAAGAGGTCCAAAAAGCCAATGAAGAAAAGAATGTCCTAAAGAGCAAAATTGGACAAATGGAAAGGAAGTCCAAAAGCTTACTGAAGAAAATACTTCCTTAAAAATGAGAATAGAGCAATTGGAAGCTAGTGACTTTATGAGAAATCAAGACACTGTAAAACAAATCCAAAAGAATGAAAAATTAGAAAACAATGTGAACTATCTCATTGGAAAAACAACTGACCTGGAAAATAGATCCAGGAGAGAGAATTTAAAAATTTTTGGACTATCTGAAAGCCATGATCAAAAAAAGAGCCTAGACATCATCTTTCAAGAAATGATCAAGGAAAACTGCCCTGATATTTTAGAACCAGAGAGCAAAATAGAAATTGAAAGAATCCACTGATCTCCTCCTGAAAGAGATCTCCAAAGAAAAACTCCTAGGAATATTGTAGCCAAATTCCAGAGTTCCCAGGTCAAGGAGGAAATATTACAAGTAGCCAGAAAGAAACAATTCAAGTATTATGGAAACACAATCAGGATAACAGAAAATTTAGCAGTTTCTACATTAAGGGACTGCAGGGCATGGAATATAATATTCCAGAAGGCAAAGGAGATAGGATTACAACCAAGAATCACTTACCCAGCAAAACTGAGTATAATTCTTCAGAGGAAAAAATGGTCATTCAGTGAAATAGAGGACTTTCAAGCATTCTTGATGAAAAGACCAGAGCTGAATAGAAAATTTGACTTTCCAATACAAGAGTCAAGTGGAAAATGAAGAGGTAAACAGGAAAGAGAAATCATAAGAGACTTATTAAGGTTGAACTGTTTACATTCTTGCATGGAAAGATGATATTTGTAACTCATGAGACCTTTGTCAGTGTTAGGGTAGTTGGAGGGAAAAAATTATATGTATGTATATAGATAGATAGATAGATAGATGGATAGATAGATAGATAGATAGATAGATAGATAGATAGATAGATGGATAGATAGATAGAGGGCACAGGGTGAGTTGAAGATGAAGGGGTCATATCTGGAGAATAAAATTAAGGGGTGAGAGAGGATTATACTAAGAGAAGGAGAAAGGAAAAGGTAGAAAGGGGTCAATTGTCTCACAAAAAAACAGAAAAGAAAAGGCTCTTACAGTAGAGGAGAACTGGGGGAAGGTGAGAGGAAATGAGTGAATCTTATTCTCATAGGATTTGACTTAAGGAGGATATAACATACACACTCAATGGGGTATGGAAATCTGTCTTACCCTACAGGAAAATAGGAGGGAAAGGGGACAAGAGAGTAGGGGGATGATAGAGAGGAGGGCAGATTGGGAAAAGGGGTAATCAGAAGCAAATACTTCTGAGGAGGGACAGGGTCAAAAGAAAGAATAGAAAAAATGTGGGGGGCAGGATAGGATTAAGGGAAACAGAGTTAGTTTTTCACAGCATGTCTACTACGGAAGTGTTTTGCATAACTGCACAAATATAGCCTATGTTGAGTTGCTTGCCTTTTCAATGAGGGTGGGTGGGGAGGGAGGAATGGAGAAAATTTGTAACCCAAAGTTTAAAAAAACACATGTTTAAAAAAAATGTTTTCACATGCAACTGAGAAATAAGAAATACAGGAAATGAGTTACAGAAATCTATCCTGCCTTACAGGAAAATAGAAGGGGAAGGGGAGGAGAGATAGCAGGGAAAGCAGACTAGGGGAAGGGGTATTCAGAATGCATGCCATCTTGGGGTGGGGGGAGGGGCAAGATGGGGTGAAAATTTGGAACTCAAAATCTTGTGGATGTAAATGTTGAAAACTAAAAATAAAAAAAAATTTTTTAAATAGCCAACTGGCACTCTCTACTGCACTATAGTTCCATTCCTCTGTCTTTGTGACAATTTTCCTCCTCTTCTATGATCAGTTCAACTAGTACTGAACTCTTACTAAGCACATTGTGGACTACTTAGCATATTATGGACTATTATTCTTAGACCTCCAGTCCCTGTACAGTTTCCAGCTATTTGGGTATGATTCTTATATACCCAGTTAACTTGAATTGCATCAATAGTACCATCATAAATATACCTTTCCTCACAGGAATCAATGTTTTATTTTTACCTCCAAACTTTTAGATTTAGATATTTAGATATTCCAGAGCCATAAAGTCTCAAAAGTACACAGGAGAAATTTGTGACTGTCTGTAGCTTATGTTTGACTCAGATTGAAAAATGCATTCTTTAAAATGTTGACTTTGTTACAGGAATCCAAGTGTTTAGAACCCCAGATTGCTCTGCTACAAGCTGCCTTCAGATGTCAGTCCATGAAGATAAATCAAAATCCTAGCTTTCATTGAATCCCAATGGTTCTATACTGACAACTGTTAGAAAGATTCAAAAAAAAAGATCAGTGTTCTACAGACTGCACAGTCTACTGATAACGCAATTGCAATACAATGCAATAAATATTCTGTACAGAGTATTAGCCCTAGGGAGAAACAAAATCTAGGTAAGATATGTTAGCCCACTTTTAAGGAGTTTACAGTCTAATAATGAACTTTAAAAAAATTTAATATATTAATTTTATTTCAAGACTGTGGGATCTTCTTAACTGTTGCCTTCCTGCAACAACTGTTATTAGTGTATTTTTGACCCCAAACTTTGTTCCAATTCTGAAATTTCTACCTGAAGGATTGCTGATTAGCTTTTATGGCCAGTATAAAGTTGATATTTCTCAGAGGTAAGCCTAAAGGGAGAATGAAATAATGGTTGCTATTTTTGTTTTCCTGGCATTTTATGCTATTCTAACATCATCACTGCTAGTCATCTATTTTAGAGCTTTAATTAATCTTGTCCTATTGTATTTTGCCCTGAAGCTTCGTTAGTGAAAGGCTATAATTTTATAAATCCAACAAATGATTCAAATAAATAAGTGAGGACATTTGCCTGCATTGGTGACAAGTCAATATGGCTTTTGGCTTTTAAAAGTCACTCTTAATTAAAAAGAAGAGCTTCCACACTACAGTTCTATCACAATTTGTTTGTTTTGTCAGATTTTATTTCCTTGATTTCCCACAAGAAACCATTTGACTCCCAGGATGCTTGTGGAGTGGACCATTTAAAGCAGATCATTGTTTGAGTTCCCAGCACAGTTTTCCCACATAAATATCCTAGCAGGGGATATGCAGCTATGAATTTTGAAAACTAAAGTGTATTAAGATTAACTTTATTTTGAAATGTTGTGATAGCTCCCTTAAGACAGTGAGTGGCAACCTGAAATGTTATCAGTTAAGCCTGGGAATCAATGATCTAAATGATGACCCTTTAGACTGGTGATTTCATCAGCTCTGAAGGGTTGAGTATTTCTATG
Source organism: Vombatus ursinus (assembly GCF_900497805.2). Classification (NCBI taxonomy): domain Eukaryota; kingdom Metazoa; phylum Chordata; class Mammalia; order Diprotodontia; family Vombatidae; genus Vombatus; species Vombatus ursinus. Next base: position 27,122,529 of record NW_020954557.1, on the reverse strand, counting down.
CAGATGATTCTCAGATCTATATATTTATTGCTATCTACTCTCCTGAGCTCATTGAAGCATGTGCCATTTGGACGTCTTGGATATGCTAAATATGTCTCAAACTCAAGATGTACAAAGCAGAACTCATTCTTTCTCTAAAAACCTTCCCCTCAGTAATCAGAAGCAAACACTTCTGAGGAGGGACAGGATCAAAAGAGAGAATAGAATAAATGGGGGGCAGGATAGGATGAAGGGAAATATAGTTAGTTTTCCACAGCATGACTACTATGGAAGTGTTTTGCATGACCACACAAGTATAACCTGTATTGAATTGCTTGCCTTCTCAATGAGTGTGGGTGGGGAGGGAGGAAGGAAGAAAATTTGGACCCCAAAGTTTTAAAAACAAGTGTTAAAAAATTGTTTTCACATGCAACTGGGAAATAAGATACACAGGTAATGGAGTATAGAAATCTATCCTGCCCTATAGGAAAAAGAAGAGGAAGGGAATAAGAGAAGGGGGGGAAGATAGAAAGGAGGGCAGATTAGGGGAAAGGCTATTCAGAAGGCATGCTGTCTTGGGGTTGGGGGAGGGAAGACATGGGGAGAAAATTTGGAATTCAAAATCTTATGGAAGTGAATGTTGAAAACTAAAAATAAGTAAATTAATGAATCTTTTAAAAAAATTTTATTCTGAACTTAAGAAATAAAACAGGCATTTCCATAACATAGTAGAAAAGAAGAAAAAAAGTGATTGCAAATCTATTGTGTACAACTTGCTATTCCTTTTAAATGTATAATAAAGTTTATCATGTAACTTTCAAAAAAAATTAAAAACCTTACCCTCTTTACAACTCTTCCATTTTCCATCAAAGGTACCACAATTCTCTCAGTCACACAGATTTGAAACCAATTTGCCATCCTTGACTCCTCACTCACGCTCACCCTACACATCCAATTTGTTTTCATATTTTATTGTTTGTACTTTAACATTTCTTGTATGCATCCCCTTTTCTCCACTCAGAGCCACCTCTCTGGTGCAGGCTCTCATCACCTCTTTGCCTAGAATGTTGCAGTAGCCTGTGGGTTCATCTCCCTGACTCAGATCTCTCCGTACTCCAATCCATCTTCTACTCACCTACCAAGGTGATTTTCCTAAAATGCAGCCCTGATCATGTTATCCTACTGCAAACTCTTCACAACCTAACCCTTTGCTGTCTTGCAAATCTGCTTACATTTGACTCCCTTTCATTTACTCTATGACCCACCTACACAGGACTATCTGCTGTTCCTCCCACATAATTCTCCATCTTCCATCTCCATGCTTTTATATTGGTTGTCCCCATGACAGGAATACTTTCCCCTATTATTTCTGCTTCCTAGGTTCCCTGGTTTCTTTCAAGACTCAACTTTCAACTCAAATTCCACCTTCAACAAAAGGCCTTTCCATCTCCATCCTTTCATCTACTATTTATCTCACCCTTTGTCACCCCTATTAAAAGGCAAACTCCTTGAAGGCAAGAATAGTGCTTTTGTCTTTCTTTGCCCTTTGCCTGGGCCA
>NW_020954557.1:27051358-27120982 GCF_900497805.2 Vombatus ursinus | reverse complement strand
AAGGCAAGAATAGTGCTTTTGTCTTTCTTTGCCCTTTGCCTGGGCCATAGTAAGTGATTGATAAATGTATGTTGACTGACTAACTAGAAAGATACATTGCAATAACTCAAAAATCCTGTAGATAGTTCAGGACAGTTTTGATATCATGCTGTTACTAATAAAACAGTTGCTATGAATTAATAATATTATCCACCAAAGCAAGGAAAATCACTAGAAAAGTTACATGAATACAATCCGAATTCATGAATACAACCTTATGGACCTACCTATTTTTGAATTCTTCACATTCATTGTCAGAATTTAATATATCAGTCTGGTTTTTATTTCTAAAATTATCATCTTATTTTAGATTTACTTTAGCAATATGCAGACAGGGGATGGGGTATGGGGAAGGGGAAGTCTTCAGTAAATAGGTTTTCTGTAAGCTGAAATGCATGGGACCGACTGACAGAGTGTAGGTGAATTTAATGCTAGCTTCAGGACTTCTCTAATTGCAAAGTTATCAGCTATCTTAAGATTTCTTGACAAAGAGCTCATGGAGTATCAATTTCCTTATTGCTGTTGCCTTGCCTTACACCCAGTAGAAAGTAGACAATAGACTTTGAAAAGATAATCTGTTGACAATACAATTAAGCTTTCTCCCAAAGTCAAAGTGCTTTAGCATTCATTGTAGCTCAGTGAAAAAGTTATAGCTGATTAGTTGATTCATTTGAAATCGGATATAGCTCTATCTTAGGTGATGCCAGTTAATTACTGAGTTCTACCAGACTGCTGACAAATTTCTGTTCATATCAATGTCAGAAACAGTCAGAGTAACCAGTGTCAGCTTGTAATTGTGTTGTTAGGGATGGATATAAGTGGAACCACCAGAGAACTACAAACAGCTATGATGGACATACTGGTCACTAACCCTTCTGAGCCTCTCCAATAATGTCTGAATAGGTTCACTGAGGAAAGACTAAGGATAAAAAGAAAATATATTCCTTATACCTAACTACTTTTACCCAGAAAAGTATCTTACATTCATTGTGAAAATTGTACATCTTATTTTCCTGTAAGTAATCACTATGTTTCAAGTTCTTAATAAGTACCATTGAAATTTAACTTTTGTAGCAAGGTAAATATCATGTGTGGTGTGTGTACTGTATAATGAAATTATTCCAATATTAACCAAAATTTAAATTTTCCTATTTAAGGAAATTGGGGAGGGGGTGAAGCAGTCCTTATACTTTACACCCCTACAAATTCTCAGAGTGACTCAAAAATACTCCAGTGACACTGGCTTCCTTTCTGTTCCTCACACAAAACATTCCATATCTTGACTCAAGTCATTTTCATGACTGTCCCTGTGCCTAGAACAATCTCCCTCCACACCTCCACCTCTCAGTTTCCCTGGCTTCTGTCAAGTCCCAATTAAAATTCCAATTTCTACAAGAAACCTTTCCCAATCTCTCTTAATTTCACTTGATCGTATACAATTGTTGATCATATACAATTTATCCCATATAAAGTTTGTTTGTTCATGGTTATTTGCATGTTGTCTCACCTATAAAACTGTGAGTTCTACAAAGGCAGGAACTGTCTTTTGCCTTTCTTTGTATCCCCAGCACTTAGCATAGTTCCTGGTACATAGTTGGTATTTAATAAAATTTTAGTGACTAACTGAGTGACCTGGGACATAGACATGACTCTGTGCCCTAATAGTTGTCTGAATGTAGCCAAATCATTTCTCTTCTTTTAGCTACCTTTGTGCCTTTATGCTATTTTCTATCCCTGGAATAGCTCTCAAATGTATTGAATTCCTATCCATCTTTAAATCCAAGCTAAAATGTCCCATCTTCTAGGAAAATTTCCCTAATTGACTGAGATGATAATGAGTTTCCCTCTATGCAGATCACAATTAACACGGATATGCTTATTTGGTATTATTTTGGTCCAGAATTATTTGTGTATCAATCATATTTGTAAGTTCCATGAAAGTAGAGAATTATGTTTTATCTAAATGTTTTACATCACCCAATGCTGGCACAGTGATCTATACACTGTGAGCATTTAATAAATGTTTGTTGAGTTGAATTGAATTGAATTGAAAGGACAAAATGTAAAATACTAATTTTAGTGGAATAAAGCATGACAACTGATTTTGAAAGAGAAATGCGCAGAATTTTGAGAGGACAAAAAGAGTAGTAACAATTAAAAGAATAAAAATATCTTTTTGGAGGAAGGTTATAGAAAATGTGACTAAGAGCTAGGCAGAAAAGGAGACTATTATTTGTTTACATAGTTATACAAGTCAGGTTACAGCAGGATCTATGCACTCACTGATTTTAACTCATTTTGTTCACATGCCCAGATATAAAATGCACTTGTGTTCAAAAAATCAAATCAATAAGAAAAGAATAGGAAAGATGTAGCTAAACAGTCATTTAAATGTAAACTCTACTGCCACATTCAGTTTCTTGGAACATGTTTCAGTCCATCAGCTATTGAAATTTATACTCATGAGACCCCTTTTTCCACCCTAGACCTAACCAAGTCAAAATAAATCATGCCACATCATAGTAAAAAGGGATATTTTCTTTTAAAACAGAATGCAAGGTAAATGACAAAGAATTAAAATGGGTCCAGTTAATGGGAGCCCCATTTCAGAGCATGTGTGCTATGCTTTGCCTGCTGTTAGCCTGCATTAAAGAGTCTGGGGACCCTACTTCCAGAGATATTTAATGGAAAGGGTCTTCTCCCAAACCTACCATATGAAGAGGAGCCATCCAACTGGCTGCTGAGTCAGAATGCTTACAAAAGGCACTTGCCAAAGTGTTTTCTCTTTCCTGCTTACCTATGTTTAAGTGAAGAGACAAGGACTGCAGTAAGCTTCCTACTACTGAGACAGATCTTGAGTCTTTATCTACCCAACTAAGATGCTACCATGTGATCCATAAGTTTATGGACTTACAATTGCTTCTATTTTTGTTGTGATTATTCTTTGCTGCTCTTAGATAAAGGAGTTATCAGAGTAGGCTGTGAGCTTGTAAGCTTTAAAAGCTCATAAAAATAAGCTGCAAGAAGTACCATAGAGCCACAGTGCAGGCCAGAGTTTGTGGTCCATCAACAAAGCTCTGAGTAAAAAGGATCCAGTTCAGCAGTGAGCTGACCCTCATAGTTAAGATGCCAGGTCCCACAAGAGGAAAGCACTTGTCCATCGGCTATGTTATTTTGGAAGTGAATTTGGTTGGACAAATGCTTTGTAGGAATTATTTTAAGAATAAGCCCATTCTCCCCAGGGACCAAGGTAACATAGGGGAAAGTGTTTGTTCCTCCCTCCCAGGTGTTGGAAAGTCATGTTTGTACTTCTGTTTGTGCTATATCTTCTCAATAAATATCTCTTTGCAAAAGCTAATTCATTCATTGGATACGTGAAACTGGGTTATTAATCACTAGTGATTGATAATGGGTACCATGTACCAGAATGGGGACTCAAATCAATAGCATTAGGAAAAGATATCTCAACCTTTCAGGGGTAACTCTAGAACCATGAGAGAATAAGATATATCCTTGCTCTGGGGGGCCTGACCCATCAGTATCATTATGAGTTGGGATAAAGCCCCCCAGAACCTTACATGTGCTACACTAAGTTTAAAAAAAAACTATCTTCCATTTCCCAAAGTAATCACTTTCCACAGCTCCTAGGACTAGAGGCTGCAAGAATCCTCCATCTTCATTCCTTCGCCCTGTATCTTCAACACAATAGGAAAAAAAAAAAGAAAAACTAGTTCTACTACCTTTCAATTAATCCTTCTGTTGCCTTGTTGCAGGGTTGAAAGGAATATTTTAGCCCCTTGCTGTAGTTCTAAGGTTCTCAAATACACTGCAGATGGTCCAGGACACCTTAGTTACTCCCAGTGTTGGCTTCCAAAGATTGCTCCTCATGTTTACCCCTTGCAGTTACCCCACTGTTACTTTACCCAAATGCTCCATCTACTGCCATCCCAGTTACTCATATTTGCCTATGCTACTCAACCACCAGTACCTAACTGCTTCTGCCGCTAACATCACTCAGATATGTCCTTTCTATGATCAAGCTATTACTTATTTAAATTAAGTTGGACCCATTTCTAGTCTCTCAGATTATCATAACTGGCCTCCATGCAAAACTACCACAGAGGCTTATTAGATTGACCTTGAAAAATCATTCAACCTCCAAACTTCGGATCCCTAATATGTACACTGAAAAAATTGTATTAGGTGAGTGTAGTTTTTAAAGATAGCATTATACCATGCCCAACAGTGGCCACACTTGCCTTCTTTTCAAAATTTTCATACTTTAAAGTCTATCCACAATCACCAAAGAGCTCTCCAGATAGATATCTTTCATACGCACTAAGAACTGAATCTGAATTAACAGTGAGATGTGCCAGCCACAAAACTCTTGCAGTCTTCTGTCTTATTCAAACAATCTCTGAATAATCCAACATCTGAAGTATTTTGTTTGGTTCTGTGTGGTGTATTTTAGGAACAAAATTGTCAGAGAAGCATAGGAAGACAAACTGATGCAAAGTGAAGTAAACAGAAACAGGAAAGAATATATATAGTAACAAGAATAGGATCTGTGATTTCATTGCCATATAGAACTCCCAGACAAGGAAACGCTCTAACAATGCAGTCTAGTATCTTCACTGCAACTTATTTTCTTAGTGAATTACCTAGGGCACATGTCAATACACATCAAAGGCTAGACCTGAAGCCAGGTTTTCTTGACCTTAAGACCAGTTCCCTGTCCACTATGGCATGCTGCCTCTCTAGACAACCACTACAACAATGGAAATAAAAAGGAACCACCTTGAGAAACTGAAGTTTATTCCCAGAAGGGCAATAAGGTTTATGAGCAGCCTGGAAATAGTGTCAAAGACAGATTGGTTAAAGAAAATGGAGATGTTTAGCCTAGAGAAAAGAAGATTTAGGAAGAATATTGTGTCTGTCTTCAAGTTCTAGTATGGTTAATGTGAAAAGGGGAATATAACTGTTCTGTTTGGTTCTAAAGGACAGAGCTAGCACTTCTAGCATTAATATATAGTAATAAAGAAACATCATAGAATAGTAGAAAGGACACTAGACCTGAAATTAGGGGAGTTGAGTTCAGATGCTGGCTTTGCCACTTACTAGCTAAGTCACCTGAGGCAATCTTATCTTGCTAACCCTTGGGTTCCTCACTAATAAAATAGGAAAAACATTTACACTATTTACCTATTAGTGTTGTTATAAATAAAATGACTTTTAAGCCTCAGCATGCCATATGTTTATTATTGTATTAAACCCCCCAAAATTATTAAGCACCTACTATGTGCAAGGTATTATGCTAGGCATTAAGGATACAAATGCAAGAGTGCAATAGGCTCTGCTCTCATGGACCTTGCAGACAAATAGATAAAGTATATACCAAGTAATTTCAAAAGGGAAACAATCAGTGTGTCAAAATGTTTAACAATTCAGCTCTCTGGGGAGGAAGTACTTCAAACACTTTAAAATTTAATCTGCACTATTAATGTTTTCTTTATCACTTCCTTAAATGCATACAATCAGTAAACAATAAATCAAGCCCTTCATTTTAGTGCTTGCCTATTTCTGAAGCATAAATGCTCACACTGAAAATTTAACAATCATTCTTGTGAGCTGGTAAGAGCTGGCTCCAGCACAACTCCAGAATGCTAATAAGGAGGGGGAGGGGGGTGGAGGAAAGAGGGAAGAAAGGAGAGATTTTTTTAAAAGGAGGTTCAACTGAACTGTTCTTTGAAGAAAAACAGGCTTCTCTAAGGCAGAGGTGAGGAGGAAGTGTTTAAAAATATTCATTTGCAATTTGGCACCCTCTTCAGTTCCCTTCTCTTAAAAAAAGTGAAGAGAAACTGGGTATGCTGTCCTGATTACTATTAAGAGGGTCATAAGGGTTTAGATGCAGGAGGGACCTTAAAGATCAGGTAGTCTAACACATTCATTTTAATTCTAAGAATACTACTGGTCAAAGTGGTTAAATGTCTTGCCCAAAGTCACACAAATAATATATAACAAGCCCTGAGTCTTTTCATACCAAAGCCAATGGTCTTTTATATTATCCTCTGCTATCTTTTGTTAGAACTGGAAGTAGGTCTTCAAGTAGGTTGTACTTCTGTTGGCTTAGTCCACTCTTGAGTAAATTAGAGGCCAAAGCCTATGATGAGGGCCAAGGACTACTTAGAAGCTTAGAATTCCTTTATGCATCCTGAAAGTATAAGTACCCTGCAATAAATCCTGATTCCTCTAGGTTCTAGCCATCTATGAAGGATTTTCTTCAGTGTAAGTAAACTGGGGGAGTGCTCCTGAAATCCTTAGAACATCTCCCTAAAAATAGGCAATTGGATTATTTAACTCATTAAGGAAAAAGTTAAAATTCAAGGACAATGACAATTTGGTTTGTGTCTCCTATAAGGATAGTATAAGGGGAAATGGGCATAAGTGGCAACTATGAATTATATATAACAAGAGCTTCTTGACTTAAGATATGTAAGTCACTGGAAATATAACAAATGATGTCATTACTTCTTTAGCCATCTTGAATCTAGAAACTAGATTCTCAGAAACTAGAGCTAGAAATGACCTTAGACAAGGGAATGATTTGCCCAGGCCATGCAAGTAATCTGTAATAGATCTGGGATTCAAACCCAGATTTTCTGACTTCAAGTCAAGTGCTCTTACCATGAGACCATGTTGCACATGTGTCTGGGGAAGGAATAGGAAGGTATATTTAGTTTGTCATGCTCCCTTGAGTCAGAGACAAGGTAGGGAGATGAGAGTATTTGAAAACTTCTTGACAAGTCTATTTATTTTAACCTTCTTTGATAAACGATAAGATGACTTTTCACATTTGTGGCACATTGGTTCCCATCTCCTTCCTCTTATAGTCTCCAACGAATCTTCTGTTGCCAGCAGATGAGTTAAAAGTTTGTTTTAAACTAATTTGCAAGTCAAGCTCAAGGCTCCAGTGGAAAATTACAATGAGAGCATTTGTCCTTGGGCCCTTCATACTGGGTGACAGCAAGGGAGCACTGAAGGAGGAAGTGAAATGAAACAGAAAACAAGTGGGATTGACTGAATAGTTACTGGCATCTTCATTTACTTCGGTGGCAACAACCCAATGTCTTTTCAGTTTCACGCCTTGCAGAGAAAAAGGCCGGGAGGTTGTTGGAAACCGAGTTAGTCAGACTGTCCATTAAACTTGCATCATTTCAAATGGCATCTGCCTAGTCTGAGTTCTCAACAAAGGGCTCTTTGTAGCACTAACTCACTGTTTTGCCAATGCACTGTTAGGATTGGCAAGGCCATATTATGTTGAGAGAAGAAGATGATGACTGCCTTATGCAAGAATCTTCCTATAGTCTTCAAATAGCTTCTATCACCTTAGGTTAATTCCCTTAACTACAATGAAATGAAGTATCAGTGTCAGATTGAGGGGAAAGAATGAATGAAGAGCTGGTCAAAACTTTTTATTCATCATATAAACAACTCCTATGGTTGAGAACCTCACATATAAGTCTTATGAAGCTCTAAAAGCTTAAATCTTATAAAGTAAAATGAACCATCATTTTAAAGAGGCCTAGCAATTCAATACAAGTTAGACATGTTAGGAAACTTTCTTAACTTTGACAAAATAGCATCCTAACATAACTTCTGAAACTACAGAATTGAAAAAGTCTGATCAATAAGTAAAAGCAAGGTAAAAAATTTCCAGGAAGTTAAGTGGCACAGTGGATAGAACACTGAGCTTAGAGTCAAGAAGACCTGAGCTCAAATCCAGCCTCAGACACTTACTAGCTGTGTGACCCTGGGAAATTCACTTAACCCTATTTGCCTGAGCTTCCTCATCTGTCAAATAATCTGGAGAAGGAAATGACAAACCACTCAGGTATTTTGCCAAGAAAATCCCCGATGGGGTCACAAAGAGTCAGACACAGGAAGCAAGGTTGTTCAGTGGACAGAATGCCAGGCCTGGAGTCAGGAAAACTCATTGTCCTGAGTTCAAATCCAGCCTCAGACACTTACTTGTTGATGTGTGATGTAGTGCAAGTCACTTACCCCTGTTTTCCTCATCGGTAAAATGAGCTAGAGAAAGAAATGGGAAACCACTCCCATATCTTTGCCAAGAAAATCTCAAAAAGAGTCATGAAAATTCAGACAGGACTGAAATAACTCAACAACAACAAAAAAAAAAATTGCTGGCCTTCTCTGGCTACCCTGTTCTTAAAGTCAATAAACTGGATCTGTTCTGAATCAAGAAAAACAAATTCCCAAGACCTGAAATCTTCGTGTCACTATGTCTCTATGCCAACTGCATTTTTGTCTTAAATTAGATTTTTTTATGTTAACAAGCATTTATTTTCTCTTCTTTTTACCATGACCCTCACTAAAGAGAAAAAGAAAACCCTAGTAACAAATAATAAAAAGAAAAAAAAGGAAAAAAAAAGAAAAATTAACAAAATTTGTTTTGCAGAGTCAAGCAAAATAAATTCCCACACTGGCCATGTTCACAAATGTGATTGGTTCCATCATGTCAGGAGGTCATCATTATCAAATCTTTGGAATCATGGTTGGTCATTGCATTGATCAGAGCTATTAGGTCTTTCGAAATTATTCAAGTTAATATGATCATTATTTCAATAACGATACATAGAAAAAGAAAAACCAGATAGGAATTAAAACACTAAACTCAGCATTTTGTTTTCATTCCTGTATGAGAATAGTCAGATTAAAGAGAATTTGTACCACGTGTTTCCTTGGCATCATACTTGTATTCAGCTAAGCTGTGAAATTCACTATGGTTATAATGTCCAGTGGTAAAACTAACCTAAAGATTACACAGACAAAGATAAAAGTCATACATGAGAAGAAATCACAGTAATCCTGGCCAAATGTAATAGAAAATGATACCTTAAATCATACTTGTCACCTGACCCATCAGAAAGGATTTTAGATCTAGAAAATGGGACAGCATGACTGATATGAGCACTGGATTTAAAAACAGTAATACTAGACTACAAAAAGCAAAGCAGGAAATTATATTATGTGATGTCACAGTTTCAGAATTGAAGTGACTTTCCCAAGGTTGCACAATTTGTTAATTACAGAGCCAGGACTAGGGCCCTCTTCCCCTTCAGTTCATTTATTAATTAGTATCACAGGTGGTATGCAATTCTGTTATTATCTAATTACTTATTTATTGACTTCTACCACACATCAAGTAGTTCATTAATAGTTTAACATTTCTTGATAAATTATTCATATTCTGTCTGGAATTTTTGCTCCCTCTATGTATCTAGTCCATATGAATCCTGAAGAGACCAGGCTGCCTACTCACCATCACCTAAATTCTTGGCACGTGCTAATAGCCACTGACATCAACCACAAGGATACATAGCAAAATTATTAACTAGGCTTATAGACCCTTAATTTACAATTGCCACAATGATAGAAATGATAGGAAAATGACAGTTTAGGCATTACAGAATCACATGAAAACAATATTGGCTCAATGGATCTCTACAGAGCTCCCTGATGTGTTACCTATACCTTCTGGGGTCCAGACCTCTATGAACAGACGGGATTTTTTTTCATAAACCTTATCAGGTAAAAATATTACCCAGAATTTGACAAATTAGGGCCTGAGGGACAATTCTAGACAGTAAGCTAAGAATGGGGGTTTTTTTTTACATTTTTAAATACAATAAAACTTTATTTTAAAATGTAAAAGCTCATTCTTAGTTCACTGGCAACACAGAAATAGTCAGTGGGCCCAATTTAGCCCAAAGGCTATAGTTTGCTGGCCCTTGAATTATTACCTTACGAGAAAAGTGCAGTTGAATTCATACTGAAAAAGTATAACCACAGGAAAAAATAACCATAGAGACAGCTAGGTGGTATAATTGATAAAGCACCCTCGATTCAGAAAGATCTAAGTTCAAATCCAGCCTTAGATACTTACTAGCTATGTAACTCAGACTTACCTCAGTTTCTTCCTCTGTAAAATGTAGATAATAATAGTACTTTCCCCTTAAGGTTGTTGTAAGGCTTAAATGAGATGATAATTGCAAAGCACTTAGCACAGTGACTGCCACACAGTAAGCAGTATATAATTGTTAACTACAATTATTTTATTTTTATTATTATAGTAAGGATAATCATTTAATCATCTCATTCTTTTAAAAAAGGAGAGGGATTTTGATAGAAAATTACTGATAGATAACCCTAGTGATTTTACGTGAAAGTCTCATAATTATCTGCTCCTTCTAGTACTAGCTGTGTGCCTTTGGACAAGTCATTTTACCTCATTAGACCTCAGTTTCCTCATACATAGAATAAGGAGGTTGAATAAGATGATCTTTAAGTCACTTACAACTCCAAAATTATATGATTATGTGATTTATATGTTTCTGATTCTGAAAATAAAAAGAGTACAAACTGTCTTAGATATTTAAACTTCATTTAACAGTCATATAGGAAAAAAATGTCCTTGAAATTATAGTTACTTGAAATCACACTCATTTTGCTTTAAATTATACAAATTTCTCATTGGCAGTTAGGTAACTAATTTCAGAAGGAAACTCAGCACTTGTGACTACTCTTATCCTAGCATTCGTCTCAGCACCTAGAGAACTGTTTACTCACACAGAGCCATACAACACAACAGACTCACTGGGATAAATATTTTGATAAAGCTTGCTTTTAAAAGCCTAGATGAAAGATTGCAGCTCAATTCAAAAATAATCTTTACCTACTTTTGAGATGATTGTGGGAAAATCATTTCCATTGTATCATTCTTTAAAGATCCAAGAACTATTTCAGTATGACACTGCTGATAATATTTAATGAATATGTAACAAGTGCATTGTACTACAAACAAGCTCTACACTTTCATTTATTAAAATGATCATTCTGCTTTTAAAAGAAAAATTTGGCCATGAAAAAGAAGGGTAGCTTTTTGAAGCTTGGTAAGGTAAGGCACACAGAAGTTTTCTGATCATGGTAGTGCCTACAATGCTAAACATGAAAACAGAACTCAGATTTTTCTGGAGACAGTGAAGAAGGAAGTAAGTTTCAATTTAAAAGACCTAGGTTCAAATTCTGGATCTATAACTGTGGTCAAGTCAGTTAACATCTCTGTGCCTTGTGTTCCTCATCTGTAAAATGAGGAGGTAAGACTTGATGGTCTTTGAGATCCTTACCTAAGTTTATGAGCCTATGAACTCTTAGCCGATTTTTGCAGATGAATTGCTTATATGCATTGGGAGATGGATTTTTCATACCTGCAATTCTTTACATTGATAGAATCAAGTTTTGGACCCTTCCACACCAAATATACATACACACACACACACATATACATATAGTAATCTTCATTCCAACAATGTCTTAGATTTATTGAAATCACTTTTTTCCTTAAAATTCAAAATGTTTCTGTACCCTAGGTCCTAAGATCTCCACATCCAGGAAAGCACAAACTTAGTAGAGCACTGGGTGTAAAAGAGAGAACATTAAACTTACTGAACATTAGACCATTAAGATTCTAAGAGATTGTAAAATAAATATGATTCCAAAATGACACAGACAAAAATGTACATAAAAGACTTCAATGGGAAACCTGATACAAAAAGAAATAAATTTAGGCCTATATTCTAGAAAGCAATTTGAAACTATGCCCAGTAAGTCACTAGACTGTGTTACCCTTTGACTCAGAAATACCATTAGTAGGCCCACGCTTCAAAGTGAAAAATAAAAGAGGAAAATGTCCTATATGTACAAAAATATTTAGAGTATCTCTTTTTGTATTATCATCAAAGAACTTAAAACTAATTGTAGTGCCCACCAATTGGGGAATGACTAAAAACATTATGGCATACGAATGTGAACTACCAGGGAACATTTCATACATTTTAGCAGAAAGGCAGATAAAGTCCCCACATGTGACACAGGATTTAACATGATGTTTTCAGCAATGTTCTCAGACACCTTCAATGAGAATGAAAATAGTGTTAAGGTCAACTACTGTATGGATAGTACCTGATTTAACTTAAAAAAGCAACAAACTAAGACTAAAGTGGAAGGAAAATTATTGCATCACATTTTGTTCGCAGATGATTGTGCACTCAGTGCAGCCCCTGAGGCTGAGACAGAGTATGGACCAATTCTCTGCCAACTGTGCTAATTTTGGTCTAACGATTAACACAAATAGAACAGAGGTTCTCTACCCACTAGCACCGCACCATCCATATATGGAACCGTCAGTTACAGCACAGCAAATGGAAAAATTTTGAGTGCTATGGATAAGTTCACCTACCTTGGCAGTATACTTTCCAGAGATGTACCCATAGAGAATGAGGTGGATGCATGCATTGCCAGAGCTAGCTAAGCATTTATGGGGCTCCAAAAGAAAGTGTGGGAGAGAAGGATTAGACTCTCTACCATACTGAAGGTCTATGGAACCATTATGCTGATGTCACTGTTGTATGCCTGTGAAACCTGGACAGTATGCCAGTGCCATGCCAGGAAACTGAATTGCTTCCATTTGATCTGTCTTAGAAAGATTCTGAAGATCACCTGGCAAGATAAGCTACCAAAAACTGTGGTCCTTTCTCAAGCTGAACAGCCAAGCATTCAAATTCTACTACAGAGAGCATAACTCCAATGGTCTGGCCACCTTATTTCAATGCCAAACATACATTTGCCTAAAAGACTATTTCACAGAGAATTCATGCAAGGCAAGTGCTCACACAGACGTCAGAAAAAGTAATACAAGGCCATTCTCAATGTTTCTCTGAAGATTTTCAGTATCAATTGTGAAATGTGGAAGAGACTGGCAGAGAGCCATCCAGAATTGTGTTCCCACATCCAAAAAAGTGTTGTGCTGTATGAGTAAAGCAGAACTGTGGTAGCTCAAAAGAAATGTGAGACGTACATATTTAGAGATATTTCCATTGCAAATATGCATATGGGTTATTTGTGCCTGACCTGTTATAGAGTATTCCAAGCTTTTATTGGTTTGATCAGTCACAGTCAGATACACTGTACATTAACTCTGACATCACGATGTCATTTTGGTCATCTTCTAGTATGAAGGACAATAGACAGGTCCAATAAATTAAGGTTGCATGCTATTCAAATATTAAATATGACTGTACTTTGATCTCTTCTGAAATAGGGAAAAATTCTCAATTTCAATGTGTTGGGGTCACTTAAAGTACTAATTTCCAAGGCTATTCACAATCTGGCCCCCACATATATTTTCAACTTTGTCTCAAGCTACTCCCCACTATGGTCCTTTTATTCGATTCACACTGTCCTACTCACTTATCCCCTGGTTTATTTTCATATTTGCACTGTTATTCCATAATGCCCTATTTAAATAGTACCTATCCTTCAAGGTTAGGCTGAAGTCCTACCTCCTCTATGATGCCTTCTCTCTCACTGATGCCCCCCCCATCCCATAATGATTGTCTTTTCTGCCTTTAAATTGTACAGCCCTTTGACTTGTGTCTCTCAGCTGACACTTAATAAGAAAAGGCATTTACATAGCACTTTAAAGTTTACAAAAGGTTTGACATACATTATGTCATTTGACTTTCACAACAACTCAATGAGTTAGCTATGACAAGAATCAAAATCCCTATTTTACAAATGAGAAAGTTGAGGCTGAGAAGGAGTTATTATCCACATTTACATGGCCAATAAATGTAGAAGCAGTATGGTATAGTGAAAAGATATTGACTCTTGAGTCAAAAGACCTAGCTTCAGATCCTGCCTCTGAAGTTTACTATCTCTATGACCTTGGACAAGCCAATTAAACTCACTGAGCCCCATTTCCTCATGTACAAAATGATGGGGTTGGGCTAGACGACTTTTGAGGTCTCTGCTAACTCTACCTCAATGATCCAGTGTCTCAGAGGCAGGATTTAACCCAAGTCTTCTTAACTCTGATCCATAAATCTAGCCATAATACCTTGTTGCCCTTTTCTTATTATTCATTTAGTATACACAGACTTGTTTTTTATTAGTTATCTTTACATATGTATATGCCTCACCACTCTTTGTTGTTGTTCAGTCTTTTTAGTTGCATCTGACTCTTCATGACTCCATTGGGGTTTTCTTGTCAAAGATATTGGAATGGTTTACCATTTCCTTCTCCGGCTCATTTTAAAGATGAGGAAACTGAGGCAAACAAGATTAAGTGACTTGTCCAGGGTCACACAAATAGTGTCTGATGCTAGATTTGAATTGAATTCTTCCAGACTCCAGGCCCAGCACTCTATCCACTGCACCAAATAGCCTCATCACTCTAATTATGCTCTAAGTCTTTTGAGCACAGAAACTGTCTCACACATCAATCTATTCCTCCTCAGCACAGTACTGAAAAGATATGCTGGATAGGTAAAACACTATCAAGCTCTTTGCAAATTGGAAAACCCTATCATGTCTACTTTTGTTGAGATTGTAGTTATCATTTTGATCTATACCTGTGATTTCATCTGCATAGGAGAGACTTTCCATCAATGCAGAAAAGCAATTCCTCTGTAAACCATAGTCTTACAAAATTACCTGAGAGCACTAGAAGGTTAAAAGCTTTGCACATAGTCGTAGGATCATAGGCGTAGAGCTGGAAGAGAACTCAGAGGCCAGCTAGTCCAACCCCCCCATCTTACAGATGGAAAAACTGAGGCCAAGACCTTATGACTTGCCCAAAATCAGACATGTGTGAGAAGCGGAATATGAACCCTGGTGCTCAGACTCCAGTGATACTACTCTTTCTAATGTACCACACTACCTCCCATAAAACTGATATGTGTCAGAGATGACCTGGAACCCAGGTTGTCCTAACTCCAAGGCTAGATCTCTATCCATTACAACTCTCTGCCTCTCTAGCTATGATCTTTACTTATTTTTACTTTATAAGTAATTCCTGATTGATTGATTGATTGAGGCTATTTCCTAGCTGTGGAATATTCTGAGGATGAGAATGAGAACATCTTTTGTGGTAGCCTTTTTCTGATGCTCTGAAACATCATCCATTACTGAAGACAGGAGATGGGCCCTGTGGACTAGTGGCTTCATCTCCAGTGAACGAATTTTATTTGATGTGTCAGTGCAAAATCCATTACTGTTAAAATGGTGCATCTATCCAGCATTGGCATAATGAATAATTCATTGCTTCTAAAACCCCAATTAGATAGGTTCAAAGATTCTTTGGTCGAGTCAATAGGTTATGTACGGTATCACTGCACTAATATTTGCCTTAAAATGTTTGTCTTGCCTTCTGAGGGTAATAAAAAGAAAAGTATTATGGATATACATATCAGAAAGGAAGACTTCTTTTTCTTCATTATCTCTTTTATTAATTGTTACAATAGTGATGTCATGGTCATGTGTAGTATCCCCATGCAGGTCAATTAGTTTGGTTCTGTTCTTATTGTATACCACTCCCCACTGGCACCCTTTCAAGAACGCAAATGATCAATGAAGAGACTGATCAGCTACATAGTTTCTGCTCATCCTGAAAGCACAGACATTACAAGTCACTTCCTATTTTGCTAGCCATGATCAGTTCTCCAGCAGTTAGTCAACAAGCATTTATTAAGTACCTATTATATGTCAGACACTAAGGATAAAAGCAAAGGCAAAAGATAATCCTTCCTTTAAGTGGGTTCACAGCTTAATGAAGCAGACAATATGCAAACAAGATATATACAAAATAAATTAGTGATTGGTGCTAATAAACAGAGGGAAGGCACTAGCAATTAGGCGTATCAGGAAAGACTGTGTGTAGAAGGTAGGATTTTACCTGAAACTTGAAGGATGCCAGAGATGGAAGTGAGGAGGGAAATCATTCCATGAATGGGGGACAGCCAGAAAAATATGCTCTGAGATCAATTAGGGAGTGTCTTATTGATGGGGTGTGGGCCCAAGCCGAAACCTTTGTCCCTTACCCCAAAAGAGTTTGGTTCTCATTTGTTTGAGGGGTGCCTGATGGGATACAAGCTCTGAAAACCCCCTCCTTGAACTCTCCTTGAACTTTCCCACTTGATTAAATAAGTCTCATATCCCCTCTTAAATAACCCTCTTAATTGGCCTTTCATTATTGCCTATGCCCAATTCTCTGCCCTTAACCTAGCCCAGCCCCTCATTGTCTGTTACCTTCTTGGATGGCCTCTGGCTACTTCCCACACTTGATCCTCCCTAGACCCCTCCTCTAGGCACTCCAGTCTACTGACCACTCCTATCAAGATCTTCCCTAGACCTCTTCTCCCAGACCCCTCCTCCAGTCACTCCAAACTACTTGGCCACTCCTAGATCCCTCCCACAGTCTTTCTGTATATAAGATCCATCTTGTCTCCATTAAGGTGCTAGATTCAATCTGGCCCACAGCTTAGATTCAATCTAGCCTTCCTGCCAATAAGAGCATCACAAATGTTCAGATTCTTTAAGAGTCTGGCCAATATGGCAGATCTTTAATAAACCATGTCTTTGACTGACAAAAAGCTTGAGTTGAATTCATTTGAGCAGGACCTGCGTGTCACTATTTCAGGGTCCCAGCAACCCTAGAACACCTAAACCTCAACATTATGGGAGGAACAGATGAGAAGCCAATGTCACTGTATCCCAGACTACATGGGAGTGAGTGAGGTTTAAGAAGACTGAACAAGTAGGAGACAGCAAAGTTATGAAGGGCTTTGAATGCCAAATATTATTATATTTAATCCTGAAGATGATAGGGAGCCACTGTAATTTATGGAATAGAGGGATCATGTGGTCAGACCTGTACTTTAGGAAGATCAGTTTGATAGCTAAGTGGACTATGGGGAGGGAGAGGCTTGAGGCACGGAAACCAAACAGCAGGCTATTGCAGTAGTTCAGTCATGAGGTGATAAGGGTCCACATTAAGGTGGTGGCAGTGTCAGAGGAAAGAAGGGGATATGGAGTAAAATTGACATGACTTAGCAATAGATTGTATACAGGGATGAGAGAGAGTGAGATGTTGAGGGTGATATCTAGGTTGCAATGGGAGGATGCTGGTGTCCTTGACAATAAAACAAAAATTTAGAAGGACGGAAGGATTTGGGAGGACATTGTTCAGTTTTGGATAAATTGAGTTTAAGATGTCTACAGAATACCCAGTTCAAAATGTCTAACGGGCAATTGGGAATGCAAGCCTGAAGGTCAGCAGAAGTTAAGGTTGGATAAGTAGATCTGACCATCATCAGCATGAAGATAATTGAATTCATGGTAGCTGATGAGAACACTAAGCAAAAGCAAAAAGAGGGCAGCTAGCTTTTAGGACTAAGTCCTGTGTCACATCTACTTTTAATGGATCAAACCTGGATAAAGATCTAGCAAAAAAAGAGCTTTTGAAGGAGTGCTCAGTCTAGTGATACATCTACAGACTTAAAAACAATTTCAGGAGAGCATAGACAGGCTGTATACCTGATTTTTTTTCTTCATAGAGCCACAAAGTCCAGTATAAATGAAACAGGGCACTTTCCAAGCACAAATGGTCACCTCTACTTCCTTCCCAATTCTATGGTTGCCCTGAACTACCTTCCTCACTGATCTAAACATATTAAGACTATATTTTGCTCCCTCAACCCCATTTGTCCCTCTTATAAATAAATGCTTTGGGCCATGAGAAGTCACTGTATGCTTGAAGCAACATAATTCTATCACCACTACTAGAAAAACAGTTTAAAGTGAAAATTTTACTGATGAATAATGTCTTCATTTTCACATTCTTATGTTCTAATACCAGCAACCACCATGCTCTTGAAAGAAAAATGTCTACTAGAGAGTCTAAAAAATTTCTTAGAGCAATTAATATTCAAAATTAAAGAAAAAGGAAATAAAAGCTTAATTTTATCTACATTTTTAAAAATCAATTAACAAAAGTGCCTCATGGCTTTACCGTAAAAGAGTCTGGTTTAGAAGGTTGGTTGAGGTCACTGAGAGTTTAAGTGACTTATCCATGATTAATCTGCTAGTATGTTCACTGGATGAGTAAAAAAAGATATTTTTTCCATTTGGAAACATTCTCTCCAAACACATAAACATATGAAAAGTTTCATCACACACACACTCACACACACACACACACACACACACACACACACATACACACACAGATGTACAAGCACACCACCTAATTGACTCCAACTTACATTTTTCTTTTCCTTTTATACCTGTCAAGATCCTTACTCCCCTCACTCATGACCTATACCTAAGGGGGGACAGGATTGCATAGGAAAGATTCAGGCAAGAAGGAAACTGACCCCTTACCAAACTTATAGAACCACCAAAGCCCCCAGCTAGGTGCCAAATCTGCATAGAGAATATTGCCTTACCACAAGACTCAGACTTGGAATATTCCTTAGTGACAAAAGTGCAGATTGCTTCCTGGAGATCAATGTTTGCCCTAAATGATAAGGCTTATATGGACCCACCACAGAATGGAACCAAAGTTTAGACTACCAAGGATAAAAGGGCAATATTTACCTTAATTTTTTACGGGAACAATACACTCATGCTAACGTGATCCCAGTCCCAACTCCACCGTGCTTCAAAGGATCTACCTTGCCTGTCTGATCCCATCTTGATTAGCACCCATGTTAACCTAGTCTCTTGACCAGGTTCTATCAGTTGAGTATAACCTCTCTAAGAACAGAGGCTCAAAATTTCTGAGGCTTCAGACTAGAATTTTAGTGCCAGGGACAAGAGCGATACATTTCCAAATAGAAATATGTCTGATGTCTCTTTGTGCCTTAAATGTATAGAGGATATTATCAATTTTAATACAAAGCTTTCCAATTTAACAGCTCAAATCATAAGACTCTAATATTTAATATCTGTGCATTTAAAATTGAAATACATTTTTTTTGAAATTCTTCTTATTGTTTCAGGTATAACTTTTACCACCCAAGTTTGAAGAAACAGACTTTGGAAAAATAGAGAGGTAGAGTAGCGTGCTGGACATAGTATCTAAATGAGCTGATTCAAATTCTGCCTTCTACATTTATGAGCATAGGCAAGTCACCTAAACTATCTCAATTTCAATTTCCTTAACTGAGAAATTAGAATGACAATTATACCTGTAATACCAGTCTTAACAGAGTCGATATGAAACTCAAATGATATATAATATATGCACGTATCTTTATATCTGATTTTCAAATGTTGAGGCATTATATCAATATTATAACTATAATCATAAGCTATATTATTATAGTTTTTTTCTTTGCAATATAAATCTATTGAAATTTATCAGTGATACAATATATTGCTACAAATAAAACAGCTCGAGTTACTGATTATTAGCAGCCTGTTACGGCTCTACAAAATTACCCATCTAAGTCTATTTTGTCTCCATTTCTTGGCATTTTTGTTATTTTTCCAGAAGTAAAAAGAGGTAAGGTGTGATTGGCATGCCAGTCCAATGCCTGAAGTGATTTTCCAGTGCTTGTCAGCCCCAAAACAAGGTTTCACCCAAGCATTTTCTTTCGCAGAACTCCTGAGAAAATTTAGCAAGATTAGGAGAGACACAATGAACCCATATGGAGGTTATTGACATGCTTTCCTTTTACACATTCCACAAACAATACTGACATCTTCTGGTAGGCTGGGATTTTGAAATTGTAACAATTGCCTTGAAAACATTTCAGATCCATTCACCTTTTCTGGTTATTATTCAAAACAGGTTTCCACTGCCAAAAAAAGATACTAGTTAACATTCTCCAGGATCACCCCTGCTTATTATTGACCATGTGTATCAGAATCACAGTGTAGCTTTAAGTCACAATATGGTAAAAATGAAAGACCTAACAATATATAAGACAGATTCAAGAGAAATGCAGAGCATACTATTGAAACTATATTTTAATGCATTCTACATCAGTGGACCTAAGCTTGGTTCTAAGAAATTAAGCAAGGTTTCATGTGGTCAGTGGAAAAACTAAGGAAGAATAAAAGACCCAAATCTACTAGAAAGAGATTTAGAGCTAGGAAAAATAATACAGAGCACCATTTTTATACAGAGGAAATTAGATTTAAGATGAATAACAGAGGAGTCTTTGACGGGAAAAATAAGTCACAAAAAAGGAAGAAGGAAAAAAAAAAGAAAGGAGCAATAGTTTTGGTTCCTTTTTTATATCGCAGCAGGTAGAATAAGGCAGAAGTTTCTAGGACCATGTAACCTGACTGCAAATTGTCAAAGCAGCATCTTTTCTGACTTCATATTTTAACCCATCAGTGCCTGAGGCATCTCTCAGAAATTATGACCAATGAATTTCCCAGCAATAGTGAAGTGAAGCAGGTTATGTAGCAGATTGTATTGAATTATGTCACACATATTCATGAATATAACCAAGGATATGGAAAATGATAGTATATAATGTGTCAAGGTGCTTCAGAAAACTTTCTTGATTCTATAAATTAATACCTCTATTATAAAAGGTATGTAAGTAATTATACAGCAGCTTCTGTGGACTTGCATAGCTCCACATAAAGTATATGGACTTTAAGAGTATGATACTTAGGGGAAGTACAGAAATGTATTTCCTGAAAGGATACTATCATTTTCTTTTATACCTCTTTAAACTGTTGGACCTCTCTTGCAATGGTGCAATATTGAATGTTCAACTATTCAATGACCTAGTGAAGTGTTTCATTAGCTGGGCCTAGTGATTCTGAGTAACCAGGCTTTGGATTCATTAAGGAGATAAGGCAACAGGGAAGAGGATAAGACCAAGGGGAAAAAAAAAGAATGAAGAGCTAGGTACCCAGTCTGGACAATAGAATTAGGAATGGAAGCAAACTAAGAGATTAGTTAATCCAGTTCCCTCATTTTTACAGATAAGGAAAATAAGGACCATAAAGCTCACAAGGTCATACAGGCAATAAATTGCCAAGTTAAGAGTTGAACCCCTAGTTCTTTTTCTTCAAATGTAACTCTTTAATCTTTAACTTGGTTACTCTTTAAGAAGTCTAAACAATCAATAGCCTAATAGCTGCATGAAAAATAGTTAATAATTAGAGAAATGTGCATTAAAGCAATCATCAGGTTCCACCTCAAACCAATCAGATTGGCAAAGGTGACAAGCAAAAGAAAATTACATACTTGAGAGGGGCTGTGGGAAAATAGGTACACTAATGCATTCTTGGTAGATGTGTGAATGGATGCAATCATTATGGATAGCAATTTCGAACAATATCCCAAACATTAGTAAAATCCTCATACCGTTTGACCCATTGATATCACTACTAAATCTATACCCCAAAGTGATTAAAGAGGAAAAGGACCCACCTGTACAGAAATATTATAGCTGCTTTTTTTGGTGGCAAAGAACTGAAAACAAAGAGGGTCCCCATCAGTTGAGGAATGACTGAATAAATAATGATATATGTTACTTTGCAGGAAGAAAGATGAAGGGGACAATTTCATAGAAACCTGGAAAGACTTATATGAATTGATGCAGAGTGAAGTGAGCAGAACCAGGAGAATAATTTATACAATAACAACAATATTGTAAGGTAAAACAACTTTGAAAGACTTAAGAACTCTGATCAATACAATGGCCAATAACAATTCCAAAAGACTCATAATGAAACATGCTGCCTACCTCCTGATAGAAAAGTGACAGACTCAGGTTGCACATTAAGACATTTAATTTTTGTGCATGGTCAATGCTGTAATTTGTTTTGATTATACAAGAAATTTTTTTATTTCATAATGGGGATGGGAGGAAGAAAGAGAAAATAGGTTTTTATTCTTTGAAAAATTAAATTAAAAAACAAAAATAAGCAAAAACAAAAATCATCAATAACACTTCTTTTAATTGACTACCCTTCATATACAGGGAGTACTTGCCAAGCTAACTAAGTAAAGTAAGAATAATCTTCTAAGCATTTTTCGTAACATAGCTGGGGAAACTTATTTTATCATTATCATCATCATCATCATCATCATTGTCATTATCACAAATGACATTTCTGTAACATTTGCAAGATTACAAAATTCTGTATGTATAGGACAGAACATTTGAGCCTCATAACAACTCTATGACATAGGCAGAAGAGCAACTAAGAATAAGAATAAGAGGAATCGAGAGAGCTAAACTAATCAATTAGATCATCACTGTGTGACCATGGACAAGCCACAGCATCACAGCCTTCTAGCTGGAAGGGATCTTAAAGGCCACCAAATTCAACCTACTCATTTCACAGATGAGGAAACTGAGGCATGGAGTAGTTAAATGATTTTCCCCAGGATCGCATAGCTGTCAAGTATCTGAAGTGAAATTTGAACCCAGGTCTTACTGACTCCAAGTCAAGTGCCCTATTGGCAACATTCTGCTACCTCTCTGGACCTCAATTTCCTCACATAAAATTTAGAATCATATTTTTTGTAGTTGTATCCTCAGTGCATAACACAGTGTTTAGCACACAATATGCTCTTATGAGCATTTGTTGATTGATTGACTAAATAATAGCTGTTATAATACCTATTGTAGCTTTTGTAACTAACTTGATGACCTTTCAGCTCTAAAATGGTATCAGATTAAGAATCTAAGAGATGCATATAACAATTATAAGCATATAGTTATCATCCGATTGTTTAAATCATTCAATTTTTATCAAGAGGAAAATATAACTGAAGATGAAATCTGGGGTTTAAAAAGACCAGAGAAGCAATGAACATTATGAGATATGTACTGATATGATTTATTTAATCATCTGGATCAGCCAGCATCTCTCCTAGTCATGACAGCTCCTCACTAATCTGGTTATCATGCATCAAAATGGGCAGTAATAAAGAACAGATCATGACTATTTTGTATATGATAAAGTGGATTAAAGAGCAGAGTCCATAATTCTTTATTGTATTTTGAGGCTATATCATTTATATTGCCGAAAACAGCAAGCAAATTTGTGTACCAGCAAAAATGTTTTGAATGATGTTTACCAATGATTAATATAGCACACTATTAACATAGAGGATATTTTGCTGCAATGTTTTTCTGAATCCAGGAGAACTAAAAGAAGAAAAAAAAATATAAGAAGTGATTGAGATAGAGATTAAGAACTGATTAATTGCCTTCTTTAATCTGTAAGAGCTATGCTTGTTCCTCCAGCTATTATTTTATGAACTCAGAAGACTCATCTGATTTTCACAAATATTCTCAACAAAAGAATAAGCAAACTTGATACAATCTATAAAGCCTTTGAAAGAAAAACAGAAACTGAAATTAAATGTTCAACATTATGAAAAATCAGTAGAGTAGAAAACCGTTTTGGATTGTACATTTACTACATTGAAATAAGCAACATTAGAGAATATTGGTCATAACTTGATCCAAAATAAATTGTATTTATATTCACACAGGTAGTCTGGAGAACTAAAATGTAGAATGTACTTTGTTTTTAGACAGTAAAAAATAAATTATATGATTTGTATTAGAAATTTCAATTCACAATAATTATCCCTTTTGTATTTTGTAGGTGAAGATAATGCAAGTGATTCATCATCCATAGAGTAAATAGAGGGCTTCACTGTGAGAAATTTGCTAGATGGCTAGCAGAATCCAGAGTACAATCTCTGCTTGGAACAGATCTCCTTTTTGGGGAAAATGATTGGCCCACATGGAGAACAAAGCCTTATTGGCATCATGTTCTGCCTAAACAATGGCAGTAAACAAATCACACTTTCAAATTGTCGAGAAAATTACATTATCAGATACTATAATTATCCTTTGCCATAAAAATGCATTAAAAGGTAACTAATATTCATTAAGTACACTTTAGAACAGGAGTTTGTACCCAAATGATTTAGACTCTGAGAATTAGACAATTTTTAAATGTTACTTTTAGGTTACATCTACACAGTAAAAAAAAAAAAAAAAAAAAAAACATTCAAGCAGTGAAAATAATTGAGTGAAAACAATTATTAAGCCAGTTGTTTTACTTTGAATAAACAAAGCAGCCAGTAGATTTTTACTTTTCAATTGGATGTTTGGCATCATCACATGGACACAATTATTCTGTGCTTCTCAGTTGGTGTGGGAAATCACTAAAAGATGAAAGGCTTGAAAACTGAACACAACATCAGGCCATTCAACAAACATTTACTGAAGACCACCTACAACCATGATACTGTGCTATGGGCTGAACAGAATGAGAACTCTTAAATGTTTTCCTGATTGCTAATTCTATATTATCCAGGAAGGACATCTCAGCTAGTTGACATTTATAAAGGGCGTATAAGGGGACAGCTAGGTGAAGCAGTGGATAGAGCACTGACCCTGGAGTCAGGAGGACCTGAGTTCAAATCCAAATTCAGACACTTGACACTAGCTGTGTGACCTTGTGCAAGTCACTTGTGCCTAGCCTTCCCAAAAAATGCTTTACATGCCTGTATTATCTAATGTAAGTTCTCTAAGTATTATTATCTCCATTTTACAGATGAGGAAAACAAGGTTCAGACAGGTTGAGTAATTTGCCCATGGTAGTCAAGTGTCAGATGAAGGAGTCAAACCTAAGTCCTTCTGGCTCCAAGTCTAACAATCTTTACAAGTTGGTCCTTGCCCATTTTTACAAACTTATTAGTCCTTATTACCTTTCATGCACTCTACAACCCACTCAAACTAGTCTACCTGCTCTTCATCATTGGCTGTCTAGAACAAAGCACTCAACCTATCTGTGGCTTTGTTTATGGAATTGGACTAAACAATCTATTAGATCCCTGCCAGCCACATATCTATGATCCTATGACCATTCTACCAGTTATCACCAGCCTCTGCACAGGCTATATTCTATTCCTGAAATCCATTTCCTCCTTACCCCTCCCTCTTATAGTCCCTACATTTTTTTGAAGATGAACTCATATGCATGCTCCTACATAAGGCCTTTCCTGCTCCCCAAGCTACTAGGGACTGCTCCCTGAAATTATTTTGCATATATTCTGTATTTACTTACATTTGTTTTCCCTGTTTAATTTTGTCTGTCTATCTATATTTTTGTTTATTTGTCTATTTATCTAAAGCTATCACAGTACCTGGCACCTGTAAATGCTTAATAAATACTTCATGATTGAGTAATGCTGCCTCAAATTTTAGTAGTAATATGTCCAATTTGCAGAGTGTAACAATCTTATCCTTTTAAAAGTTATACAAAATAACTTGGTGACATGTTATAATCCCATTTTTAATGGAGGAACCATATTACAGAATAACCCTGTGATAACCCAAGAATTTTTTTTTGCAGTTCATAGGTTTATTTTATAGTCAGTGGTTTAGGATGCTTCTCTATAAGTTTACAAAATTTTCTTCACAATGAAGCTGACAAAGAAAAATTATTTCATCTTGAAAAAAATACCAAAATTCTCTAAAATAATGGCTTTATTATAACATTCTTATGATCATTTTTAAATTAGGAGCTTGTAGATGAAAATGTTGAAATACTTCCTAAAGTATCAATTCATTATCAAGATTGACTTATATTCTGGGACAGTCCACCTGGACAAATTAGAAATCTAATTTGCCTGTATTTCAAGTTTATCTGCAACTATCACAGAATCTCAAAGTTAAAAGAAGTCTTAGGAGTCATCTCTTTAAACTCCTAACCAATGCAGAAATTCCATTCTAATAACAGAATACATTAAAGACTAATAGCAATAATTTATATAGAGCTTTAACGTGTGCAAAGTGCTTTACAAATATCTTATTTTATCCTTACAACAATCTTGGGAGGGATTTTTATCCCCATTTTGCAAATGAAGAAATTGAGGTACAAAGAAAGTGACTCAGCCAGAGTCACATGGTAAGTATCTAAGGCAGGGTGTAAACTTAGGTTTTCCTAACTCTAGGTCCCATACTTTATCCATTTTGTCACTTAGCTGCCTCATTTAGCTCTTCAAAACTTGCCAGATGCTTTCCTCACAAAAATGCAGTTTTTCAGATGAAGAAACTAAAATGCAGAGATGATGTTACTTGCTCAAAATCATACAGACAGTCAATTGTAAGAGCAAGGAATTGAGCCACAGTCCTGCTCAGCACTCTTTCTACTATTTCCTACTGGAATGTGGTCACCCAGCTTCTGTTCCAACACTTTGAGTGAGGGTGAGCTGGTCAATTTACAAGGCAGCCTGATCCATTGTTGAAATGCTCTAGTTTAGGAGTTCTTAATCTTTTTATGTCTGACCAATTCTCAGAAATTTTTAAAAATTCTTAATTGAAGAACATCCTAAATTGCAATTAGAGAGGAGTGAAAATAAAGATGTATTTTCTCCTCATGCATGTTCAGACTCCCTGAAATCTGTCTATTGCCCTGGACTCCTGGTTAAGAACCTCTACTCTAGTTGTTTAGAAATTTATCCTTATATTGAGCCACTAACTTCTGGCAGGGATCTAATAGAACATTTAGTCCAATCCTCTTTCGTTTTACAGATACATAAACAGAGCCACAGATAGGTTGAGTGCTTTGTCCTAGATAGCCAATGATGAAGAGCAGTTACACCAGTTTGAGTGGGTTGTAGAGTGCATGAAAGGTAATAAGGACTAATGATAGTTCTACTCTCTGAGAGTAAGCAAAACAAGTTTAATCCCTCTTCCACCTGACAGGCCTTCAAGTATCTACTACTTCAACTGATTCTTATGTACTCTGGTTTCTAGGCTGTTCATCATCCTCATTACCCTTCTCTGGAAGCTCTCTAGTCTATCAGTTTCCCTCCTAAAGTCCAGCACCAGGTTCTGGATGTTTTCAGCCCATTGCAGAATACACAGAGTGAGCTTTTGTCTATCTTGATTTGGAAACCTTGTTTCTTTTAATGAAATTTAATATATTAGCTTTAAAGAAGACATAGCAAATAGTTGGTTCTTGTTAAGATTATGAGCAATAGTATAATGTAAAGAGTCAATTAGACTGTCTCAAGGACTTAGCTTAGTGTCTTCAGAGCTTAGCACAGTGCCTGGGATATTGACTGACAAAAAGCATTTTTATTAAGCACTTAATATGTTTCAGAAATTACGCTGTAGTGGAAATAATGTTGGAATTAGTTCGCAGAAGAGCCTGGGTTTCAGTCCTTTCCCTTGAAATTTATTATTGTTGCAACCATGGACAAGGCACTTTCTCTTAGTTCCCTATCTGTAAAAAGGGGGTTAATAAATGGGATAACAGGTTGACTTTCTCAAGGCTCCGGTGAGATAATGTAAATGAGATTTTAAGTAATCCCCAAAGTGCTAAATTGCTCTCAGCTACATTGGTCTCATAAAGTTCTATCAATAAATTTGTTATTTCACTGGTGTTCACACTCCCTCCACCTATACAAATCAATCATGCCCCATGCTAGATAGACTATTTCATGAATTGCTACATAAAGAAAATTTATTGCTTGGTGGTTAATCTTCTGGTAATGAGCCTCTTTGAACTTAATTAATGAGTTTGGTCCTTAAACAACAATAAATGTCATCAGCAGCATTCTAGGTTTGAGGGTGACCTGCTGCTACTTGTGTCACACCCTAGTGAGGCATCAGAGTAGAATTTTGGCAAAGGATTAAGGAAAATAGCAATTAATATGAAAAATGGTGAAAAATAGTCAGGGAAAACTTAGAAAACCTAGAGGAAATTTTTTCTTTAATTCTTGCTTTAAAATTCTATCAAATTTTAGAACTGGAAAGGACTTTAGAGATCTTTATTTTACACCTTTTATTTCATTTTATGCCTTAAGCAACTGAGACCCAAAGAGTTTAAGTGACTTCAAGCTCATATAGATAGTTAATGATGGAAATAGTAGTGATCTACAGATCTCCTAACTCCCAAAGTTCTTTCTGCTATACTAGTAGTTGCCACCCTTTTTAAGTATAAAGGTACCCTTCTGAATATCAAAAACTTTTCTTGCATTTTCACATAATAGGAATTACACAATTAGTATTAATTAATTGAGAAAATATATGTTGATCAAAAATAACCTGAATTCAGTAACACATTTAAATGAATTTTAATTGGAAAAATAGTCATCAAGATGTGCAAGATATATTTTTTGCTGTTTTATTTATTTTTTTGTTTTTGCATAAAAAACATTCACAGATTACCTCATAATCAAAAGGACAGTGCTTGGTGTCAATATGGACTTGACAGTCTCTCTTGATAATTCTAAGGCACTGGTCCTCAGCTGAAAGCTTGGGGACCATGGTTCCTACACACTATGTGGAAGTTTCCTATAACTTTTCTTAGAGTATATTATTTTGTCAGTATCCCTTGCACTTACATGTGGTATGGAATAACAGTAAAGTTGGAATTGTGACTAGTCCTATTTATTCTTCACATAGTATTAAAATTGGTGTACAAACCATTATCACTATCTAGTGGGCATTAGAATGATAGATTCAGAATGTTAAAGTTTGAAAAGACCTTAGAAATCATGCCTTGTCATTTTACCAAAAAAAAAAAGTAGACCCAATAACTTGCATGAAATAAGCAGAACCAAGACTAGAATCCAGGTCTACTGTCCCCCAGTCCAATGCTGATATATACCACTAGAATTGTAGAAAATGAGTCCTAGAAACAGACTTCAGTCTCATTAGGCTTGGCTAGTTAACCCCTGATAAAGCAACATAAGTATCCCTAAAGGAATACGTAATTCCTGGGCAGGATGTGCACACCTATGAATGTCACATATTTTAATAGGAATTTGTCAAAATAAACATTATTAATCCTGGGAAAACCTTCACTTGGCCAAAAAGTGTTGAGGGAAACTTCAGGAAAATCCCCATTTCTTGAGCTGAGGAGTAAAGGATAATTTGAGACTATTCTAGAGAATATATCAGCACTTTTATCAGTAGCAGTCATTGAGGCAGATTCAGTATCCCAAGGACTATTTCCCACCAAAGACCATGAAGTCACAAACATAAATTGCTCTTTGAATCTGTAAATGGAAGCAGTCACCCAGATCAAACTGGAATTCATATTTCTGAAGATACAATCAGGTGATAAACACATAAAATTATGGGCCATTATCCACAATTTGGAAATATCATGATAAAGTATTAACATAGGATTATTAATAATGTTACATTATAATATCAATTGTAAAGAGAAATTAATTCTATATTCAATATTTGCATCTTTCCATCTCTAAGAGCTGTGATTCTATGATCTTCTAAGGTATATTTCACCTTCAAATTCAAAGGGAGAAGTGATCTCATTTTTTTGATGTACCATAGTGCTTTATAACGGTGCTTAACTAGGGGTCAGTGAACTTACTTTTTTAATATTTTGATAATTGAATTTCAATATCATTGGTTTCCTTTGTAATCCTATGTATTTTATTTATGCAAGTATAAACATTGTTCTTTGAAGGAAGCCATAGGCTTCACCAGACTGCCAAAAGAATCCATGACCACACACAAATGACTGACTTCTTAGAGTTATAGGCATTGCATAATTAAAAACTCATATTTATAAAGCACTTGAGATTTATAAAAAAAACTTTCTTTACAACAACCCTATGAGATAAAGGCTCTAAGCAATTATGCTCTGTTTTATAGACAAAGTAGCTGACGGTAAAGCATATTATGCAAAGCATCTAAGATCATATAGCTAATAAGTGTCAGAGCCAGGATTTGAATATAGCTCTCCCTCTATTTCTGAGTCCAATGCACAATGTTGCCTCTTTGATGCTCATGTAGTTCAAATACACAAGTTGTTGCATGAGGGTATCTTTAAAACTGTATTTGGAAGCTACAACACATAGTAAAAAATATCTAATCAAAGAACTTACCTTTTGGTCCCAGTCCTATTCCTACTTTGAGTTTGGACAATAATAAACAGTCAATAAACATTTATTGAGCACCTCTGTCAGGCATTGTGCTAAGTTCTGGGAATAATAATTTTAAAAAAGACAGTCCCTGCCCTCAAGGGGCTCACAACCTAATGAAACAAGTAATTTAATCTCTTTGGAATCTATTTCCTGATTTCTAAAAAGGGATGATAATAATACTTGCACTACCTAACTCAAGTTGTTAGAAGATCAAATGAAACTGTATGATGTTTTATAAGAATGGGGAAGTAAATATAAGTTGTCAGAGTGAAAGGCAACAACATTTTGTTTCCAGGTCAAACCAACCTAATATCTGCATCATAGGATCATAACTTCAATTCATCCCCTATGACCATATTATTTCTACTTTTCTAGGAATATTTATCATTGACAAGTTATAAAGAACAGTTAATCTTACCCTATGCAATGAAGCTTCAATGCCACTAGCAATTGGTTTTGGAAGTGTGAACTGAGATGATGTTGTTTCATCTAGTGTGAGATGGCTTGGGAACCTCAGGGTTCAGGTAAATAATGGCTTTTCTCAAAAGAGGTTAAAAAGTAAGCACTTTCACTCATCCTTCTCTTATCAAGGAATGCTCAAGGACATTCAGTGACCTGATCCATCAACTGAAAGTAAAAGAATCCCAGAAGAAAGTAACTTCTTGTCTAAGAAATCTTCAGACCAGTACTCTAAGATAGTCCTAGCGTATTAGAAAGACTATGAAGGTTAATCTACAAAAGAGGAGGGAAGAGAAGGAGGAGAAAGGAGAAGGGGAATTAACTCAATGTATGCCAAGATCTGTTTCCAGGAAAATTCACCTACAGCACAAGGTAGAATGCTTTATTATGGTCTCTAACTTAACTTTGGGACGTATAACTACAAATTTTCAATCTCCAACCTTTCACAAAGGCTATACTCACACAGCGAAGGGATGGGGGAGTACTTGAAAGAATTATGATATGTGGCTTATCACTTTCTTAGAATGTCTAAAGTTCCATTTTCTTTATTAAAAGTAGGAAAATAGTTAGCAGTCAACTAAAATTCAGTCTATTTTAAATAGTGTGAAATTCTAAAATATTTATGTCTGTATTTATAAGGGTTCTGAAATTAATAAATATTAATAGTCATGGAAGAATATGAAATATTTGAAAGAATGATAAGCCTCAGAAAGTAGATAAATATCAGTTTCTCTGAGGAAAAGAAAGAAGGGAAAAGAAGCAACAAGAACTGAGGTGAAAAAAGGCCTCAGAAAATAAAAAAGAAAAATTATTACAGAACAGAGTTCATAAAAGCAATGACATAGTTTAAGAAAAGTATCTGAAACTAGGTATAGAGACCAATGGATGGTAGAAATATAGGTAGATTAATAGATAGATAGATTGGTAGATAGATGAAAGAAAGAGAGAGAGAGAGAGAGTAGATAAAACATTTACTGTTGTTCAGTCATTTTCAGCTGCGTCCTACTCTTCATGACCCCATTTGGGGTTTTCTTGACGAAGATAATGGCGTAGTTTGCCATTTCCTTCTCCAGCTCATTTTACAGATGAGGAAACTGAGGCAAATAGGATTACGTGACTTTCCCAGGAATACACAGCTGGTTATCTGGCCAGATTTGAACTCAGGAAGATAAGGCTTCCTGACTTCAGGCCCAGCACTCTATCCCCTATGCCACCTAGTTGCCCCCAAACATTTATTACATCCTTACTATGTGCCAGGCACTATATTAAGTGCTGGCTATATACTTTTAAAAAAATGATCCCTGTTTTCAAGGAGCTTACATTCTAATAAGGGAAGATAAATCATAAAGGGGAGCTGCAATGGTGTGGAGACAGTTACAGAGGTGAAAGGCAGGGAGAAGAGTATCAGGTTAGGGAAATGGAGTAGCCTACAGAGCAAATTGATCTAGACATGAATATGTACCATGGCTGGAATATCCTCAAGAAATGACTATCCCCATGGAAAACTCCCACCACTAAAAAATGATTCAAAATATTTATTACTTGGATGATAAATCCCAAGGACATTATGCTTAAAGATACCATAGGCAGTGAAACAATATTAATACTAAATGTATATGTAGAATGGCATAGCATCTAAATTCATAAAGAAAAAATTAAGTGAACTACCAAAAAATAGTAACACAATAGATAGTACCAATAGAAGACTTTAATGTACCTAATTTGAAGATGGATAAATACAAAAGAAAAGAAAAAGAATAATGGAGAACTGAACAAATGACTACATAATGACCAAATCTGTCCATTTAGGAGAATTGAGAAAATATAACTTGTTACTTTAATTGCAGAGATGGGGACCTATGGGCATGGAAAATTATATGTTATCTAATATTAGCAAAGTGTTGACTTGTTTTGCTGAACAAGTAGGTTTTTTTTCTTAATTTTTAAATTTTTCATTACAAGGGAAGGTCTTAAGGGTAGGGGAAGCAGGAAGAACATATTCAAAATCAATGTGATGTAAAACTGGAAGGCATCAATAAAAATTGAGAGGTCAAATGACTTTCCAAAGGCCACATAGCTAGTAATTATGAGAGGGGTGATTTGAATTGAAGTCTTCTCGATGACAAGATTGGCACTCAATCTGACATAGGATCCTGCCTCTGAATAATGGGCTTAAGACATTACAATTAAATATTTGAAGGCATTTAACTTTGCCTGGACATTTTATTTCTATTTTGATACCAATTATGCCTTTATAATATAGTCCAGTATGTTGACAATACCCTATGTGGAGGAATTCCAAGGCATGGATAAAAGACAAACAGGATGAAAAGATGCAGACGGACTGGGTTCTGCACTGTTAGACAGAATGCCCACACTGGTGAGGTCAAAGATCCAAAAAATATTATGGTTATGTCCTTAAAAAATGTTTTTTTAAGTCTGTTCCATAAATTAGGCATCGAAATATCTCCCTGAAGTACAGACAATTAAATGAAACAACTTGAATCTTAAATACGTAATATAATTATTTTTCTTTCTCTTAAATACATAATATAATTCTTAATATTTGCCAAGGGATATTAAGTATGGTATACTTTGAAACATAATATTATTTATATATTTACCTCTGACAGCAAGAATTAATTTGAAGATGTATCCTGAAAGGCATTTTCAAATGTTTTTCTTACTTGCACAATGAGCTTGGGGAATAAGGAAGGTGGAAAATAGGAGGAACCTTGCATTCATTAGAATGGCACTTTGGGAATAATTGTAATATGGAGACTTGGAGCTTTTTATCTTCAAATAGCTTTACAAACCTTATGAAACTAAGTTTTAATAAAAGCAAGTACAGGGAGCTTAATCAGAGGGTCAGTAAATAAGAAAACCAAAGTTAACATATTTATAAGAGATAGAATAAGATTAAGGAGAGGAAAGAATACAGATAGGAAAGTATAAACACAGAATTGGAAACATCAGGCTGATGAAAACCAAGGGCTGTAAGGATCTTAGGATTATTTTAAGGTTATATTCAGAAGGGACCTTAAAGATCATCTCTTCTAACCCATCATTTGACGGATGAGGAAAGTGAGGCCCAGAGAGCTGAAGGGACTTGCCCAAGATCAAGACTAGAAAGGAGTCAGTGTCAGAGATGGCATTCAAACTCATATCCTCTAACTCTAAATCCAGTCATGTTCTCCACTATATCATCAAAAGGAAATTTGAAAAAAGAAAAGAAAAATTCTACTTAATTCCTGTGAACCAGGTTAGCCATTTTTTAAACCAGATGACATAAAACAGAAAATTTATGGGAATTGTTAGTGTAAAGCACAGTTTGTTATAATGGAGGTACATTTAACTATGAGGACCAATTCTTAATGTACACATAGATATTTTCTGACCATGATGATCCAGAGGTTTATATTATGTGTTGACTGAGAGTTCTCTTGCTGGTTGCCAAACCAAAACTGAATGTATATGTAAAAGAAGCAATCCTCTGAGTTGTCTGGAGGATCAGGTTGGGGTGTCCTTCTCCCCTTTCATGCTAGCCATGAGCACATGAGAAATCATGTGCCTGGAATGGGGAGGCCTCCTCTTGTGTCTTCTTTTCTTTGGTGCAGAGCTCAGTGAGAACTCAAAAGACTGGGAGGAGTATAGTCATAGTGATGGTATTTCGTATTGGCAAGACAGCTAATGGCAACTGAGAATGATTTCATTGGGCAATTTGACCACCACTAAGGATAGTGTACCTTAAGCAGTGGCAGGAGCAGGCTGATGCTAAAAGAGAAGTTAGCACTAAGGAAAAGAAACTGAATAGACCAAGGAGGCTTTTTTTTTCTTTTAAAAGTAGACCATGCCACAGCATTGGTTAATTATTGACCTGGTAGAAACTGTTCTCTGTCCCAACAAAACTTGAATATTGGCCTTCCGGGTAACTAAATTTTCTTCTGGTTATTCTATAATATGTGCTATGATTCTTTGGTATTTATCATGACTTTCTTTGAATAAGAACAAATTACCTGTTCTAACCCTTGCTTATACAGTAAGTACCCCTTTTACTTTCCTTCTTTTCAAAGAAAATGTAGCCAAAAGCAAAAAAATAGAATTGAACCCCAAATAGCTTTCATAAGGATGATGAGCCAACATAGTTGAGAGTTGGGAGCCTAATTCCTTGAGGAAACAGGTCAGAGTCCCCTAGCAATGAATCTGATGTACAACCATATGGCTAGGTTACAGAGTCCAAAAAGGCAAGCACTATCTGAGCCTCTGTGAGTCCTTTCAGTGGTTGACTCTAGCCACTGTGCAAGACTGGAAACAAATCTAAGAGTGGAATTTAGTAGATACTTATTCTGCCCCACACTCTGATTGCCAACCAAGTGACTCTCCAAATGACAGCAAGCAAATGAATGTCTTGTTATGGATAAATTGCTACACATTCTTGTGGAAAACAGGACCCTCATACTCCATGCCAAATCAGAACTTCACTGAAAACCTGATAAAGAAGAGATGCAAAGTGACATCTTAAATAAATTACAAAGAACAAAGCAGAAACAAGCATTAATGGTTTTACCTATAAGAATAAGTAGCATTTTTGAGTTACCATAAAACGACTCATCCTACTAAGATGTCACTGTGTCTTTTTAACTCGAGTGTCTCAGGTTGTTTTAATTCCACGTAAGGAACCTCTCTGGAGGTCCACTATGTTACTACAAAGCTTTCCCATGAGAGTGTCTATAGGCATTAGCAGAGGTTAATCCCCAAGGAAGGTAGTTTTTGGAGATCTGGAACCAGAAAGAAACAGAAACATGATGGCAATGTGGTTACCATTCATTAGTCCAAAATCCTTTGTGCTATAGGTGCTGTTTTGGTTCAGATAGATACAAGTGTAAGGGGAGACTAGTCTACACAGAATATTCCCAGTGACTAATTACTACATCAGTTTATGAGTTAACCTTTTTTGTCCATTTCCCATTGTGTGGCAGGGAAAGCCCAGATTAGCCAATCTAGAGATGAGCCTTGGTGAACACAATGCTGCTGTGTTCACTCATCAAGGGATGTTTGTTTTCGTCTTTGTATCTCCAGCAACTAATGTAGTGTCTTGTACATAGCGGATGCTTATTTATTCATCTCTCTCTAACAATGTGATAGTCACTTGCTGTGACTATCCTCCTGATATGACATGCATTTGGAAACCAAGAAAATCCAGAGGAACATGCCTTTTCCTGATTTTTTTATACTCAAAAGTTGGGCTAGTTGCCAAATATTACTAGCACTTGGGTGACTTTGCTTCACATGTTACTGTTACATACATAATGATGTAATCTCAGTATGGTCTTTAGGGAATTTGGGTGGAGGAAAGCAAGACACCATGAAAAATTGTACGTATCTACCATTCTGAGGGTCATGGAGTCAAATAAGGATGCAGGCAGTGCCAAAGTACTTAACAGGCTCTTATCTCCTACCCTTCTTAAGAAAGACTCATCAGTGAGATCTCCCAACTCAATTGAAGTACTTAAATCTCTCCTCCAGTGTCTAGCACAGTTCCCTGAACTTAATGTAGGAATAGGGATAGAGATAGTAACTGAGCTTATAAATGGCCTCTTAATACACGGGTATAAGGAACTACTGGGTGAAGAAATTTCTATGATATGATATGATATGATATGACATTATATGATGTGATGTTATAGGATAGGATATAATATACTATGATGTGATATTATGAGAAATGATATGATATATAAATTATAGAACATGATATAATAGAATAGAATTGAATTGAATAAAATAATACTTCCAAACACTTTCCTCTTGTAGACAGTCTAAACACAGTTACCATTTCTTTGGACCTCTGATTTTTCTGCTGAAAAATGAAATAATTATAGTTGTAACTATGCAGCTTAAAGACATGCTGTGAAGACTTATGAGTTAAGATTTATAAGGGAGTCTGAGGCTAGACCTTGGAAAAAATTCAAAGTTTTATTGTAAATGTTGTTATTATTATCACGAACAACAAAAGAAAATAAATTCTTAGCATCTTGCACAAACCCCACTTGCTCTCATCAGTGCTTTATGAGCACTAACATATTTAGGGAAGGATTCCATTGAAGAAGACTCAGGAGCTTTTTAGCACATCCCAAGAAAGAAATATTTTTTTAAAAAAAGTTCAGATAGATATCATAACTTCTGAATACACTATTGGCAAAGATTTAGAATTAATAGATTGTCCTATTGAACTGTCAGAGTAAAAGAGTGCAACTCTCACACACATATTTCCCTAGGTATAAAGTGGTGATGGGATAGGGGAAGTTAAAATTTGCACTGAGTTAACAATAGTGTCTAGGTTCTTATAAAATATGAGAACCACAAAAAAAAAAGGTGATTGCAATAAAGGGGAGAGATACCTATGGACTCATTTATGGAGTGTATGTTTTGATTTCCTTCCTTGAGTGTGCCCAAAGTTAGGGAGGATACTGATTTACAAATATGACCTCCTATCTGGTCAGAATTGTGCCAAGATACCTGAAAATAAGCTTCAAATTAGATACAGCATAATTCCAAAAGTGAAATGTTGTCAAATGTGTCAATTCAACTTGATAAATGTCTATTAATCAAATGGTGGGTATATGACAAACTAGAACAAATTACAAAGAACTATGAAGAAATGTAAAGGGTTTCATCAAAGAAATGTATGATCAAAAAATTAGGTAGTAACAGAAAATATTAAGCATAGGTAGCCCACATGTTCCCTCCACTTGCATCCTGGGAATATTAGGAAAACTGGAGAGAAATACCCAGCATATAAGGCAGACCCTCTGTTATGAATGGATAGGACAACACAGACAAGAGGAGAACAGGATTGGCAAGCACAGATAGGTTGAGAACAGCATCTTAAATTCAATATGTCCAAAATTGAATTAATTATCTTTCCCTTAAACCCTCTCCCCTACTACCTTTACTGTTACTGGAGAGGGCAACATCATCTTCCTAGTCCCTCAGGATTACAAAACTAGGTGTCATCCTTGACTCCTTACTATCTCTCACCCACTATATCCAAGCTGTTGCCAAGACTTGTTGATTTCATCTTTGCAGCATCTCTGTAATTCACTCCCTTCTCTTCTCTGACATCGCTATCACTCTGTTGCAGGCCTTCATTACCTCATGCCTGGACTATAGCAATCAGTTCTGGTAGGTCTACCTGCCTCAAGTCTCTGCCCACTCTAATCCACCCTCCATCAGCCACCAAAGTGATTTCCCTAAAGCATAGGTCTGACCATGTCATTCTCCACTACTCAATAAACTCCAGTGGCTCACTAGTGCCTCCAGAATCAAATACAAAATCTTTTGTTTAGCATTCAAAGTCTTTCATGACTGAGCTCCCTCCTACCTTTTCAATCTTCTTATACCTTACTCCTCCCACACTCTCCA
Source organism: Vombatus ursinus (assembly GCF_900497805.2). Classification (NCBI taxonomy): domain Eukaryota; kingdom Metazoa; phylum Chordata; class Mammalia; order Diprotodontia; family Vombatidae; genus Vombatus; species Vombatus ursinus. Next base: position 27,083,235 of record NW_020954557.1, on the reverse strand, counting down.
TGCATATTCTTCAAACCAGTGATGCTGGCCTCCTAGATGTTCCGCAAACAAAATAGTTCATCTCTTGGCTTCAGGCTTTTCCTCCAGCCGTTCCTCATGCCTGCAATGCTCTCTTTCCTTATTTGCACCTACTGGTTTCTCTGACTTCCTTTAAGTCCTAGTTAAAATCACATCTTCTACAGGAAGCCTTTCCTGACCCTTCTTAATTCTAGTGCCTTCTCTCATTTACTTCCTATTTCTTCTGTATCCTGTAGCTTGTTTGTCCATATCTGTTTCCTTGTTGCCTCTTCCATTGGATTGTAAGCTCCTTGAGGTCAGGGACTGTCTTTTAACTTTTTTTATATGCCTAATATTTAGCACATTCCCTAGCCCATAGTGAGTGTTTAATAAATGTTTATTAACTGAATGACTGTAATCTATGACCCAATGATGTGTTCAAGAGGAGAATATGTTAGAAATAATACAGACAGGATTCCTACATTGTGGAAGAGTTTGGACTATATAATCTCTAAATGCCCCAGGGCAGCAGTTCTAAAGCTAAAAGGAGTATGAGAAGTCACTTAATCACCCTGAACCTTATTTTCCCCATCTGTAAAATGGGAATATAATAGATCACTCATATTTATATGATGCTTTAAGGTTTTCTATGTACTCTATTCATAATAAATCTGTGTGGGAGAGGGTTTGATGTTATCTTCATTTTATATCTGATGAAATTGAGGTTAGCAACATTTCAATGATTTACCCAGGAGCATAAATCTAGTGAAAGTCAATCTAACGCTTAAACTCAGGTTCTTACACTGAGGGTCCAGGCACTTGCGCATTTCTTATTATATCCTATTTGCCTCAAAGAAAATATTTTATAAGCCTTAAGAGGCTCTAGTAATGAGAATTATCATTATTGCACAGTTGCTAGAGCACTGAGCCTAAAGTCTGAAAGACCTGAATTCAAACATGGCTTCAGATATTTAGTAGTTGTGTGATCCTGGGCAACTCACTTATCTTTTGTCTGCCTCCATTTCCTCATCCATAAAATGAGGATATAATAACACCTACCTTCCAGGGTTGGTGTGAGGATCAAATGACATAATACCTGAAGTGCTTAGCACAGTGCCTGATACAAAGTAGGTGCTATATAAATGCTATTACTGTTGTTACTATTATCATTATTATCATCATTATACTGGAACACAACAGTTCATATATAACCCAAGCTCTGAGGTCTGTGATGTGCTTTCCTCAGAAAAACCTTGTGAGGTTAACAGTGCAAATTCTTATATCCCCATTTTCATTAGGATGTGAACCCAGTTCTCCTGCTTCTAAGTCTTGGACTTTTTCTGCTAAGCCAGGCTTCCTTTTGGCAAATAAAGTTTGAAAAATATGTTTGAGTCAGATTATGTAAGGTATTACATGACAGTCTCCAGTTTGTTGTTGTTGTTGTTGTTATTTTAATGTTACCCTAGAAGCCACTGAAGACTTTTGAGTAGAGAAATACCCTGCTCATACTTTTGACTCAGCCATATTCTTTTGGCAGTTGTACAGAGAATGGACTAGAGAGGAGAGAGATTCAGCAGGGAGAGTAATTGAGAGGCTATTACATTAGTCCATGTTTGAGGTGATGAGGGACTAAACAAGGGTGGTCACAGGAGTAGGAAAGACAAGTGCAAGAGACTTCATGAAAGTGGAATCAAAAAGATGTGGCAATTGATTGGAAGGAGAAAAAAAACATCTCCCTCAGGTTTTCTGTCAACAAAGTCAGTCCTTGAAACAACTGTATTGTTACTAATTACTAATGAGTAATTAGGAAATTCATTTGACTGGGTGAATTGTTCAGAGTAAGAAACTATTAATAAAATTGGAAAAATAATAGAGAAATAAAAACAGAAGATATTGGATGCTTAGGGTTTAAGAAAAAACTAACTAAAGTGGACTTTCTAGATGTTAGTTATGTAATTATTTTGCTTGAGTTTCTGTCTTGTACATGTGAACATTAGATACATATTTGCTTAATTAATTATAGGGCTTCTCTGTTCTATTCTTGACCTTCTGCCTCAATCAAATGCAATTATGCTATCATTAGAACTCCTGTTCTTTTCTCACTTGGGTTCTAAAGGTTTTCAGAAGAGACCATAATCCTTTATCCTTAACAAACTGGATACTCTAGGAGAGAAAGAAGCTTGATTGATTCTGTGTTTAGATGAACTCATCAAGCATAAATAGCTTGTGCATTTGCTTTGAACACTGAGATTGGAATACTGTTCAGTACTTCAAAAGCACATCAAGCAATTATTTATATTTCTCCTGTTCCATCTTTAAACTACTTATTAGCTCATTTGTTGCTCTGGCCAATTAGTTTTGGTTACTAAAGATATTATTCAATGTGTGGGAAATGATTTGCTTTGTTCTGACCTTATTTCTCCTCTTTTAAGTTTTTTGAAAATTAAAATTTGGTTTTGCACATTTTGATAAACTTGTCTAATTTCACATATTTATTCCTTACCTCCCCTTATTAGTTCAGCACATCACATGACAATTTCACAGGATTCAAATTTTTTCAAGATGCAGATAGGTTGGCAGACTAGAAAAAGGCCTGGATTGGGAGTCAGAGGATTTAGGTTTTAATCCTAGCTCTGCTCTTTCCTACCTAGGTAAGCTTAAGCAAAACCCTCAATTTCCTCATCTGTAAAAAGGAATTTAGAAGTTGAACTAGGTGAATTCCAAGGTTCCTTCTGGCTCTAAATCCATGATCCTATGATCCTATAATATGTGCTAATATATTAACCATGGTGACAATGTTATAAAAAGTAAAAGCAAATTTGTAATCAAACAAAAGTAACTGCAATATCAAATTCTGATGTATTGGCTACATAGCTAAGGAATGGTTTTTAATATGTGTTTATAAATCTCCAACAATAAACTAAGATAATATTTCCCTTACATTTATATCATTTTCCTGTCTCTCATACTTATTTCATCATGATGAACATACCCAATTTTATTGTTGACTTTACTTTTACCATTAGTAAATGAAAATAAACTCTCAGGCCCTGATGCTATAGTAAAAATTAGAATTGACAGAAACACAGCTTATTTCATAAGAAAAATGTAAATATGATATATATGCTGTGATGGCTACTTTCACATGAAAATGAGGCATAATTCAAATCTAGCACAGCCTTTAGTAATAAATGTGATTTAAAAAAAAGGACTCCATATTTTCAGTGCCTTTTGAGATGTGATCATCATTCAGTATCCTCCTTTAGAAAGTATTAAGAAAGACAACAGCCTAATCACCAACATTCTATATCCATTCCTCAAAGAACATCCTCATTTTGTGTTTTCACTGAAGGGACAATGTTTTCCTATTACTTTTAGGAATGTTTAATTATTGAATAATTGGAGAGGTCATCTTGTTGGGAACCTTTGTGAACTTAGATAGACACAAGTTCAAATGTTACCTAAAAAATGTAGTCAAATAACTGTTATTTGATATACCTGATCCCTCTACGGAACCCTTGACATATAGAATCTGTCAGTTGATTTAGTGAAAAAACATGTTATTTGAAAAACATGAAAAACAGTTATTTGTATAGATTTAAATCTTCCTGGTTAGAACCATTTTTGTAGAACTCAAAATTAATCAATCACCAAATATTTATTAATTTCATATTACGTGCCAGGCAATTTGCTAAGCACTGGAACACAAATATGAATAAAGTAATTGTTACTCACAAGGAGGGATTACATTTGGACATAGTCAAGATGGCAGAGTATAGGGGGCAAGCAACTTAGCTGAACTCTTTCAACATTCCCCTCCAAACAACTTTGAAACAATTCCTGAAATAGAATCCTGGAGTGGCAGAGCCAACAAAAGGACAGAGTGAGATATTTTTCCAGTTCAGAACAACTAAGGAGATCAGTGAGAAAGCTCTGTGAACTAGTGTGGGGGCCAGTCCAGAGCACAGTCCACACAGTGAAGGTAGCTGCAAAAGTGCCAATAGCAGGTTCAGGAGCTCTCAACCAAGAGATGATAAGGGGATTGTACAATTAGTTAGAAAGAGATTAAAGGGGACCCTTTGTTTGCACTGGGTGCAAGGTACTATTGCATTACTTATAGACAGTTCTGGGTCACAGTTCCAGGATAAAGAGGAACACTAGTGCTTGTGGCTACAGAGGAGTAGTGGTCACAGATCCAGGAAGGAGAAGATTGCTCATAAGGGAGTAGGAGCCCTGGTCTCAGTTCCAAGGCAAAAAGGAGCACTAGTGCTTATGGCTACAGGGGAGCATTGTCCCTTCTTGGGTACAGACAAGAGCATGGCCTAGGGGAGCAGTGACCACATCTTTCCCTGGATCATGCCATCTTGAAAACACCAAAAACTTACCAACCCCCAGAAGAAGCTCTGAAGAGAGCAACTCAAAAAAAAAAACCCTCAAGTTTGGGAGAGTACCATTCCACTCAGGGAGCAGAGTTCAATTTTAACATAAAGTAAAAAGATAAGAAATAGGCTGGAAAGATGAGTAAACAACAAATAAAAAGAACCTAACCATAAAAGGCTACTATGGTGACAAGGAAGATCAAGACTCAAACTCAAAAGAAGACAATGATGTCAAAACAGTTGCAAAAAAAAGACTCAAACAAAAAATATGAATAGGACAGAAACCCAAAAAGAATTCCTGGAAGAGATCAAAAAGGATTTTTAAAATCAGATAAGAGAGGTAAAGGGAAAATTGAGAAAAGAAATGAGAGTGATGCAAGAAAATTATGAAAAGAGAGTCAACAGCTTAATAAAAGAGGTACACAAAAATACAGAAGAAAATAACACCTTAAAAAACAGAATTGGCAGAGTGGTAAAAGAGGTACAAAAGCTCACTGAAGAAGGTAATTCCTTAAAAATTAAAATTGGGCAAGTGGAAGCTAATGACTGCATAAGACATTAATAAACAATAAAACAAAATCAAAAGAATGAAAAATAGAAGAATATGTTAAATATCACATAGGAGAAACAACTGACATGGAAATTAATAGATCAAGGAGTGATAATTTAAGAATTATTGGCCCTCCTAAAAGCCATGACCAAAGAATGAGCTTAGATATCTGGTGAGGAGGTAATAGAAGAGAGGGCATATTAAGGGAGACAATGAAAAGCAATGCAGACTTTTGAGGAGGAATAGGATAATAAGAGGAAGAGAGAGAGATAAACAGGGTAAAGAGAAAGGAAAATAGGATGAAGGAAAATACTTTTTTTCTCAGCTATACATGACACCTTCACAAAAATTAATCATGTATTAGGGCATTAAAAACCTCAGAAACAAATAAAGAAAAGCAGAAATATTAAATGCATCCTTTTTATACCATAATGAAATAAAAATTACATTCAACAAAGGGCCATGGAAACACAGATTAAAAATTAATTGGAAACTAAATCATCTAATCCTAAAAAATAAGTGGGTCAAAGAACAAATCATAGAAACAATCAATAATTTTATTTAAAAAATGACAATAATGAGACAACACACTACAATTTGTAGGATGCAGCCAAAGCAGTATATAGGGGAAATTTTCTATCTCTAAACATTTATATCAATAAAATAGAGAAAGCATAGATCAATGAATTGGACATGCAATTTGAGGAAAACAACTAGAAAGAGAACAAATTAAAATTTGTTAATTAAACACTAAATTGGAAATCCTGAAAATCAGAGGTGAAACTAATAAAATTAAAAGTAAAAGAACCAGTAAACTAATAAAACAATGATCTGGTTTTATGGGGGAAAAACAATAAAATAGATAAATTGTTAATTTGATAGAAAAAAATGAAAACCAAGTTACCAGTATCAAAAATGACAAGCGCAAATGCACCACCAAGGAAGATGAAATTAAAACAATCATTAAGAGCTATTTTGCCTAACTATATGCCAATAAATCTGACAATCTAAGTGAAGTAGATGAATATTTACAAAAATGCAATTTGACCAGATTACCAGAAGAGGAAATAATATACTTAATAACCCTAGCTTAGAAAAAGAAATTGAAAAGCCATAAATGTTCTCCATAAGAAAAAATACCCAGGACAAGATAAATGCACAAGTGAATTTTACCAAACATTTAAAGAAGAATTAATTCCAGCAGAAAAGGCATGAAGGATGTAAACTGAAAAAAAAAATCAAATCCTAGTAATTTTGGAAGGAGTCTTTTCATGTAGGTGGTGATGTCAGAATCCAGGTTTTAAAGGACTAAGGACTGAGTGAGAGTTGAAAAAGTAGAAGCAGTGAGTGAAGATAGTTTTCCAACACCCACCTATCTCACCTCTGCAACATTTCCCATACACAACCCCTTCTCTCCTTTGAGAGAACCACCACCCTGGTTCAGACTTTCAGGACCTCACATCTGGATTACTGCAATATGTTGATAGTTAATCTTCTGTCTAAAGTCACTGCCCACTAGAATCCATTTTCCATTCAGCCACCAAAATGATTTTCCTAAAGCAAAGGTCCAACCATGTCACACACACCCCCCACTCAATAAAATCCAGTGGATCCTTATTATCTCCATAATCAAATTCAAAATCTTCTGTTTGGCATTCAAAGCCCTTCATAATCTAGCCCCCTTCTACCTTTCCAGTCTTCTTATATCTTACTCCCCCATGCATACTTTAATAACCCAGTAACACTGGCCTCTGACCTGTTCCACAAACAAGACACTCCATCTCTCAGATCAGGCATTTTCTCTGACTGTCCCCCATGCCTGAACTCCCTCCTTCCTCAACTCTGGCTACTGAATTCCTGGCTTCCTTTAAGTCTTAACTAGAATCCCATTATTAGAAACCTTTCTCAAACCCTCTTAATTCTAGTGCCTTCCCTCTATTATTTCCTATTTATCCTGTATATAGCTTGCTTTGTATATATTTGTTGCATGTTCTCTCCCCTATTAGACTATAAGGTCTTTGAGGTTAGGGCCTGTCTTTTTCCTTTTTGTATCCCATTGCTTAACACCATATCTAGAACATAGTAGGCACTTAATAAATGTTTATTGACTGACTAACTAGTCCCTTCCCTCCCATAGTACTTTATATATAACCACTTTGGACAGATGACGATGATGATAGTAATGATGATGATGATGATTGATGATGATGAGAGAGATGCGTGGTGGATGGGTACATGAATGAGTGCTTGAGTGCATAGATGGATAGATTATGCAATTAAATCATGACTAATTTTAAAAGTGTTATAGAATGATTCTCATAGTCACAACTACATGGGCAAAGAGGAAAATAGGATGTAGAGTCCTAGAACAATGTTCTCATGATCTGGAATGTCAGTTTGCTTTCTTCTGTCCTTGAAATTTTCCCTTCTACGTTCCCTGCCTCCCCAGTATACACACCAAAACTTGGTAATGATGAAATGCCCTAAAGGCTAATAAGGCCATGTGGTATTACCTAACTATACAAAGTCTCACACGCCCTCCCCCTTGCAGGAGGGCAGATGAAACCCCATATTCTATTGTATCTCAACAAATCCTTCTCCTTCACCTTCAAAAACTTGTATCAATGGCATATTGCAAGTTGTAGCATCCCCAATTTCAAATCCATCAATCCAACTCAAGTTTATGCCAATTACCTTACCCCTGCATGTCTTGCTCCAGCTGGGGAATACAACCACATGTTTACTCATCCGAACCGGTGCTTCACTGAGAAGACACAGGCCATATGATTATTTTTATTCTTTTATAGCTCCTCCTGCATAACAGAAAGCCTCTCTGTCATTTCTTTCCCTTCAAACTCAGGCTTTCCTCCTTGCTAACTGCCAGCAAAACATCTCCACCTAGATATCTCATTGGCATGTCAGACTTAACAGATGAAAACTTAACCTTATCATCTTACCTCTGAAATCTGTACCTCCTGCAAATATTACTATTTCTGCTGATTACATCCCCACCTTCTCAGTCACCCAGGCTTAAAACCTAAATTATTCTCAATTTTTACCTTTTCTTCAACCCTCCCCTATCCAATCAATTAATGAATTCTGTAGTTTCTACCTCCAAGATATCTCTTATTTGAATCTATCCTTGCCTTTCCACTCACATTGCTATGACTATAGTTTAGTTTTACTCTTGCCTGTACAATTTTAATAGACTTCCAATTGTTCCTTCTTCCTGCCTCCATTCCCTCTCAATCCAATGTATCTATCATACAGATATGAAAGTAATCTTCCAAATGGAAAGTTCTGACTAATTTGATCCCCTATTCAAAATACCTTCAGTTTTTCTCCGTTGCCTAAAGATTTAATTACAAACTTTTAGCATAATATTTAAGGCTTTTCCATCATTTGACTCTAACAAACCATTCCATTCTTATTTTGTGATATTTCTCTCTGTGTGACAGATATATAATATCTTTATACTATATATTTATAGTATAGAGAGATATATAGTATATATTATATTGCATATATATCTGTAAATCTATGTATAGGTATATAAAAACATATATCATATATGTACACTACATATAGAGTATACACACAAAATGTATGCTCTATTGGTTTATACTCAGGTCAAGCTGTAGTAATTAGATGCTCTATAATCAAATCCTGCTCTCTCCTCACCTCTTAGCATTTGTACACTATTATCCATGTATTAAATTTCCATGGATTAAAAATTACCACTATCATCCTCAGTCCAGCTTAAGTCATATCCCAAGCTCCTGCATGATGTATTCCCAAATCCTCCCTCTGACCGCTCACCAAAGAGGAAGTAATGGATCCCTGAAATTAATCCTTCAGATCATTTTATTTGACCTTTCATTCATAATTTTTAAATTATAGGGTTTGTTTGGTTTTTTTTAATCCCAACCTTTAACTTCATCAGCATAGGAAAACAGTACCTCTACTAATGCAGTTCAGCAACCATGCTGCAACTTTTAGTCTCAGATAGTTGTCTGGGCACATAGACATTATTTGATTTGCCCAGGGTCAGAAGCAAGAGTTGAACCCAGATCATCTTCTATACCATGTTGCTTGATATATCTCATCCCCTAGCCCCAACTAGATTGTAAACTATATTATAGTAAATTACTATTTTATTATTATATGACTATTGTTATTGCAGTGAATATTATTTTTTCATTTTGGCATCTGGAGCACCCTAGTACAATAGCTTATTTGAATATCACTGACACGAGAAAAGTTTATCAAATTGAATGGTACTAAGCTGAACTGAAATGAATCGAGATCATGTTCACATACCTAAAATAGCACTTCTTAATCATCTACAAGATACCAGGGATTATGCTAAGCCCTGAAGATAGAAAGAAAAACAGATAAAACAGTCCTGACCCTGAGAAGCTTACAATCTAAATGGGGGAGACAACATGCATATCTATAGATTTTATAAAAGATAAACACAAGGTGATTGAGAGAGAGAGGGAAGGCTCTAGTATTTGGGGGGATCATAAAATGTTTCATATCAAAAAAGGTTCTTAATATGAATCTTATTTTAAGAGGCAGAGAGGAAGAAGAACATTTAGGCATGGAGGACAACCAGTACAAAGACACAAAGATAGGATACAAAGTGTTGTTGATGAGAAACAGTAGTTTGATTGGACCGTACTATCCAACTGTTGGACTGTGAAGGAGGGGAGTAACGTGTAATAAGGCTGGAAAGATATATTGGAGCTAGGATGACAAGGGTTTAAATGTCAAAAAGTTTGTATTTCACCCTAGAGGTAATAGGAAACCACTGGAGTTTGTTGAATAGAAAAGTGATATGGGCAGACTTACTTTTGAGAAAAATGACTGGCAACTGTGTGGAGGATGGATTAGAGTGAGGGGAAGTTTGAGGTAAGGAGGTCAATTGGGTAATGGTTGTGCTATTCTAGCATTACTTTGCTGGACTTTTGCTTTAATATAAAGTATTGTTTTTCAGAGCAGAAACACAAAAGACCTATTTTTCCTATAAATTATATGCAACTGATATTACTATATGTATTTGTTACACAGGAAAGAACACTGATTCTGGAGTCTGAGGATGTGACTTTAAATTCTTCCTTTGAGAATATTTGTGTGACCTTTGGCAAGTTATTTATTCTCTATGGTCTTTGGTTTCCTCATCTGAAAAATGAAAGCATTGACAAGATAGACTCTGAAGTATCCCATCTTCATCCATTAATAATTTTCATAAAATTTCAACACAAAAAACACAGATTACTAAAGCTACAAGAGAAACACAGATTACTAAAGCTACAAGAGACCTCAGACCTCAGAGATGATCTACATCAACATTATTCCCCAGAACATTTTCATAGTCAGATTTGTAAGTCCTGACTTATGTGCCCTATTCTATCCTCATAGGATTTAGCGTTGGAGAGGATCTCAAGAGAACATCTAATCCAATCTATGAATTTTACAAGTTGAGGAAATTAGCTCTAGTAGGTTAAATGATTTGCTAAGGTCACCCAACTAGTAAATAGCAGCAGAATTCCAATAGAATTGGAATCCAGGTTTCCTAATGCCAAATCTAGCATGCCTTCTACTACCCCTTCTGTCTCCCGCTTGTACTCACTGCTAATAATTTTCTTTAAAGAACTAGATTTTACTAGCTACTAGCATCATTGTTTTCACCAATAATTAGCTGACATCAATAGAAGAGGTTCACAGCACTTCATGACCAACCTCGAAATTCAAGGTTATTATCTAACTTAAGAGGAATGTGGCCTAACAACATGAACTAAGCTATAAGCATTTTTCCCTCAAACTTAATTCAGAAAAGCTAAAGCCCAATTAACCTGTTACTCACTGTGCAAACTGTTTGTTGTAAAAAAAAAAAAAAAAAAGCTCCTTTCAGCTAGTCAGCTCAATAAGCCACCCCAAGGAAGATCAATTATATTTGATGGTTAATTAATAGTGTATATTGTTGATTTACGTAAGTACTAGGACAAAAAAGAAGCTAATAAATTTTGTCAGCAACAGATAAGACAAAGTACTTAAAAGCACTTTGTCCATATTACATAGTCAAAATAGTATAGAAAATCTACCATTTGCTATCCAAATGAAAGATAAGTCAAGGTCAAAAATATAGCAGACCACTCCACCCTATTCTTACTCTACCTCCCCCAAAATGGATAAAAGAAGTTTTGAATACCTAACATGTATTTTGTGACATTTTAATGATTTTTCACTTGAGATTCTCAATCAATTCAATTTTTAAATTCCATTCAATTTTTTAAATTATTAAGTTTCTACTAGGTAAACAGGATTGTGTTAGGAACCGGGGATATAAAGACAAAAAGTAAACAGTTTCTGTACTCAAAGAAACTTATATTCTACATTCCTCATATTTGAGGATGTCTCCATCATCTTTGCATATGAAATGCTGGCCCCAAGTTCAAGTTTTTCCTCTATCTGTTGAGATATGTCAAAATCTTAAGGTTGCTGCTAAGGGAATGGTGTATGTAAGTTAATTAAAACGTGTTTTTTTTCTAAAATATAACAACTTAGTACCTTTTTTAATCAAGCTATTTTGATCCTATAAGATACATTTTAGTGAGAAAATTGATGAAGTGTTTTTAAAGTTCAGTTAAAAGTATTTAGAGAGTAAGTGAACACTTTTACCTTGAATTTAGTAGGCATTCCAGTCAAAATATAATTTTGAGGGAATTTAAATTTCAAAGTAAAACTATAGAAAAATCATAATTCTGTTCATAAAGGCAAAATTCATTGGCCCAGTAGCAGCCTATATCATTTCATAAAGCTATAAATAACAAAGCAATACTTGCATTTCAGTTTTATATTTGCAGCAATTCCTTGTATAAAGTTGTCATTTTGTTCCATTTTTTATATTTTATTTGTTCATTCAGTATATAATACAAAATTTTATTTTTGATCAGAAAAGGACAATAGAATAAATCAACTTTCTTATATCTGGTGGCTAACTTAACACTTTGCACAGAGTCCTAAAAGAATAAATAACAGTTCTTTGAAAAAAACAGTAAGTTAATAGTTTTAGAGTAAAATTTTATCATCCATATGAGACTCAGAAACTACTAACAATCAATCAACCAACAAGTATTTATTAAGCACCTCACTCTTGCAATACTGGGGTTGGTATAATGGCTTTACAGGAAAAAATCCTTTTAGAATAGAATAAACCATTCCAAGAGATTTCCACATTGCATATTTTCAATAACTTGAGAAGTCTGGACCCTAAAGGAATAATAGCTATCAATATCAGTATATAATAATATCAGATATTAGACATCAATGTGCCCATTCTCTACTTCCCTACCATCTCAGAGATGATGTATTCCTACTCCTTTCTAAAGCTAAAACTTTTCAGTGCCTTCAATCTCATGCTTCTTCTAAGACTTTACTCCAGAAATCATCCCTCTTCTCCAATCCACCTTTGACACTTAACTATCTGTATGATTTTAAATAACTCACTTCATCTTTATAGGCCTCTGTTTCATCATCTGTAAGATAAGGAGTTTGGACAAAATGGCTTCTGAGATTCCGTCCAGATCCACCAGATCCAGGTCTAGGATTAGGTATTATCCATCACACCTTCTTCAATTTTTTCCATTTCCTTACAAATATACTCAAATCTGTTATTTAAACAAAAAGTCTTCCTTTACTCTTCTAATCTATTCAATTACTGTCATATACCTCTCCTCCCTTTCACCTGCCAAACATTTTGAGTTGTCCATAGCTAATGGCTCTATTTTCTCACCACCTACTATCTCCTCCATCTTTGCAAACTGGCTCTTTTCCCTACCAATGTACAAAGGATGCTCTTTCAAATGTCACCAGTGAGGTCTTAATCACAAAATACAATGGCCTTTAAATCCCAAATATTATAGATGAAGAAAATGACAATCAAAAAAGATTAAATGACTTGCCCAAGAATACTCTGCTTAGCAAGTAGAGGAGCTGACACTCAAGTCTGTATCACTTGGATCCAAATCCTGTGTTTTTTCTAATACACTTGGTTGCATTTCTTTTTTTAAAGCTCTCATGTTTTGCCCTCCAAAGCATGATTTTTAAAAAGAGGCAATATCTCACTTAAAAGTTTTTTCCTCTTATACATTAAGTTTTAAATTTTACAGAATAAGTACGAATTTACTGAGGGGGACAAATAATAAATAAGACAGAATGATTCAAATGTATTAAGAAAAAAGGAAATATTACTATTGGCAAAAAAAGTGTTAAAGATCTATGACATAGGGGGCAGCAAGGTGGCACAGTGGATAGAGCACCAGCCCTGGAGTCAGGAGGACCTGAGTTCAAATCCGGCCTCAGATACTTGTCATTTACTAGATGTGTGATACTGAGCAAGTCACTCAACCCCATTGCTCAGCCCAAAAAAAAAAATTTTTAAAAAGATCTATGACAATGCACATCTGTCACATTTTCTTTGAGGAGAAACTACAGTACTCTCAGCAAGAAACATACTCAGATTGTATGTTGTGTTAACTTTTAACACAAAATAGCATATATAAAGCCATTGTGATTTCCAAAGCATGGTCAGGGTCTCTAGGTCCTATGTGATATTAGAAATAAGAAAATCCTCCTGACTCAAAGCACAAAATTGTCAAGAATTTCAAATTTCAGATTAGGTTAGTTAGTTCATAGACTAAGTAACTTGGGACTTTTGAGAGGCAAAAAGATCCTTTAGGTTAATTCTCAAAAGGTTCAGGCTTTGATAACACAGTTAGATTTTCACACAAAGACCCAATGTTGATTATCAATGTGGTGGAGTCATTAAAAACATCCATTCCTTCAATCCAACTCAAATCCATATAAAGATGGCTATTTTTTTTATCTTACAATCATGCACAAGTGCTCCATCTCCATGATCCAGAAATCTGATTTTTGAAATCCAGAATGTGTGCTTTCTAACTGTAACCTCTTATCCTTCCATTTTCTCCCTGACTCAACCCTCTCAAGTCAATTCTTCCTCCTTGCTTAAACTTCCAATCACTCCAATCTTCATTTCTCTCTCAATCTATAATCCCTGATCTGGTTGCAATTTCCTCTCTCCAAAATCCTGATTCTATAATTAATCTATTTAACTTTACACTGTCCTCTACCCCCAAGTCTATTGCTCCCATCTTTTGATGTTTGTCTCTTTCTAAACTCCCATCATTAATCCCATTCATTAATTAATCCCATCATCCACTTTCTCCACTCCTATCTGTGAAAATTTTTCAAGGGAATAATACAATTGTGTTGACTGGGTCCACTGCAAATTTATGTTATTTAATCTCCACTTCTTGCTAAATGGCAAACCTTTTATTATTTCCTGACTCTATATCATGCTCCCCATAGCATCTGTTCCAACCTAGTCTCCTCAAGCTCCCTGAACTATCTTTCACCCTATCCTCTTAGTAGAAGGCCCAACAATTTTTTTACCAAAAAAATTGAGGCAATCTTCCATGAGTCTCCTCTTCTCTCCAATTCTATCTGTCAGATCACCCTCAACAGCATCCTTCATTCTCTGTTAATTTGCTCTAGTATGAGTAAAAGGAGATGATCCTTCCCCTTGCCAAAGAGCACCTTTTTTTGTACCTTTGATGCCAGCCCTTCAATCATTCCCTCTCTCATTCTAATCCTTGTTCTCTTATTATCTACTGGTTCCTTCCCTGTTTTCCATAAATATGTCCAAATCTCTACTATCCTTTTTAAAAAATACTTCTTTTGGCCCCATCATTCCCTCAAGTTGTCATCTTCTCTCTCTCCTCCTTTCACTGCCAAATTTCTAAAGAAAAAAAAAAACCTCTACATTAGTTGACTCCACTTCCTCATAGTCTACCAACATCAGTTGGATATAATCTGGCTTCTAATCCCAGCACTCAGTAATCACTTCAAGTAATTTATCAATATCACAATTCCCAAATTCAATAACCTTTTTTTGGTATTTATCTTTTTTTTAACTCTCTGTGGTATTCAACACTATGGACCGCTTTCATCTTCCTGGTTAGTATTTTTTTCCTGGGCTTTCAAATAGTCTCTTTATGCCATAGCCATCATTCTTTCACCTCTCCTAATCCTTTATTCCTGCTGAATCTGTTCTTATCTATCATTATGACCTCCAATCTTTTGATGTATACCTTTGCTTCTCATCCACCAGTCCCTTTCTACTTCTGCTTGCTTTCCTACTCATCCTGGACTCCATGATTAACTACTTCAATGCCCTCCCTAACACTCAAAAATACCTGGTCTCCTTGATCTTCCTGTCTTGACAGGTCTATATCCTGAGTCCAAAAGCAGATTGGTGGAACAATGAATAGAGCACTAGACCTGGAGTCAGAAAAACCTGAATTTAAATCTTCACTTAGACACATATTAGCTGTGTGACCCTGAACAAGTTTGCCTCAGTATCCTCAACTTTAAAATGGGGATAATAATAGCACCAAGGTTGGTTATCTAGTTTCCCAGCAGCATATCTGAGGCATCCTGTGAGGGTAATTCTAGAGGCAAACATATAGACAAAATCTAAAAGTGATCATTGCCAATGTAATATCAGGGAAGAGACAAGAAAACTATAAAAAGCAGACATAAAGAATCAAAAAGCCAATTAGTTTAGGGCTGGCTAATTCAGGTGGCAAATGCACCACTGCAATGGTCTTTGAATACATTATTGCAATACAGTCCAGTACAATCAGTGATGTCCAAAATGAGGACCACAAGTCATCAAGAAAAAGTTAAATTATCCAGAGTAGTCTCTGCTTAAGATGGCAAGGAAGCATATAACCCATCTTATAAAGACTTGGAATCTTTAAGAGACCCCTAGAAGGTCACAAGTATCATTGTGGGGCAGCTAGAAATGTGACAATGGCAGAAAAGTCTGAGAAACGGAAGTAACTGTGTTACAGAAGAGATAACTGGCTTACCACCAGAAAAAGCAATGGCTGAAGCCGATATAGAATGACCAAAGAAGCAGGCAGACAAGCAGGATGGATCTTATGACAGAGAAATTACTAAAGTCCAAATATGGAACCAGGGCTTTCTCTCCTCTATGAAAGGAAGCTCTGTTACAATTTGATTTAGGGGTATCTTGTGGAAATGGCTGTTTTGGTTAGCTCACAAACATTTTTTAACAAACCACACTCTGGGTGCTAATGGGCAAAAAGGCTTAATTCAAGCTGCTGCATACTCAAATTGCAAAATTTTAATAAGGCTGTTAGAGTGGAAGGCTGAGCAGCCCATCTGAATCTGGAAGGAAGAAGGGAGCAACAGGGGCTCCTGTACAGAAAAGGACACCAGTATTTTGACCAGCAATCAGGCTGCATTCAGCTCTGATGATGGAGAAAGAATCTTTGGATTTGCAGGTGCAATGAAAATAGTGACAGAGCCTTAATGTTCTTGAGATTTAAATAGTAATACCAAGAGAGAAGTTGACAAAGGTCAAACTAATACAGGAATAAAAGCAATATCTCAAAAGCTATAGGAAGCAGTTTCCTGGTAAAAATCTTATGGGAAAATTCAGACAAAGAGCAAGCAGAGTCACATAGGAATAACAGTTAACAAAATTTGATTACTGCTCACAAAGGGAGAAAAAGAACGGATGCCAACAGGGAACAGTTTTTGGTGTGTGATGCCCATTGCCCTCAGCTAAGGGCAACCCATAGTGAGATGACTTCCAAAATGCAATTGTAAGGTCTTCCATGCTCCAGTCAAAGGGCCAGAGATTGAGCTTTAGAGAAAAAGTAAGCATAGTACCAATAAGAGATGGCTCTGTCATCCACAGAGGAAGATAATAATATAACCAGAACCAGTGGAATGAGGGTAGCTTTTTTAAATTGCCTAATAAGGAATGAAGAATGAAGGACAGTGACACAGGGAGCATTACTTTAACTCTGTCATCCGACAAGGACTTAGAGGGAGGGGAAATAGGAGGGTAGGATCAGAGAAACTACTAAAGCTCAAATATGCAGCCAGAGCTTTCTCTCTCCATCCCCAGCAGGGAGATTGCTTAGTCCCTGAGTGTATTAGTCTTAGTATACATACATACTGGGGAAATAAGATGAGAGGGGGAGGAGGAGTGGAATACCAGTCAAACCAGTGTTCACCAGTTCACAAATCTGCAATTAGAGTATCATAAGCATTTCAGGATAACCATGTTATTTTGAGCTCTCTTTTCCGTTTCCCTCACTACCTGAATCAAGTGAATAATCAATCTGTTCAGGGTTTTTCCTGCCCCAGTACTGTTCACAGGAATTACTCTCTCCCAGTGATTATAAGCCATGTTCCACCCCAAAACACATTGAATCCCCTTCTGCTAATAATCTCATCTTTTTGCCTTCTACGGTCTATTGATTAATTTTTTTAATTTTTTTTTTTTTGGTTAGGCAATGGGGTTAAGTGGCTTGCCTAGGGTCACACATCTAGTAAGTGTTATGTGTCTGAGGATGGATTTGAACTCAGGTCCTCCTGAATCCAGGGCTGGTTCTCTATCCACTATGCCACCTAGCTGCCCTGATTGATTAATTTAACAAAGTAATCTTTGTTCACGGGAAAGGAATAGAAGCCTCCCAAGTGATACATACAACTTTCTACTAAACTATTATTTCAAAATTCCTTCTTATTTCAAAATTCCTTCTTATTTCAAAATTCCATCTGTCTTACTTAATCTAGTGATGACACCAACTCATAGAATTTTTTCTTTGAAGGAACTTCAGATGTTAGCTAGTCTAACCTCACTCTCAGTGATAGAATCCTCCTCCACAGTAGTATATATTTAGGACAAGCAATAATTTTGGAATGTATTTGTTTTGTGATAACAGTCATGTATATATAATTTTAACATTAGGCTAACTCAGAACATTCAGTCTTGATAAGATGAAACCAGATTGAGCTGGTTTTTCTACATTTAATGTCAATTGAATGATGAATTTCATGCCCTACACAAGTTTTTTTTTTCCTCTCTCTCTTCGGTAATACTTTTAATCCTGTGGGGTTTTTTTTAAGAATACATAGCACTCTAAGGAAATGTGAAAAAAGTTGTAGCTCTCAAAGATCACACCTCAATGACTGTTAGAGATATTATAGCAGCTGTTGGTGTAAGCAAGTCAAGCATTCCAAAAATCATGAGACCCACAATGAAATAAATAATTCAAACCACAATTCAAGGGAGGGAAAGTGTGGTAAAAAACAAAAACAAAAAATAACAAGGAGTGACAAATTATTGCTGCAAAAAAGCCTAATTAGAGTTTTTCATCATTGGAGATCCTGACAGTACAAAAATTGGAGCAACTCCAGCTAAACAAGACTCTAAGGATGAAAAGGAAGAGGATGAGGAGAAAGATGATAGTGATGAGGATGAAAAAAAATGAGGATGACTCTGAAAAAGAAGGTATAAATACCATACCTAGCAAAGAAAAGGCTTTTTCTCAGAAAATTGCCTCTAGGAAAGCTGGGAAAGCCAAGAAATTGGAGGAGTAGAAGGAAGATACAGATAAATAGGAGAAAGGGGGAAAGGGAGAAGGAGGAAGAAGATGAGGAAGTGTCTGTCTAAGAAACACCAGGGAAGATGAAAAAGGAAATGAGCCAGCAGAAAAGCCAAGAAAAAGAAATTGGAAATGAAGTGTCTACAAATTATAGTCTCTTTGCTGGTAACCTAAACTCCAACAAAACTACTCCTGAGCTAAAAACTATCATCATGCACTTCTTTGCCAAAAAAGACCTTAAGGTTGGGAACATTCACATTAGCACTACCAGGTAGTTTGGCTGTTTAGAATTTGAATCAGCTGAAGACCTGGAAAAAGCTCTGGAACTCAGTGGCTCCAAAGTCCTTGGCTCTGAAATGAAACTGGAAAAAGCAAACAAACAAAAAAAAAAAGATTGAGATACAAGATGCTCTTCATCAAGAGTCTGCCTTATAGGATAACACAGAAGGAGTTCAAAGAAGAGTTTGAAAATGCTATTGAGATTAGACTGGTCTACACCAAGGATGGGACACCCAAAAGAATTACTCACATTGAATCTAAGACAGAAACAGACGTGGACAAGGCCTTGGAAGAGAAACAAGGAGCTAAGATTGATGGTTGGGCACTCATTTTGGACTACAGCAGGGAGAAAAGTCAAGGACAAGAAAATTTGAGAGATGTGATGAATAATTCCTGGAGTGGGAATGACAGCAAGCTGGCAGGCTCAAAGACACTGGTCCTGAATAACCTCACCTACAGCACCACTGAAAAAAGTCTGAAGGAAGTATTTGAGAATCAGCTTACCTCAGGACAACCAAGTCCAATCTAAGGGGTACACATTCTTTAAATTTGCTTCTGTGGGAGATTCAAAAGAAGCTCTGCATTCCTGTAATAATATAGAAATTGAAGGCAGAGTAATCATCCTGGAACTAAAGAGACAAAGATAACTAAAGCAGTACCAATAAGCCAGTCCTACAAAACTTTTTTCATCATAAGTCTGTCCAAAGACACAACAGAAGAAATATTAAATGACTCATTTCATGGCTCTGTTGGTGCCAAGATAATCACAGAGAGGGAGACAGGGCCGTCTAAAGGGTTAATATTTGTGGACTTCAACTCATAAGAAGATGCTAAACCTGGGAAAGAGACCATGAAAGACAGATTAATAGAAACAAAGTAACTCTGGGCCCAGCCCAGTGGCTTTGGAGTCCACAGTGGTGGTCATGGTGGCAGGTTGTGGAGGATTTGGTGGCCAAGGAGATCTTGAAGGAGGCCAAAAGGCAAAGCCAAGAAAACGTTGGAGGTAAGAGAAGTTTCCAAGGAAGACAAGGAGAAGGAAGAGGAGGAGGAGGAGACAATGAGCCAACAAGAAAGACAATGAAGTTTGAATCACTTCCCCTGCCATTCTCTTTTATTCTACTATTGCATAGATTTTGGAAGTTTTATCCTGTTAGATAATCACTGACAGAGGCTTCTGAGGACATTCCAAAACAAACATGCAGTCTAGACGTCTTCTTGGAAAAACCAGAATGATATTTCAAGGAGAAAGCTTGTTGGTTTTGAGTGAAAGGATGTTCCATATAAACTTTTTTGCAGATACAAGTGGTAAATGGGGGAATTAACTTTTTTGTCTAAGAGTTGTCTTGGGTTTATAATGTTATATTGTAACTCCCGTACAGAACCAATTTTTCCCCCCAAAAAATCAGACTAATTAATCCTTAGAATAAAAGCAAAGGAACCTGGAAGCTGGAGGGGTTGCTAATGATTCCTTTACATCATGAAATATGCTTCTTCAAGTTAGAAAAACATTAAGAAGATGAGTAAAAAGAACAATTACTAATCTTTGTTATAATAAAAGTGTGTGAACTTCACCACAATATCTCAAATGAATCAATTTTAAAGACAAAAATAAATTAGATATTAGTCAGACCTTAAGCAGGTTGAAAGGATCACAAGGGATTTGGTTCATTGGATAAAGACAGAAGAAGCCACACGGAAAATATCTTGTGACTGATTAAATATTGTGTCTTATCTCTTAGGCTGTATATATACATATTATATATACATATACATACATACATATATATACATATATATGTGTTTGTGTGTGTGTGTGTGTATACAGCAACCTAATTCAGAGTCAAATGAAAGAGGATGCCAAATTTGGGAGCTAAATATTCCACATGCCTGAAAGGGAATTGTTATGGGGGCAAAGGAGAAAGCACCTCCTTTTCTCTCCTCTATCCTCATTAGCCATTTTGCTAGAGACTCTGGACTAGTAGGAGAAAATGGACTGATTTGGAAGAAAAGAGAGAGATACCAAAAGTAAATTGAAGATCTTCCAAGAAAAGATAACCAAGTACTAATTTGCAGAGATATAATCAAATAGGTTACAAAATTGTGACCTTTGTAATGTCAGAATACTTATGTTCTTCCAGTGTTGTTAACAGTGTCCACCTGAGAGTGTAGTAGCATCCCAGAGTAGAAGGGGCTAATAATTTCATCCATATTGGGTATGGACAGATATGCTGAGGGGCATTTAGACATGCCAAGGAAAAGCAGTTTCAGGACTCTACAAGGACACTGACCCTCGGAGCCCACTAGAGAACTACATCTAAGGAGAATTTCATAAATAATCCATGAAGAGAGAAAAGAACTTCTAGTAACCAGATACTCCTTTTTTGAGTTTCTTATGGGTTTCTTATACACATGATTTGGTATCTTTGTATGTTAGAATATGGGCCTCATGTATGAAAGAGGATAATAAGCTCCTGGTTTGAGGGATTATTTTTTGTAACAATTCTCCTTGCTATACCCACTTGGTAAATATCCTTTCTAAAAGTAAATTAAGTCTGGATGATAATCCAATAGCAAGCAAACAGGTGGGAACTTGCTAGAAATCCTAGCACCTCAGAATTCTTCCTGGAACCCTAAGTGGCATAACAGTTGCTTTCTGGGGACCTGCCCTGCCAATGAGAGTGAAATTTTGGAAATTGATCCTTTAGGGAGTGTTACACTATAGAGAAAAAAACATAAAGACTGAAATATTGAAGATTAGAAAAAGATAATTTTTACTGACAAAACTCACTTTTCAAGGCTACATCAAAATTTTTATCAGAAATTCAGGAGAATATCTAAGAGTTTGGCATCTTCATCATAATATAAAATATTCACTAAGAAATGTTGGAGTTTTTCCTTTCATGTTTAATGAATTTTGAAATCTTGTTCCCATTGATGTAAGGATGAATTTTGATAAATGTATCAATAAAATGAATTATTCTTGAATTACTGATGGACAATTCTACTTTTTGGTATGTCAATATATTTATCAGTCTATCATTACATCAGTATGCCAATCATTTTCATTATTTTACTTTCTCCTAATTAATTTACATGGCACTACACAACATTCTTAACCGATTGAGTGCAGGGACTCTTCATCTTCCTATCTAGCAGATAACTCTGCATACAGTAGACACAAGATGTTTTTGTTGAATAAATGGATGGATGAATGAATCCATTCTCTGCTAAAAATTCCTCCAGAGATAGGAACCCTATTTTGCCCAGCACTTTATGTCATTGTTGCACATCTCCAAGCCATACAGGAGTGGAAGACTTTCCTATTGCTCACAATATTTTATCCTTGAGCTGGGGGTTTTGGAATTTGACTATGATATTCCAGTAGGTTTTCCTCATAGGATCTCTTACAGGTGGTGTTCGGTGGATTTTTTCTATTTCTACTTTTCCCCCCTTGTTCTAATGTTTCAGGACAATTTTCTTTAATTATTTCTTGTATTATTGAATCAAGATTCTCTTTTTTTTAGTTTTCAGATAATCCAATTATTGTTATATTTTCTCTTCTTGATCTGTTCTTCAGATCAGTTGTTGTTCTTATGTTTCATATTCTCTTCTATTTTTTATTCTTTATATTTTGTTTTATTATTTCTTTGTCTCATAACTTCACTGGCTTCCTCTTTCCCAATTATAATTTTCAAGGAGTCATTTTCTTCCTTACAATTCTGGATCTCCTTTTCCAATTGGTTGACTTTCTTTTTATAATCTTGTTTTTCTAATTTTTTTTTAATTTTTCCTCAGACTTTCTCATTTGATTTTTTAAGGTTTTTTTAAGTTCTTCTATGAATTCTTTTTGGGCAGGTGACCATTTGACATTACTCTTTGGGGTAGGAGAGGCTTTTTTTGTTTCAGTATCCTTTGAAAGTGAACCCCAGTCTTCTGTATTCCAGTAGTAATTGTCTGTGGGTGGATTCTTTCTCCTTTGCCTGCTCATTTTTTTTAATTTGTAGCAGCTTCAATCTTTCCTGACTCAGACACACAACTTACCTCACTGTCTGGGGGGTGATAGTTCCTGTGACTGGTAGGAGACCATCTCCCAGCCAAGGTAGCCCCAAGGCTCACCACTTGCTGGTTCAAAGAAACTAGCCTGGAGGTGTTTACTCTTCACAGGGACCATATCTGGTCCTGGGATTTTTCTTCAGATCTTCCCTGATACTCTGATTGTCCTAGGAGGACCACTGTTCTACCCCAACTTTTGTTGATTTCTGTCCTCTCTATGTTCATCCTGAGGTGCTATTTTTATCTTGTTTGTGGGGAAAATCTGGAGAGTTTGGAATTTTCTTACCTATTCTGCCATCTAACCAGAATCTTCTCCCAAGTTGAAGACTTTCAAAAGGCAGCTCAGTGCAGGAAACACCAGAAAGTAAATAAAATTAATTTTGTGGTTATTACAGAAAGTATGCAGATTGTTGAGTGCAAGTGATAACAACACTAGTAATTGGGGCTATAGAAATGCAGATAATATTTTTTCCAGTTACTTCCTTACTGATTCATCATACTATTTGTGCTGTGAATCAAATTCCTTAACTTCCTCACCACCATGATTTAGATTAGAGTTAGATTTTTTTTTACATGTAAAAGAATTACCAGAAATGGATATTATCCAAAGAATATTCTAGTCATGAAGTAAGCCTGATTTGCAAATAACCCCTCCAAATATCAGTGAACAGGAAATTATTAGTGTGACATTGGGCATTATTTGCTATGCATATATGATTCTAACTAGAAATAACAGTCCCAAAGTCACATGTAACTTGTTTTCCTTGAGGTTACAACTTAGAACAAGAAATTGGCACCATTATAATGAAGGTCTCTAGGACAGAATAATTAATGAAAAAAGCAAGTGTTGAAATTTATAGCTAGTATATACTATACCATCATTTAACATCAAAATTAAAAACACATTGGAATATTTTCTAGTTATGAAAGTATGCTATTTGCTATAATGAGCAAAATGACACTCTTCTTTAATAAATACAACAGGCCTACAGAATGCAGATGGAGAAAATAATAGCTTACATCTATATATTATTGTTTCACATGATCCTTACAATATCCCTGTGAGGTAAATACTATTGTTATCTCTAATTTATAGATGAGGCAACTGTGGTACAAAGAAAAGTTAAGTGGGATGTTCAGGGTCACACAGCTAATAAATGTCTAAGGGATTTGCACTTAAGTCTTCCAGTCTTAGGTCTAGTACTATGTCCCTTTTACCCCCAGCTGTATAGTTAAGTAGTAAAAGTGAATGAACAAAAATTCTTAAAACTGAGTTACAACCATTTGAAATATAATTGTTAATATTATCCAAATCACTAAAATGAATAGAAATGCAAATCAAGATAATTGTGAGATTTCACCTCACACCTAGCAAATTGGCAAAGATAACCAAAAGATGGAAATGGTAGATGCTAGGGAGGCTACAGGAAAATAAGTACCTTAATACACTATTGGTGGAGGTGGAATTAGTCCAACAATTTTAAAAAATCAATTTAGAATTATGTTACAAAAGTGACTGAAATGTCAATATCTCTTTACCCAGAGATCCTATTGCTTGGCATGCACTCCAAGGAGGTCAGAGTCAGAAAGAAAGGTCCCATATACTCCAAAATGTAATGTAAGTGGATACAAAATGAATATGAGGTAATTTTTGGAGGTGGTACTAACATCTAGGGGTTGAGATCATAAGAGGTTTGAGGTAGAAAGTGTCTTTCATCTAAACTTTGAAGGAAATTAGGGAGTCTACAAGGAAGAGAAAAAGAGAAAATATATTCTAGGCATGGGGGCCATTCTGTAAAAAAAAGAAAAAGAAAAAAGAACAAAAGTAGGACATGGAAAGTTTAGTGTGAAGAAAATCAAGAAAACTATTTTGGCCAGACCAAAGGTTAAATAATGGAAAGTAATATATATAATAAACCTTCAAAATCCTATTGGAACCAGGTTACAAATGTCTTTGAATACCAAAAAAAGGGATTTATCAATTGATTTCAGAGATAATAAGGATTTATTGGAGTATATGCATTAGGGGCAACTATGTGTAGGATGGATTAGAGGGGAGAGAGAAGACAAGGAGACCAGTTAAGAGACAGATGATGTAAGCCTGAAGTAGGATGGTGACTATATGAGTGGAGGGGAAAAAAAGACGGATGTAGCATTTGTAAAAGTAGAATTGACAAAACTTGGCATTTAATTGACTATGTGGGGTTAGTGAGAATGAGAAGTCAAGGGTAACTTTGAGATTTCAAACCTATGTGACTGAGTGCATGGTGGCACCCTAAAGAAGTTTGGAACAGAAGTGAGCTTGGGGAGAAAGATGAGATCTGTAATAGAGATGTTGAGTTTGAGATGAATAGGGAACATCCACTTTGAAATGATGGTCTGTGATGTAAATATGGGGCTTAAGAGAGACGAGGGTTGGATGGATGGATGGATAGATAGATAGACAGATAGATAGATCATGCAGTCATTTACATAAAGAAAAAAATTGACAAGGTCATCAAGTAAGTGAGGAACTGCAGGCCAAGAAGAGAAAGGAGCACCTTACATAGATCAAAAGGTGGAGGTAGGGAGACTTTTATAAAAATGACAGTTCAGAAGCAAATTTTGAGGTAGAAATTAACCTGTGAGACACCCAGACTCCCTGTTCTCTGACATTTACTTTTATCCTGTCTCTTCTTCTGCAGCCAGTAGCATCAGGCTCTCTCCTAATATCTTCCTATCAAAATCTGCTCTCAACATTCTTCTTTTGCACTTAGGTATAAATGACTTATTACAGTTCAATGGGTTATCCTTTGGGATTTTGAAAAGGACCAAGGCATTAAATTAAAGAAATTAAGTTCTTCTAGTCAACAGGTGATTTTTTTATGTAATTTTAAGTTTTGGGGGGTGGTTTATAGGTGAGAGAAGGGAGGCTTCCTTCATAGATATAGAATTAGAAGAGGATTTATGGATCATTTAATCCAATTCCCTCATTTTACAGATGAGAAATTGAAAACCAAAGAGGTTGTAATCTGTACAAGGTCAGACAGACAGCAATTGTCAGAGCTGGACCTTCAACTCAGGACAACTGACTCAAAATCCAGTGGTCTTTTCACAGCACACAAAAAAGAACATTCTAGCAAATTAACAACTGACTCTCCATAAAAAAATAAAATTCACACAAGCCACACTTTTAAGTTTAGTCTGCATTATTAACATTTTCTCCTTCATTTCATTAGTGTAAAAACAATCAACAAAACTATAACTCAAACCCTGATTTGTAGCATTTGCCAATTTTGAAGGTGTGAACGCTCACACTGAAAATTTAACAATTGGTTCTCCCAAACCTTTACAAGCTGGCTACATGTTATAATGCAACATTAGGCTTCCTCCTCTGTTAAATGGTGAAGTCAAAGGGATGAGCCCTTAGAACATAATAGATACCTGAAAAATGTTTATTGATTTCTTTTTGTGGATCAAACTCCCCAGTTCAGTGCCATCTTTTCTATGAAGCTTTTCTTAGCCTGACAACAACTTGTGCCAACTGAAAATGATCTCCCCTCTAATTGCTCATAGCACTTTTCTAGATCTTTTATATATATATATATATATATATATATATATATATATATATTTCTGACATACACTTGCTACTTTTATTCTTACTTGTTTCTTTACCCCATTTAAATGTGAGGTCCTTGACAGCAGCTTCTGGGCCATGCCTCTCATTATGCCTCCAACACTTTGTACATAGTAGCATTTAATAAATGCTTGTTAAATTGAACTGAAGAGAACTAAATTGAGTAGAATTGAATGAATGCTGAGTCCCACCAAGAACTTCATCAAGGTCACTATTCCAAAAAATAATGGTTATTTAATACAAATATACTTAAATCTTTTATTTAATATGAATATGCTTATATTTTGTTTTTATTCCAAAGCACAATGTAAATAGATCAAATCCTTATTCTAGAATGTGTGGATCTGGGTAAATTTATATAATCTTTCTTTTTTATGTAAAAGAAAATTAAGTTCAAATGAGGAGTAAAAAATAAATATTCCTGGAGATTAAAACTTCTACTTTATCCAGAAATTGTTCTCAATAATAAAGAAAGTTTCCCTGCTCCATTCTGACTCTTTGTTTCATCTCTGACCTGTAGGGCTAAAAGAATAATGTACTTTCTAGGCTTATTCAGTTCTAGCCCCCTTTGCTGAGAAAATGCCAAGGAAATACATCCATTTGATGAGCTAGTGGGGTCACTTTTGTTATACTGACCCCTATTGAGTAACAGCAAACCAAAGTTAACTCGATTTTCCAAACTAGTGACCACAGTACTAGATTGGGAAACTACTGACTTGAGAAAAAAATGTTTATCCGTCTCTGGAGTCTTTTCTTAAATGTTTTTTTCTTAACCTTGTACTACTTTTCTATGTCTACCCTGTACTCTTTAAAAATCTGTCCAGTGTGAAAACTACCATTCAGAAACATTTCATTATAATATGCTTATTTAGTTTTTCTTAAGTATTCTCATATTCCTGCATGTCTCTTTGTATAGGAACATTATAAGAAGACACTGGACAATTTACATTTTTTCACTTTTGTTGTTGTTGTTAAGTCATTGAAGACATGTTCAACTCTTTGTGACCCAATTTGGAGCTTTCTAGGCAAAGATATTGGCGTGGTTTACCATTTCCTTCTCCAGGTCATTTTACAGATAAGGAACTGAGGCAAACAGGGTTAAGTGATTTGCCCAGGATCACATAGCTAATAAGTGTATCTAAGGCTGTATTTGAGCTCCCAAATATGAGTCTTCCTGGCTCCATGCCTAGCACTCTGTACATTGTACCACCTAGTACAGTAAATACAATATCTTTTTATCTTCTTGAATAAAAAAGATAACTGAACACTCTGATTAACTAAATAAATGTATTTATCTAACAGTGATAGATCATTTGAAATTAAGTCATAGTTATAGAATTTTTTACAAGATACATATTTTGGTTAAAAAAGATTGTGCATTTAAAATTTTCTATAAAATAGCATTTGAGACTTCAAAATAAATTACTTCAGCAGAAAATGAAAACAAGAAATAAAACATAGGGGTGGACTATAGACAACTGAAAAGAAAATGGCTGTCATTTCTGTTATTTCATTTTTGTTACTAACCTGTTTAGATGATCATGTGGTCTATTCAAATAATTGCTACAGAGTTCTGCAATTAACACAGATATTATGTCTAAATTAATCACACTGAAGTCTATACAATTTAATACAAAGTTGAGTTAATTGAATTTGACAATCATTTATTAAGTACCTAATATGTGCAAGGCATTGTTCTAGGTACTAAGATGAACAAGTCAGTCCCTTTCATCAGGGGGCTTACTTTCTACCAGAAGAGAAGAGGATACAATATTCAAAATTTTTACAATATAGAGACTGAGGTTTCAAGAGGATAAATGATAAGTCCTTTATTATTCCCACCCATTTCTCCTAGTTGGATCCAAGCAGAATATTATTCTCCTTCCACATGACAGCCCCTCAATACTTGAAGATAGCTACCATGTCACCCCTGAGTTTTCTCTGGGCTAAACATCCCCACTTCCTTTAACCAATCTTCATATGATATGATGTCTAGGTTCTTAATTCTTGGGGTTTTGCATCTTTTAAGAACCTTGTTTGATTTGAACATATACATGGAATATACTTTGCTGGATGAAAGTCTTTATATTGGAATTTTGCTCTGTTGAAATCAAATGCTGTCGCTGGGATTGATAGTGCACATTTATAATCCCCACTCCTGAGGAGAGTAAGGTCATGGGCTAAATTGATAGGGTGTCTGCACTAAATTCAGCCTTAGGATGGTGAGCCCCCAGGGAAGCAGGGAACTCTGGTTGCCTAAGGAGAGGAGAATCAGGCCAGATCAGCAATAGAGCTGTGGGGCTGGGGGAAGGGATGAGTAGCTGCCGGCAACTCAGGAGAAATATGGAGTCTCAGTCATTAAAATATGAAATGATGGCAAACACTAAAGAAAACCAAAAAAAGCTTAAGCTATGCTAGGGGAAGGAGGAAGATCAATCAATGAAGACATCGAACTGCTGCTAGAGAGAGGCTGAAGGGATGGAACAGTGATAACCTTTGAAAGGGAGAAATCAATAAACAATAACCACAGAGGAAATGATCATGTATTCCCTAACCCTTCAAGTAGATTGTGCAGCTGCAAAGATACAGTCTGCTATAGAATGTCATTTGCAAAAGCCTGCCTCTTGTATTCCCTTATCATATCTCATTAGGTTTTCCCTAGAAACATGTAGATTTTTCCCATAAAAATTTGAAGTCACTGAATAACAAAGTAAAAAATAATGTGTCATAGTGGAAATAGTACTGGGTTTGGAGTCACAGGACCTGGGTTTGAATCTTGTCTTTGTCATTTCCTACCAATGTGACAACTAAACTCTCTGGGCTTCAGCTTCCTCATATATAAAATAATATATCAAAATATAAAAAAATACTACTTGAGCTCTAAGCTCCCTTTCTGCTCTAAATCCATGGTTCTATTAAAGGACATGGTGATTTAATTTAGAGATACATTTGCAGAACATTTCTATTTCTTCATCCTTTGCAACAGAAGATGAGTCCATATACTTAATAATCTTGGTGGTAGTTGTGGAGGTTGTTGTCTTGTCCAACTCTTCATGACCCCACTTGGGGGTTTTCTTAGTAGTGGTTTGCCATTTCCTTCTCCAGCTCATTTTACAAATGAGGAACTGAGGCACACAGGGTTAAGTGACTTGTTCAGGGTCACATAGCTAGTGTCAGAGGCCACATTTGAACTCAGGCAGAAAAGTCTTCCTGACAGCAGGCCCAGCATTCTATTCACCATACCACCTTTACAAATGCTCATAGGAAATGCACAATGATGAAGTGTTCCATTGAAATAGTGTTATTTTTAGGTGATTAGGGGAGGGGGATTGAAAAGAATTTGATCAAATTCTCATATAAATTCTTCCCTTCCACATAAATGCAATTGCTCTCTGATAACTCTTGAGGTAAGTTAGTCTTTATAGCAGAGAGGAAAAAATATTCCTCCACTTAAATGATTTATCTTAATGAAGTTGATTAAAGGATATTCTTTGTAGCCAGTTGAAGCATAGGAAGGGTTAGAGGTAGGAGTGATGTGATACTTTGGGTCTATGTCTTGAGCTGAGTCTCCACATGCTCTCTGGGCAGCACAACTGCCTGTGGTCTCAGATGGTCAAGTGGACGTGGGAACTTTCCAGATTGCTGGGATGGGGGAGGGGACGTACTTGCACAGTAGACCTAGTGGCTCATTAGCTTTTGTCTTTTACATAAAATAGGCTACCACAATGCCTCCATAGGTCTCAATTTTCAGTTCTCAGTTCTTTTTTCACTACACTATGCTGTTTCTTGAACCAAAAATGTTTTTTATAAGTAAGGGTAAAGAAGGTAAGGGTTTTTCCTTAGGATTTTTTATTCTGTAAAAGGCAAAAGAAGATAGTTTATATTAGTAGCATTTCAATGAAATTATAATAAGCATTTAAAATTTACTTGTGCAATATTGCTTCCAATAGATAAAAATTAAAATTTAATGGTATTCTATTTTCTTCTAAAGGAGCACAAAAATATAGTGTATATAATTATCTTTGGGGGGAATGACAAAAAAAAGCTTAAATCATTTGAAGAATTTTAGATGCCATACCCAAGTTTCACATCTGTGTTTATAGGGAGAAACAGAAGTTTCATAGAAATTACATTACTAATTGAAGCCTTTTTTGGTTTTTAGAATTCAGCCTTTGGGAGTTAGGAGAAGATGATAGGGAAGCTTTCATATTGAGGGTTCAGGGTTTTTTGAATCTGTAGTTCTATGTTATATTTCTAGACTAGCTATAATCTAAAAATTTACATAGTACAATTTAAATATTTGTTAAATTTTTAAAAATTAAGGAGTCCCCAAGAATAACACTTGACAGTTCAAAATGTGGAGAAGATGTACAGTTGTCCATTTCTTCTTGTATCACATTTTATTTCCTTTATTTTTAGGTATCCTGACATGATTAAAATGATATTTTTCAAAATTTGTAAAGATAGATATCAAAACAGAAATCATTATATTTCTACCAAAATCCATCTATTCTCCAAATTTTCCTGTTTATAATGAGGGTACCATTAACCTTCTAGTCACCTGGCTTCACAACCTTAGAGTTAGCCTTAATGCTTCTCTTTCCATATCCCCCCATATCCAAATGGTTGTCAAGACTTACAGAGTCTGGTTGATTACCTCCAAGATATGTCTCCTTCATCACCTTCACATAGCTTCCACTCCTCTATAAAAGCTCATCACCTCTACTCTGCATTATTTTGATAGGTTGCAAATTGGTTTTCCTTTTCCCAATCTCTTTTCTCTCCAATTCATCCTCCACACAGTTGCCAGGTTGATGATCTCCAGTTGTCCTGATCTATATCTTGCCACTGGACCATGATGTCTCCAGAGGAGAAAGTGAGGCTAGTGACTTTGCACAGCCCTCTCTCACTTAAATCCAATTCACTTACAAGTCATGGCATCACCTTTCTGGTGCCATGGTCCTCTTCAAGAATGAAAGACAAAGAACAAACAATAGCCACATTGATACTCTTAAGGCTAAGATCTATGTCATTCCCTGTCTTTCCATCTTCCAAGCTCCTCCCACCCCATTCCCATAAATATATACTCAGAAATCCTTAATGGCTTCCCATTTCCTCTGGGATGAAATACAAAATCATCATACTCACACTTAAAACTCCACAACATGACTCCAATTTACTCTTCCAGATTTATTTCAGATTACTTACCTTCTGGTACTCCAGATTTTCAAGTAAAAGTGGACTGCTGATTGTTCCCCATATGCAATATTCCATCTCCTTCCTCTGTGTCCTTGCATAGGTAGTACCATACCTGTTATGGGACTAACATAATAATAGAACCATACCTGTTATGTATTCCCTCTTCACCTCCACCCATAAAATTTCTATATTCTTTCAAAGCACAGCTCTCTCAATCTCTTCTCCAATCTCTCTCTGTGTTTGTCTGTTTGTGTTTCTCTCTCTCTCTCTCTCTCTCTCTCTCT
>NW_020954557.1:27049200-27051258 GCF_900497805.2 Vombatus ursinus | reverse complement strand
TCTCTCTCTCTCTCTCTCTCTCTCTCTCCCTCCCTCCCTCTCTCTTCCTCTCTTTCTTTTTCTTTGTAACCCCAGTGACTTACACTCAATTGAGGCTTAATAAATGTAAGCCAAATTAAGGAAGATGAATATGACAATGACTGCAAGGTCATTTAGGAATTTTCAGTTGAGTAAGAGACAGAACTCTCTGCATTCCATTTCAGGAGTAAAATACTTGGCTATTCTTGATCAAAAAAGCAGTTTGAATTAAATCTCAAAACCTTGAGGGAGGGAGGAGCATGAAAAGGAGATATAGCCCATAAAGATTTTTCGCATGTGTATCCCAGGGCTCAAGCCTGTCATTTATATAAGACTTCCCTCATTGGTAGAAAGAGAGATTATTCAGCTTCATTCTTGTATAAGAGTTCACAAGAGCTTAGAAGAAGAAAGATCTTGGTCTTCAGACTGCTGGCTTTGAAAGAGACACTCGGTTCTAAGCTTTTTTCAGTGAGAGGTCCTTGGAGGGAGAGAAAAACTCCAGGAATAAGCCAATGAGTAGTAGAATCTGCACCTTGAATATGTCCCTATTCCCAACTTGCCACACTAGTGACTTCAGGGAATTTTCCCTAGAGTCAAATCAGAGACTCTCTTTTGGTTAAGCAGAGCTATTTACCCCCAGGGAGGAAGTTCATTTATTTTCTATATTGTCTGGTATATTTAGCCTGTATAATTCTCCTGATTTCTGTTTACTATCAGCTTGAAATTAGTGTATTTGCTATTCACTATGTGTGTTGGTCTTTGTTCAATGAACATTTGATGGGAAGGGAGTCAACCTTAGTGAACTCCTTTCTTGTTAAAGGAACCGTGATAGGAGAAAGGTTTAAACCTAAAAATCATTTTCCCTACACTAGCAATATTTAGGGTGGCAGATGGAAGCAAGTCTAGTCTGATATCCCCTCTCTGAGGAGATTAGAGCCTTGTGTCCCCAATCTTCTGTTCTCTTCCAGGTAAAAGTCAAAATCTCCCTTGAAGAAGACAGAGGAGTCTCTGGATATACCTATTCATGACCTTGAGAGTCACATTTAGAAAAATCTGTGTAGACATATATAACCAATGGGGGAAACGCATGGTACCATTACATTAAACAATGGGAAAATTTGTGTGAGAGATTTATGATTCATAAAACAATTTCCTTTTACCTTAGTGGGACTAGAAGCTCATAATGCTAACATGACATTGCTATTAGGCAACAGCTTTCTCCAAGGAGTTCAAAGCAATTACCAATTTTTTAAAAAAACTGTGTTCATCTTCACAAGGGAAGGAGCTAAAGCGCAAAATAAGGGAGCAAAAACTTTAGAGTGAGAAAGTCATTAGTAATTGTAAACTATGTATTATAGCTCTTTCATTCCCCGGTTGAACATGCCTAAAATCAATAACGTATGCCATGAAAAATGGAATGACAGCAGATGTCTCTGGAATTATGGAAAGTAAATTTGAGCCCAATGAAAGATCATCTCTCTTTATAAGATGCTGCTGAGAGGTGTGTTATCTGTTCATATTCATACTAGGGATATAGCAACAGTATCCATGGTGGCAAACGAGAAGTAATAGAAAACTCACTATATCAAATTTACTTCCTAGGATTGAGCCTCTGTAATTACTGAGCACAGACTTTCTCTTGCTTTAAACAGGGTTCAATACTGATGCATTCTAATTGCAAGCCGACATATCATTAGGCAACACAAACTTTCCATAGTACACATAAAAGTATTCAGTGGAATTCTTCCTGTTAATCTTCCCCCTCTTTTCTTTACTAAAATTGGTCTTCTCCCCTGTGATACAGCAAGTTTCCATAAATTACATACCTGAAATATTTTCTCATTACAACAAGAACTTGTCCATCCTCTAGCTTGATAAGTTGTTAAGGGAAAAGAAAAAGAAAGAAAGGAAGGAAGAAAGAAAGAAAGAAAGAAAGAAAGAAAGAAAGAAAGAAAGAAAGAAAGAAAGAAAGAAAGAAAGAAAGAAAGAAAGAAAGAAAGAAAGAAAGAAAGAAAGAAAGAAAGAAAGAAAGAAAGAAAG
>NW_020954557.1:26792130-27049100 GCF_900497805.2 Vombatus ursinus | reverse complement strand
GGAAGGAAGGAAGGAAGGAAGGAAGGAAGGAAGAAAGAAAGAAAGAAAGAAAGAAAGAAAGAAAGAAAGAAAGAAAGAAAGAAAGAAAGAAAGAAAGAAAGAAAGAAAGAAAGAAAGAAAAAAAAGAAAGAGGGAGGAAGGAAGGGAGGAAGGGAGGGAGGAAGGAAGAGAAGAAGGGAGGGAGGGAGGAAGGAAGGAAGGGAGGGAGGGAGGGAGGGAGGGAGGAAGGAAGGGAGGAAGGGAGGGAGGAAGGGAGGAAAGAAGGAAGGAAGGGAGGGAGGGAGGGAAGAAGGAAGGAATGAACAAATGATGGAAGGAACAAAGGAAGGAAGGAAAAAAGAAAGAAAGAAAAGAAAATAGAAATTTCAAATTGTAGATACATACAGTCATATAAGAGAAAAGGAGACTATTCTCATTTTGTATCCTTTCCTGTAAATTATTCATTACATAGGGCATGTAACATTTCAAAGATGCTCTGATTAAGGATTTATACAATTCAAACATTCTCCAAAAGGTATCATGTGCATATTTTATGATAGATCACAGAGTGGAGTGATTCATTAAAGTTGTATTTTTGTTGTCATAGCAATTAGAGATAATTGGTTTTAATGATTGATATATTTTCCAGTTGATTTTTTATTATATTTTCACTAAATATTCATACCTTTTATGGCAAATTTAATAAGATTTTTCATTTTCTCTATTCCTTAGAGAGAATGATCAATGGATAAAAGATGTCAACCATAATAAAGATACCCTGATAATGAGATAGAGGATCCTTTTAAAGCTGAACATGTACATTACAAATAGACATACATAAATCATTTTGCTTCCTCAAATGACTCATCATGTAAACTTGAATTCATGAATTCTTATATGTGGGCTCATTTGACCAACATGCAGGACACAAATAGATTCATCTTCCACTGTGTCAAAATTCCATTTTTATTATTTATTTTATTGTTATTTGGTCATTTAGTGTGCCAGGAAGAGGGGTACTTAATGAAACAAATTGTAATGATTATATGGTATGGATGCTATTTACAAACTTTACTTAAGCCTTTGTTTCCCTTCAAAAATGGCAGATTTATCTTCTGCTTCCACTATGCTAATCCAGTCATGTATTCCAAAGTAATGTACTTTTCACAAGACGCCACACAGGAAAAAATTTTAATTTTATAAAGGTAATGATGATAGAAGCAGTCATTGTAATCTGCTCATTTATTAATCTTAGAAGAGGAAATTATCACAGCATTGGTATTAGTTTAATACGTAACATTTTGAGGAGTAGCCTGGAAAAGTAAATAAAGGGACAGTCTTGGAGTCAGAAAGGTCTGAGCTGAAGAATTATCAGTTATGTTACTGGTTGTTTAAACTTGAGAATGTTATTTAAGTTTCCCATGCCCCTAGTGTAAGTATGGACAAATTGCTGACATACATGAGTGGAAGGAGTTCTGTCTCACCCCCACCTCTACCCCACACCCAATGAAACGACTAGTACAGATCAAAAAAAGTTACTTTGTTCTGATTTCAAAATCACCTTCTACAATGAGTTGATATATAAGTGAAAGTTGCTTTCATGCTATAGGTTTGAATTTTCAAGATCAGAGCAGCAGAACAATCATTTCCTCCAAGACAAGACATCTATAATTTGAGTAGCTACCAGGCAGAAAATGAGGTTACCTTGGGATATGACTACACAGACCAACTAAACTTTACATACGTATAGATATCTAATAACACTTTGCACTGTGCCCTACATTATTCCTTCTCCCCACAAAAAAAAAAAATACCAGTTCACACTTCTGTAGTATTTTAATGTTTGGAAAGGACTTGACATACATCATTTCAATTGTTCTTTACAGGAACTCTGAGATGTAAATGCTATTATTTTCCCCATTTTACAGATGAGTAAAATGAAGGTAAGAGATACTGATAAGCACCTGAGGTTAAATTTGAGCCCAAGTCTTCCTGACAAAAAATTTTGTGCCCTATCTACCTGACCATATTACCTGTGAACAAGATGGCACTGCACTTACACTTCTGAAGAATAAAGGAAAAAGCCACTGCAACATGGTTCACTGTCCTTCTCTTCTGAAATCATGCTTTCAGCAAGAAAAACAAGTTTCAGTCACCTGAGTTACTTATACATTTGAGTTTACTCATACTGCTACATAGAGAAAGAAACATTAAAAAAAAATACTTGCATGGCAAAGTGATACGTATTTAATCATACAGTTAACATCCATCCCTTAAACCAAGGGTTCTTAACTTGGGGTCTAACAGACAGATAGATAGGTAGATAGATAGAAAGATAGATGCAACTATATTTAAATAAATGCCTATGCATAATCTGCATAAGCAAATATACATGTATATATTTCAATATAACTAGTTTCCCTTGTAATTCTGTTTTTTTTATTTTATACTTTACATTTATACATTATTCTGGGGAAAAAATAAAAGGGTCAATAGGCTTGATCAGACTGTCAAAGCAGTCCACAACACACAAAAAAGTTTCAAAAAAACTGTCTTACACCAACTAACCAACAACTTAAGACCTTAAGAGTGACTTAAGGTTTCAGTGTTCATTTCTCCTAGCACATTCTACAATTGCAGATTAAGATCCTCCTATGAAGTGACTCAATAAAAAGTAAAAACAAAGAACATCCGTGATAATTTTTTTCAAACAGTCCTAATGAAATTATGCAGTGTAATTCTGCTTATTTATTTAAAAAAAAAGACGCACATGTGCATAGCACAACTAATCTCATACATCAAAGGAGATGCTTTGAAAGACTTGTCCTGGCATTTGGCAGACAGCCAGGAAAGATCTCTACAACTTATAATGGTTCTAACAATTTTCATAAGATAAAGATCAAACAAGTCAAATAACTTCTAAAAACCTCTAAACTTGAATCAAATAGAGACATGATAGTCTTGAGATTTTTAAAACACTTTTTAAAAATTGTATCAGTGAATTTTCAAGATGCTTTCAAAAATAAACAAAATATCTTAAGTTAACTAAGTGATTAAATGCTTTGTCTGTGAATGGATTTTGATTTCTTGTTATTTATTTAAATCTATTTTGCAGAATAAAGAAAATTCATAAACTAGAGGATTCAGATGAGAGAGTTAAGGAGGTAAGTAACTTCAAATAAATTGGATTTGTAAAATATTTTTTAAAACTCATTTTTGCAATAAGCTAAGATAAGTCTTCAACTTGTAAAAAGTAGAAGAAATCTCAAAAAATACTTAGAAATCCTATTGTTTTTTAATGTTGAAACTGGTACTATAAATTAAGGCACTGGAAATTTCTTAGAACATTTTCAGTAGAACTCAGTGGAAGGTTAGTCTGTTTTGAATAATATCTAAAGCCATTTTATTATAAAGTGGTCTTACCTATTAAACAGACTTTCAAACTCAAGGAGAGAAATAATACTGTCCTTTGGCCAAGGTGCAGTCAGAGTTATAACTATTATGTAGTAATCCAATCAAAAGTCAAGGCTTTGGATTTAGAGGATGCTAACTACTCTGGGTCCTTTATCAGCATCAACATCAAAGCAATGGAGTTTAGTATCTAGCTAGGAAAAAGAATTAAAATAGGAAGCTTTCTCAGGATAGACTGGGAAAGCTGTTCTTTCTCCCTCTCCCAAAAAACAGTCAGTCAGTTTGGGTGACACATGAAGTGAATGAAGGAGAGTAATATTTAGACAGTCTTAAATGTTAGGCTGAGGAGCCATTGAAGACTTTTTAATAAGGCAGTGATTTGGCCAAAAATAAGATTGTTTTAGTACCTTTGGAAAGGATGAATTTGAAACTGGAAGCAGGAAGACCAATTAGGAGGCTTTTCAATTGTCCAGGAACGAAGTAATTGCGGCCTGAACTAGATTAGTGGCCATATGAGTAGAGAGAAGAGTAGAAGGAAGAGATGCCATTATAGAAAAGACTTGGCAACTGATTGGATATAGCGGGTAAAGGAGAGGGGAGAGCTAGCAATGATTATGAAGCTTTGAAAAACAAATTACTAGAAAGACAATGGTGTTCCTCAGCAAAAGTAAAGGAGTTTGACAGAAAAGAAGGTTTAGTTGGGAAGATGAGATGGAAGTGGAATGGAGATATCCATCAGGCAGCTGGTGATGTGGAACTTGAGTTTAGGACACAGATTAAGGATAAATGTGTACATGTGCATATGTGTGCATGTGTGTGTGTGCTTATGCGTGTGTATACAAAAGTGTGTGTCACAAAAGTCTTAGTTTTAAACTTAACATACCTGTGTGTGTATTAGTCAGCAGCATAGAGATGACTAATCCAAAGATACAGATGAAATTACTTAGAAAGAGTAGAAAAAGAGAAGAGAACCTAGGATAGAGCATTAAGCAATTCTAAAAATAAAGGGCTAGAGCTATATTATACTCTAGCAAAGAAGTCTGGGAAATAATGGCCATAGAGACAGAAGGAGAACCAGGAGAGATCTACACGTCCACTAGCTATAAATCTTTTTTGCCTAAACCTTGTGTGTCTAAATCTTTAAATTACTTTAACCAATATTCTACAACAAAAATATAACCTATATTTGCCTAAATTTGTCCCAAATTAAAACTTTTATATTCCAGTTGGTGAAGTTTTAAAATCAATACATTTTTAAAAAGAAACTAGGAGATGACAAAGATTATTTCACTTCTCATTTCAAATATTCAGAGCATATATGTGTTGATAGCAGTTAAATTACAAATATAACACATTACAGGGACAACTATTATTGCACCATTCTTCATAATTCTTTATTAGTAGCCCCGAAATGAAATACTATGAAGATGACTAGTATTTTATTAAGTTAATATCTCCCAGATGGAATATAGAAACTCTGGCTTTTGTATCACCTCTAGATAATGAGTTTTTCCTAATATGTCTCTCCAATTGCCTAGATTCTGCAGTGATAGTCTAAGAAATTGACAATATCATTACAGCAAATTTAAGATCTTTGTTTCTATCAAGTAAAGAGGGTGGGTAGTCAGACCGCTCTTACAGAAGGCAAAGTAATCAACATTCTAAAATTAAATGTGAGAGAAACCAATTCTCTGAATTTCCATTATGTTTCCTTTTATATCATTATCATTTTTAACACAATACAACATTAATCATGGGTCCTGGATAAAACACAACTGTGCACTAATAAATGTTCACAGGATTTAAAAGCTCAAAAAGAAACCTTAGAGATCATCTAATACAATACCTCATCTTACGGATGAAACCAATCCAAAGAAATTAAACAACTTACCACAGGTACTAAGTAGCAGAACTGGCATATTAACCCAGGTTCTCTAACTCCAAATTTAGTTCTCTTTCCACAATTTTATGCTGATGGCTAGTAGGTATTTATCCCACACATTAAAATTAGCCACTGTTACCAGTCATTCCATAACTATTAGCAAGATCAACATTAATTGCTCAACATTTTGCTTTTATCCTCATTCCAATTTTCAGCAAATGTTCCCATTTTCTGTACAGCTAGGTTCTGATTAATGTGAATAATGAATCCCATAAAGTGGTCACATGTATC
Source organism: Vombatus ursinus (assembly GCF_900497805.2). Lineage (NCBI taxonomy): Eukaryota > Metazoa > Chordata > Mammalia > Diprotodontia > Vombatidae > Vombatus > Vombatus ursinus. The sequence continues at coordinate 27,043,537 of NW_020954557.1, read as the reverse complement.
TGAATTTGCACCATTCAAAGCTATAATTATGTAAAATACAGTAATTGGGTCCAGCTCAATGGAAATATGCAGTGTGAATTCAAATAATGTAATCAATGCAGTTATTTGAACTAATCAAGATCTTGCTTTAGATTCTTGCTCTTGTAGTCAACTGGGTTTGCAACCTTAGCATTATCCTGAACTCCACAATCTCCCTCACTCTACATATATATTTAGTTGTCAAATTTTGTGACTTTTACCTCCATAAAATCTTTTCCATTAGTCCCCTTTCTCTCTACTAATGTGGCCACAATTCAATAGTCAGGCAATCCCTCATTACTTGTTGTGTGGACTACTGCAAGAGCATATTAACTGGCATCCCAAATTTCTTCTTTCCCCTATCCATATACCACACAGCTGCCAAAATGATTTTCCTAAAGTATAGATCTGCCCATGTCACTGTTCTACTCAATAAAGAGCAGTGGCTTCCTATTGTCTCTAAGATAAAGCATAAACAATTCTGCTTGGTATTTAAAGCCCTTCACAATATGGCCTACTAAAGGATATGCAAGTAGGTGAGCTTATCTGACCATAAAGTGTGACCAGAAGAGTAAGGAACACAAAAGATTGGGAAAATAAGATGAAACCAGGCTACTAATACTTTTAAATGCCAAATAGAGGACTTTATGTTTGACCCTAGAGTATTAACAGAGATGAGAGAGAGCCACTTGATTTTATTGAGAAAAGGGGTAATAGAGTCAGACTTATACTTTAGAAAAATCACCTTTGCAGCTGAGTGGAGTATGGGTTGAAAAGAGAGACTTGAGGAAGTGACATAATTGCAAAACTACTGAGGTAATACAGGAAAGAGATCATTACAGTCTAAACTAGGACAGTGGTATTAGTAGAAAGAAAGGGAAAGATAGAGGAGATGTTGTGAAGGTAGAAAAAACAAGATTTGACAACTGATTGGATTCATTTAAAGATGACACTGAATTTGTGAGTCTGTGTTCCTAGGAGGATGGAGATATCCTCAACAATAATAAGGAAGTTCTAGGAAAGGGGGAAGAGCTTGAGAGGAAAAATAATGACTTTTGTTTTGGATATATTGGGTTAAGATGCCTACAGGACCTACAGTTGGAGATGTCCAAGTTGAAGACACAACTATAGATGAATAGAGATAAGGGTTGGATATATATAGACCTGAAAATCATTGGCAGAGATATGATAAATTGAACCTATGGGAACTGATATGATTCAATAGAGATAGTATAGATGAATAAGAAAGGGGGGCCCATGGCAGAGTCTTGGAAGAACACTCATGGTTATTGAACATGACATGGATGAAAAATCAGAAAAAGAAACAGAGGAATGGTCAGATAGATAGGAGGAGAACAAGTAGATCAGTGTCATGAATGATTAACTGTGATGGCATGATGTCCTGGGGGTTTAGAAGAAGGTTCAGAGGAACTGGGAAAACTAATTGTAGACGGGCCTCTCAAGGGAGTTAGCCATGAAGAGGAGAAAAGATGTGAAATAATAGCTAATGTGGATGGTTGAATTAAATAAGATTGTTTTTAAATAAGTAAGCCAGAATTAAGACATTCACAAAGAGTATAAATCAGGGAAAATAAAGGATCAAAAGCTAGATAGACAAGAATCCAAAAAATATAAATGCTAGATATCAATCAGTCAACCACCAAACATTTTTTTTAAAAAATACATACTATGTGCCACATACTGTGCTAGGCACTAGAGATACAAATACAAAAAAAAAAAAAGACACAATGTCTGCCCTCAAGTAGCTCACATACTACTGAAATAAAGCAGGTGGTCAAAAAAAAAGAAAAAGAGAACCCAACAGATTTTTAGAAATTAAAGTGATAGGGTAAAGTAGACCAAAGAACAAATAAAAAATAGTAATAATGACAAAGGGAGATCGTGATAGTTGAGATAAAATGTTGCATCAAGCCAGTCCCCAAGAAGGTCTCACTTGAGTGGGGTAGGTATAGACAGAATGGTGGACAAAAACTGACAATGGCAGTTCCTGACACAGGAAGATTCTGAAGGTGTAAATTATAAAATTCTTTTTTTGTTTGTTTACTTAATAACTACTCCTCAAAAATGATTTCATAGGGGGACAGAGCCAAAATGGTAGAGTAAAAGCAATGAATTGCTTGAGCTATCCCCTAAACCTCTCCAAATACCTGTGAAAAATGGCTCTAAACAAATTCTAAAGCAGCAGAACCCACAAAAAGTCAGAGTGAAACAAATTTCCAACCCAAGACAACCTGGATGGTTGATCAGAAAGGTATATCTCACTAGACTGGGAGAGGAACGCAGTTGGGCATGGGCACACAGGGTTCAGCAAACCTGGAGCAGGCCTCAGAAGACTGAAACATGGTCAGCTGTGGTAGTTTCCAGACTTCTCAAGCCATGAACACCAAAGACAATTTAGAAGGTCAGTAGGAAAAGTCTGTTTCTGCGGTGAGAGAGAAGCCGGTGCCAGCCCCAGTCCCAGTCCCCAAACACGGCCCTGGGGCAAGGGCTGCTTCCTGAGCTTGCGGCACATAGACTAAGGGAGAATCCAGTGACTGATCAGAGGGGGATTACAGGGATCTTTTTGCTGGTGCAGTATTCTCTTGCTTTGCCCATGCTTGGATCTGGGTCAGAGTTCTAGGTGGTGGTCCTGGGGCAAGGAGGAGTGCTGATGTGGTGGAGCTTGTAGTGGCTGTGGAGAGAGAAGCCTCCTCACAGTTCCAAGACAGAAAAAAAAATGCTTGTGGTCACTCATAGACCAGAGCACAGGCCAGGAAAGGAGTAAACACCTTGCCCTTGATCATAGCACCTCGGAAGAACTGACACTTTTCATGTCCCTAGAAGTATCTCTGAAAGCAGCAGTACAAACCCCTGAAGCTTGGGACAGTACATTCTCCACACTGGAAGCAGAACCCTACCTTAACAAAGAGTTTATAACTCAAATAATTGGCTGAGATCATGAGCAAGCAGCACAAAAAGAGTCAGACCATAGAATCTTATTTTGGTGACAAAGAAGATCAAAACATACAACCAGAAGAAGACAACAAAGTTAAAGCTCCTACATACAAAGCCTCCAAGAAAAATATGAATTGGTACCAGGCCTTGGAAGAGCTCAAAAGGGATTTTGAGAAGCAAGTAAGAGAAGTAGAGGAAAAACTGAGAGTGATGCAAGAAAATCAAAAAAAATCAAGTCAACAGCTTGCTAAAGGAGACCCAAAAAAATACTGAAGAAAATAACATCTTAAAATATAGCCTAACCCAAATGGCTAAAGAGGTCCAAAAATGTGGAGAAGAATGCCTTAAAAAGCAAAATTGGCTGAATGAAAAGGGAAGCCCAAAAGCTTACTGAAGAAAATCCTTCCTTAAAAATTAGAATGGAGTAATTGGAAGCTAGTGACTTTATGAGAAATCAAGACACTGTAAAACAAATTCAAAAGAATGAAAAAATAGAAAACAATGTGAAATATCTCATTGGAAAAACAACTGACCTGGAATATAGATCCAGGAGAGAGAATTTAAAAATTATTGGACTATCTGAAAGCCATGATCAAAAAAAGATCCTAGACATCATCTTTCAAGACATTATCAAGGAAAACTACCCTGATATTTTAGAACCAGAGGGCAAAATAGAAATTGAAAGAATCCACTGGTCTCCTCCTGAAAGAGATTCCCAAAGGAAAACTCCTAGTAATATTGTAGCCAAATTCCAGAGTTCCCAGGTCAAGGAGAAAATATTGTGAGCAGCCAGAAAGAAACAATTCTAGTATTGTGAAAACACAATCAGGATAACACAAGATTTAGCAGCTTCTACATTAAGGGACTGCAGGACTTGGAATATAATATTCCAGAGGGCAAAAGAGATAGGATTACAACCAAAAATCACCTACCCAGCAAAATTGAGCATAATTCTTCAGGGTAAAAAATGGATATTCAGTGAAATGGAGGACTTTCTAGCATTCTTGATGAAAAGACCAGAGCTGAATAGAAAATTTGACTTTCAGATACTAGACTCAAGAGAAACATGAAGAGGTAAGCAGGAAAGAGAAATCATAAGAGACTTATTAAGGTTGAACTGTTTACATTCTGTATGGAAAGATAATATTTGTAATTCATGAGTCCTTTGTCAGTATTAGAGTAGTTGGAGGGGGAAAATTATATGTATGTATGTAGATAGATAGATAGATAGATAGATAGATAGATAGATAGATAGATAGATAGAGGGGACAGGGTGAGTTGAAGATGAAGGGATGGGATCTGGAGAATAAAATTAAGGGGTGAGAGAGGATTATACAGTGAGGAGAAAGGGAGAGGTAGAATGGGGTAAATTATCTCACATAAAACAGACAAGAAAAGGCTTTTACAGTGAAGGGGAAATGGGGGAAGGAGAGAGGGAATGAATACACACTCAACTGGTTATGGAAATCTATCTTACCCTACAGGAAAATGGGGAGGGGGGGAGTAAGGGGACAAGAAAGCAGGAGGATGATAGAGGGGAGGGCAGATTGGAGGAGGGGGTAATCAGAAGCAGATACTTCTAAGGACGGACAGGGTCAAAAGAGAGAATAGAATAAATGGGAGAGTGGGATAGGATGAAGGGAAATATACTTAGTTTTCCACAACATGACTACTATGGAAGTGTTTTGCATGACTACACATGTATAACCTGTATCAAGTTGTTTGCCTTCTCAATGAGGGTGGGTAGGGAGGGAGAAAGGCAGAAAATTTAGAACCCAAAATTTTAAAAACAAAAGTTAAAATAAAATCATTTTCACATGCAACTGGGAAATAAGACATACAGGAAATGGGGTATAGAAAGCTATCCTGCCCTACAGGAAAATTGAAGGGGGAAGTGATAAGAGAAGAGGGGGAGAGATAGTAGGGAGGGCAGATTAGGAGAAGGGGTATTCAGAATGCATGGCTGGGGCTGGGGGAGGGATGAGATGGGGAGAACTCAAAAGCTTGTGGAAGTGAATGTTGAAAACTAAAAATAAATAAATTTTAAAAAAGAAAAAAAAAGATTTACAGGGACACACTATATATTACCTGACATTTCTCTCCCGCTTAACACTAAAAACCTAGAACTTTTTCATGTCACACTGTAGTTTGTAATCTTGCTACCTAAAGACTGAAATAATCAGAGTAAAGCAGTGAGGATGATCTTATAAACAGGGAAAAATAAAACCTTTAACATGAAAAAAAATTATTTCATACAACTTAAAATTTGTGAGGCCATTTTTTCAAATAATAGATTTAATATGTACCTAATGAAAACTTTTCAATATCTTACTCTTTGATGAATTATTAACACTGAAGATGTATTTATGGCTTATTATCTAAAACCAACTTATCACAAATCCTATGGCAGCTGAAGAGAACTCAAAAATGATTTATGATTTTTTTATATAATACTGGACATTGCCTGTGCTGGACTATGCTCCACTCTCATTCTAGTTTGGCAGACCTTTCCAGCTGACCTTCTAAGTTGTCTTGGGCTGGAAAATTGTTTCACCTCATCTTTTTGTGGGTTTTGCCACTCCAGAATCATTTTGGAACATTATTTAAAGTTGTTTGGAGAGAAATTTGGGAGAGTTTGGGTGAGTCTCTCTCTGACTTTTCTCTACCATTTTGGTTTCTTCCCCCCACCCCCCTGTATATACTGTATTTCAAACTAGGCTATCAAAGTGTTTCCAAGGAGATATCCTGGGGAAACTATTTTCATGAAGAGTCACATGCCAATTATAATTACCAGCAGTTTATGATAATTGTAAAGGACTGGCTCAGTAATACACTATTTTTAAAAAGTGTTGTGATTTAGGATTACAATGTAAATTACCTGGAAGTGAATAGAGGTCAACACTTTACTACTTAAATCAGGCCAGGAAAACAAAATCTGTGACCTTCAAAACTTACCATTTAAGCATATAAAAAATGCAATTTATGAACAACAATGCAGAACATTGTTTTCAAAGTGGGTTCCATGCAATTCTGTCCGTAATGTGCTGTACATGTAGAAGAGTTCCAGTCCATTTCTTCAATTCATTATATCATGACATATCAATCTATGTGTCACTGACTATGCATTTGCATTTTACATGACATTCATAAAAATTCACTGTCCCCTTTCCTTGAAATGTCCTATTTTCAGGTTTCAAGAATAATAGTTGCTTTTTTTTTTTAATTCCCCACTAGAAGTTGAGAGGAGGAGGAAGGATCATTCAAAAAAATTACTATTCTTTGATGACAAAATATATCAAATACCTACAATATTTGTTCATTCACATTCCATTAAATCAGGCTATATGGCTATACAAAAATTTAAATGGCCTAGGTCTTCCTAACCCTAATAAAGATAAAGTAAGTTTATGATAGATGTTAAGTAAGTCTGTGACAGATGCAGTCATTCTTGAGCACAGGTCTCTAGACACAGCATCTCAAAAGTTGTTTGTTATTTTGTGTTTTTTTTCCTAAGGTTCTGAAGTTCACTCTGACTTTGTGTTCCAGGCTTTCACTGTCTATTCCTTCTGAAGAAGAAAACTTAACTAGATTGTAAGGGGCATGTTTAACTTATTTAAGAAAACAAACAGGATTAAGAAATTTAGAACATTTGTTGTTTGTAAGAAAATAGTTGCTGGTAATTATAATTGGCACTTGACTCTTCATCAAAAGTTTCCCCAGGACATCTCCTTGTAAACACTTTGATAGCCTAGTTGGAAATACAGTATGTAGGGGGAGGAGGGTTATAGAGAGAGAAACTAAAGTGGTAGAGAAAAGTCAAGGAATCACCTAAGCTCTCCCAAATTTCCCTCCAAACAACTTTAAATAATGCTTCAAAATGGATTCTGGAGTGGCAAAATCCACAAAAAAGATGGAGTGAAATGATTTCCCAATCCAATACAACTTAGGAGGGCAGCAAGAAAGACCTATCAAACCAGGATGAGAGTGGAGTACAGACCAGTGCAGGCAACATCCAGGCATGACAACAGCAAGCCTACAACAACAACAAGCAGAGGCTTCCAAAACTCTCAGTTCACAAATGGTAAGGGGGCCAGACAACTGATCAGAAGGAGATTACAGGGTTCCCTTTGCTGACACTGGGTGAAGAACTTTGTTGCATTGCCCATATGCAGATCCAGCTCACAATCCCAAATTGCAGTCTCAGGGCTGGAAGGAGCACTAGCATACAAGAGCTTTTGGTCTCAGAGAAACAGGGATCCTTGATGATAGTTCCAAAGTAGAAAAGAGTGCTTGTGATTGCTCACAGATCAGAGCATAGGCCAGGATAGTAGTAAACACAGTTCTCCTTAAATCATACCACCTTGGAAAAACTAAAAACTTACAAATCTCCAGAATTAGCTCTGAAAACAGCTGCACAAAAAACTTGAAACTTTGGACAGTGCCCCCTCTACCCCAGAAGCAGAGCCCAACTTTAACATAAAGTTACAAGTCAAGAAATACACTGGAAAATGAGAAAGAGAGAAACAGAGGGAGAGAGAGACAGAGAGAGAGAGAGAGAGAGAGAGAGAGAGAGAGAGAGATGAAGGAAAGAAGAAAGGAAGGAAGGAAGGAAGGAAGGAAGGAAGGAAGGAAGGAAGGAAGGAAGGAAGGAAGGAAGGAACAAATAAGCTTACCATAGAAAATTACAATGGTGACAGGGAAGATAAAAATACAAACATGGAACATAAGCAAAACTGCTACATTCAAAGCCTCAAAGAAAAATGTGAATTGGTCTCAGATCCAAAAAGAATTCCTAGAACAGCACAAACTTTTCTTAAAAAATCAAATAACAGGGTTAGAGGAAACAGTGAGAAAAGAAATGACAGTGATACATGAAAATAATGAAAAAAGAGTCAATCTCTTGATAAAAAAAAGGCACAAAAATAATGAAGAAAATAACACTTAAAAAATAGACCAAATGATAAAAAGAGAAACAAAAATTCACTGAAGACAACTCCATAAAAAGTAGAATTGGCCAAACAGAAAAGGAGGTGTAAAAGCTTAGTGAAGAAAAGAATCTCTTAAAAATTAGAATTGATCAAGTGGATTCTAAGGACTATATGAGACATCAAGAAACAAAATTTAAAAATGAAAATAATGAAAAAATAGAAGAAAATGTGAAGTGTCTCATTGGAAAAATAATTGACATAGAATATAGATTAAAGAGAGGTAATTCAAGAATTATTGGACTACCTGGAAGCCATGATAAAAAAAAAAGTATAGACATCATCTTTCAAGAATCTATTAAGGAAAACTGCCCTGACATTCTAGAATTAGACAGTAAAATAGAAATTGAAAGAATCCACCAATCACCTCCTGAAAAAGATCCCAAAATAAAAACTCCCCAGGATATTATAACCAAATTCAAGTGCTTGACACTGGGTGAAGAACTTTGCTGCATTGCCCTTATGCAGATCTAGATCAAGGAGAAAATACTACAAATAGCAGAAAGAAACAATTTAAATATTGTGGAGCCACAGTCAAGATCACACAAGATTTAGCAGCTTGTACATTAAAGGAGGAGAAGGATTAGAATTTGATATTTAGGAGGGCAAAGGGGCTAGGATTACAACCAAGAATCACCTACCCTAAAAAAAAACTGAACATAATCCTTTGGGGGGTGGAATAGATATTCAATGAAATAAAAGACTTTCAAGGGTGAAAGATGAAAATGCCAGAGCTGAATAGAAAATCTGATTTTCAAATCCAAGACTCAAAATAGGCATAAAAAGGTAAACAGGAAATAAAAATCATAAGAGATTCAATAAGGTTAAACTCTTTACATTTCTACAAAGAAAGATGATACCTGTAACTCTTAAGAATTCTATCATTCTTACAGCAGTTAGAAGGAGTATACAGAGACAAAGAACACAGGACTGAACTAAGAAGTGAGAAAGAGAAATGCACTGAGAGAAGGGGAAAGAGAGAAACAGAATGAGGCAAATTATCTCACATAAAAGAGATGGGAAAGATCTTTTACAGTAGAAGGGAATATGGGGGAGGTGAAGGGAGTGTTTGAACCTTATTTTCATCAGAATTGACTCAAAGATGGAATAATATACACATTCAATTGGGTGTAGAAACCTACCTTACCCAACAGAAAAGTAGGAAGGAAAGAAGACAAAATAAGGGGGAGGGCTGACAGAAGGACATGGTAGATTAGGGAAGGCAATTGTCAGAAACGAAACATTTTTGAGAATGGATAGGGTAAAAGGAAAGAGAGAGAGAGTAAGATAAAGAGGGAAGAAATAGAAAGAAGGATAACACACAGTAATTATAACTGTGAAAAAAAATTACAGCAATTTTCCCTGATAAAGACCTCATTTCTCAAATATATAGAGAACTGAGTCAAATTTTTAAAAATCAGAGCCATTCCCTAATTGATAAATGATCAAAAGACACAAACAGGCAGTTTTAAGACAAAGTAATGAAAGCTATTTGAGGTCATATGAAAAAATGCTCTAAATCACTATTGATTAGAGAAATGCAAATTAAAAAACCTCAGAGGTACCATCCCACAACTATTGGATTGGCTAATATGGCAGAAAAGAAAAATAACAAATGTTGAAGTAGATGTCAAAGAACTGGGACACTAAAGCACTGTTGGTGGAGTTGTGAACTGATCCAACCACTCTGGAAAACAATTTGGAACTATGTCCAAAGGGCTATAAAACATACATACCCTTTGACCCAGCAATATCACTATTAGGTCTGTATCCAAAGAGATAAAAAAAAAAGGAAAAGGACTATGACATACAAAAATATTTATAGCAGCTCTTTTTGTAGTGGCTAAGAATTGGAAATTGAAGGGATGCCCATCAATTGGGGAATGGCTGAACAAATTGTATCATTTTGTTGGAATACTATTGTACTCTAAGAGTTAATGATCAAGATGCTCTCAGAAAAATCTGAAAAGACTTACATGAACTTATGCAAAATTAAATGAGCAGAACCAGGAGAACATTGTACACAGTAATAACAATTTTGTATGATGATCAACTATGAATGACTTAGCTCTTCTCTGTAACACAATGATCCAAGACAATTATGATTGAGTCTGATTGCAAATCGAAGCATACTCTTTTTTAACTTTGTTTTTCTTGGGGGGTTTTATGGTCTGTGTTTTTTTTCACAACATTATTAATTTGGAAATATGTTTTGCATGACCTTATATTTATAACCTATATCAAATTACTTGCCATCTCAGAGAAGGGGGAGGAAAGAGGACAGAGAAAAATTGGAACTCAAAATTTTAAAAAACTAATGTAAAAATTATTTTTACATGTAATTGGAGAAAATAAAATATTAAAGAAATACATGCTATACTTGAAAATAGCATAAGCTGCATTTCTTTATGTATATTCAATAACTTAGATTTTAAAATATTCAATATTGAACAATGTTAAAAGACTAGGAGTCTGGAGGAATAGCTTTATGCTAGCCCCTGCCACCAGCCTGTTGTAACTTTGGAAAAGTTACTTAATCTCTCTTCCTCACCTGTAAAGTAAAGGGAGTGGTGATGAATTAGATTTTGGGACAGACAACATACAGTAGAAAGAGTATTCTCTTTAGGCTCAGATAACATGAGTTCAAATCTTGTCTGTCACTAGTTATGTGACCTTGGGGGAGTTACTTGATATTCACTAGTCTCTGTTTCCTCATATGTAAAATGACAGGATTGAACTACATGACCTCTTAGGTCCATTCTAGGCTTAAATCCATGATCCTGTAATCTATAAGGTTACTTCATATTCTAAAATTCTATAATTATTTATTGTTCACAGTCTTTCATTCTACTATTCAAATTTTGCCTTTTGAAATACTTATCGAAAACCTATTGGTTTGCTTATTTCCTTAAAGCATAGAATGTCAGATTACACTAAAAAATTTAATTTATACTTTATCATCTTAGAAAGGAATTCAAAGTCTTTTTCATTTTTGTTGTACTTATTTATTTTAGATATAATAGTGGTACCTCCTAACTACAAGGGCAAACTAGCTTGGGCTGGATTTTTTGCTTGTTTGTTTTATTTGTTTTTAAGAAAGATGTTTGTGGGATGTTGTTTGGAGAATGAGTTAATTTTGGAATTCAACATCATCATAATAACTATTTTAAATACCTTCTCAATAAGTTGAACAGGCATAGTCCCTGACATCTAGCATATACTCCAAAAGAGACAATAATCATATAGACCAATTTATTTAGGATATACATTAAACAAATATATCAACCAAATAAATGAATTGAGTATGAAAGCTAAAAGGTAACTGTATTTAGTGGAGTTGTGAATAAAGAGGAAAGTGAAGCTGATAAAATACATCATTTTAAATTGCAACACAGCTCATGCTAGAAATAGCACCCAAGTAGAATGTCCTCGTATAATCCCACTCTGTCACTGACATATGTGATGGCAGACAAATCAGTTAGTATTTGTGACGATTACTGATTCAGAATTTTCCAGTACTAAATTGCTCTGAAGAAGTAAGATTGGACACCTTGAAAGTTTTACTAAGCAATCCATATTTACAATAAAAAGTAATGTGTTCTGTGCTCCCAATTATCAATGTGCAAATGAAGTACATTGCACAACAGGAGAGGAAAGTTGGATCTACCCCTTGCCACCCAGTGTCCAGCCCACTCAGGATGATGTACCTCAGGCAGTAGAAAATCCTGCCATCAGATGCAAGAGCATGGCCCCAGCTTAGTATGGATAATATGCTACTGTCAATTAGTTGTAAATTCCTAGATAATTAAGCCTCCCCACAACTGATTGGGAAAATCAAGAGTTGACTATAATTCTCGAAGGTAAATGCAAAGTAGTCCTTTCATTTTTTCACTTGATCCCATTACTACTGTTACACAGTCTAGGAGGAAGTGAGCTCTTTTTCAGAAGCTAGGTTAGCACTGTCTCGCCAGTAGGGAGCAATGTAATATCCTAATGCAATTACTAGTAGGTCAACTCAACAGTATACAGGTAGCCCTGGGAAGGGCAATTTACATTTGTGGCTTGCACTGGAAAAATAAGGCTTAAATCAGAACAGCAAGTACAATCTTTATTAACTAAATGTATTAACTTTATTATTTATTTTTATATTTATAATTATTAACTTTATTAACAATAAACTTTATTAATCTTTATTAACTCAACTCAACTCAAGAGTCCTCAATTATCTGGAATTTTTCTGGCCTTTTAGAAGTGGTGAATCACAAGAATATAAGCTAATGGCTGGAATTTTGTCAAGAAGGCAACTCCCAGGTGATGCCTGGAGTCAGGTTGACACAATAAACCCTAGTTTCTTACAACATTACCTCTCTAGGACTCCATAGGGAACACTGAGATTCAGAAAAATGGCCCAAGGCATAACAGGATGCTCCATCAGCAAAAAACGAAAAAATAATAATAATAATCCAATGATGTTCAGCTCCTGTTACTTAGCAAAGCAAGATAGGTGGGTAAGAGCTGGACCTGTGTTTTTATTAGCATAGTGAACTCCTGGTGAGAAAACTCCTTCTACAAATGCAACCTCACACTTTTTCTGCAATTTATACTTTACCTACAACACTAAAAGTTTAAGTGACTTGCCTAGCACAGACAGCACATGCTAGAGGCAAGGTAGAAACTCAGGATTTTCTGTCTCCAAAGCTGGTTCTCTATCCAATAGGCCACACTTCTTTCCTAGCAAGAAACTCAAGAAAGTAGACTTATATTTTAGAAAGACTGTTGAAAAAAATTTGAAAATTTTGAAAATAATGAAAATTTGAAAAAAAGTTAAAAAAAAATACTTTTCTGGCAAAAAAAAATAAACCAGAGCACTCCATACACTGAGTATTATAGCCCATATTTGTTTTTACTATGTAATCATCATATGATTTATCTAGTGTCTTAGATATAAAATGCTTACTGAAAAATTACTTCATAAAACTGTGGCTCGGTGTCTTTATAAATTACAGTATCTTTATTTCCCTTTACCAGCTTAAGGCATAAAAATTCACACTCTATAACTAGAGAAAGTGACTGTGTTTTTCCTCCCTCTTTCCCCTTGTCCTTTATCTCTAGATTCTGGCTGCAGAGAATTACATCAATAATACATTGAGAGGAAAGAAACAAAGGACAAGAACATGTGCACATAACGTGTATGCGTTGGTTATCTTCCTGTCTTCTAGTGGACCAGCTGTTTTGAATGATGAATTACATATTCTTGTTAGTAGCTCAACAACTTGGTTACTTAGTTCTTTCGAAGCTTTCAAATGAATGTCATCATTCTCAATAATGTATTGTATTGGGAAACAGCAGTACCTTCCAAGACCAAAGAGTCATCTCTTTATATATCTTAGAACTGAATTTTATCCTGGAATCTAGGACACAACAGCAGCCATCCAAGATTAACCTAGATAATAGAGTTTCTTCTCATTTTTGATAATAGGCGACAAGCATGGAAAAGAAGCTACCATTTTCATTCAGGGATAAACATTCTTTTTCATATTATACTGCTTTGCATTTTAGAGAAAATGTTTATCTCTAATCAAGGTCCTTGAAAGCCTCCAGCTTATTAATGTGTTAAACTCATAAGCCTCTGGTGTCACAAGAGTAACTGGGTGGTACAGTGGATAAAGTCCCACTCCTAGAGTTAAGAAAACTCATCTTCATGAGTTCAAATCTGGCCTCAGACACTTTCAAGCTATGTGACCCTGGGCAAGTCACTTAAACTTATTTGCCTCGGTTTCCCCATCTGTAAAATGAACTGGAGAAGGAAATGCAAACCACTCCAGTATCTTTGTTAAGAAAACCCCAAATGGGGTCATAAGGAACTGGATACAATTGAAAAGAATTGAACATCAACAAATGGTGTCACAAATATATCAGTCAAAGAAAATTGAGGAGGTAGGAAAGACTTTAAAAAGAATCCCTATTACTGACATGCCAAGTTATAAAATTAAATAATAAAAGCATTACAGAAAGAAAAGTTAATGAATCTTTTGCTCTGCTTATATTTTTCCCATCAATATACCAGTATAAGAGGCTAATTAAGTATCACTGGGATTAGAGATCATTAGTGGATTTTTCCTAAAAGTGTTCAAAATTTTTCTAAAAAAAAAAGAAGAAAATATATATGCATTTGGGATTATTAATGGAATCCAGGTAATTAGATTAGACTTGTCTCCTAGACCAGTGGTGTCAAATTCAAATAGAAATGAGGATGGGAGAGACACTGAAATACTAAATACATAAAGATCTCTAAGGGTCACATATTGACTTAGAAAACCACCTAGTCACATTATCTATGTTCTAAGGTATTTTTATTTACTTTGTTAAATATTTCTCAATTTTCAGGTTCAGTACATGCTGGGGATGCAGTCCTTGTGTGTGCGTGAGACACCCCTGCCCTAGACTAGTGGTAATTGATAACACTTTAGTATAGACCATAGTGTTATCGTTGTTGTTCTTGTTCTTGTTCAGTAGTTTTTCTGTTGTGTCTGACTCTTTGTGCCCCTACTGGGAGCTTTCTTGACTTTCCTTCTCCACCTCATTTTACAGATGAAGAAACTGAAACAAGCAGGGATAAGTGATGTACCTGAGATCACACAGCTAATATCTAAGGCCAGATTTGAATTCAGGGAGATGAGTCTTCCTGACTCCAGACCTGGCACTCTGTCCACTGTGCTACTTAGATGCCTATATACTGTAGTACTGAGTAGTTATGGATCTTATTTAGGAGGCTCTGAAATGATCTGGAACTTGATGCAATCAGCACAATGTCATCATAAAATGAAATATCCAAAGGACCTTAGTAGAGGGGGATATCCCCCTTATCTTTGGCCTCTGTGTTGGACATGCTATGGCAAATACCTTTGGTGGGCATTTATCTTCTGGTGTCATGCGTCATTTAATACTGATAACTAATGGTTCTTTGGAAAAGTTATCATCACTGTTTCTGCATCAAGAAATTTTGTGTGATCTTAATATATACATTGAAAACAATTTGATGGAGACCTTCCAATAAGGATCTTTTGATGGTTTTTCACTTATATCAGAAAGAAGTGTAGCAGAGTTTGAGTGTGCACAGAGGAATCATCTGATACTAGGCTAGACTAAGGCCCAAAAGGAGGCACCAAAGACACCACCTTCACTCTTATCACAGGCTCATTTCCTGCTTAAGTCTCTGCCAATAGTTTTTGTGGATGGGTTCCAGAACATATTCAGAAATTCTCCCCCTGCATGCCCATCAATTGAGGAATAGCTGAAGAAGCTGTGGTATATGATTGTGATGGAATACTATTGTGCTATAAGAAATGAGCAGTTTTTTGTGGTGGTAAAGAATTGGAAATTGAGGAGATGCCCATCAATTGGGGAATAGCTGAACAAGTTGTGGTAAATGAATGTAATAGAACACTATTGTATTATAAGAAATGACAGGCACACAGATTTCAGAAAAAAAAAAAACCTGTAAAGACTTAGATAAACTGACGCTGAGTGAAGTGAGCAGAACCAGAACATTGTACACAGTAATATCAACATTGTGTGATGATCGACTATGATAGATTTAGCTCTTCTCAGCAATACAGTGATTCAAGACAATTCCAAAAGAGTCATAATAGATAATGCTATTCACATCCAGAGAAAGGGCTATGGAGTCTGAATTGCAGAACAAAACATACTATTTTCACTTTGTTTTTGCTTTTGTTTTTTCATGGTTTTTCCCTTTTGTTCAGTTTCTTCTTTCACAATGTGACTAATGTGGAAATATGTTTGTCATGATTACATGTGGGTGTGTGTGGGTGTGTGTGTGTGTGTGTGTGTGTGTGTGTGTGTGTGTCAGATTGCTTGCCATCTAGGGGAGAGGGGATGAGAAGTAGGGAGAAAAATTTGGAACTTAAAATCTTATTTAAAAATCAATGTTGAAAACTATCTTTACATGTAATTGGAAAAAATAAAACACTATTATAAAAAGAAATGACAAGCAGGATGGTTTCAGAAAAATCTGGAAAGACTTATATAAACTGATGCAAAGGGAAGTGAGCAGAACCAGGAGAATATTGTACATAGTAACATCAATATTATAATGATGATCAGCTGTGAAAGACTTAGCTATTCTGGTTAAGACAATGATCCAAGACAATTACAAAGGACTCTTGATGAAAAATACCACCTACTGAGAGAGAGAGAGAGAGAGAGAGAGAGAGAGAGATCTGATAAACTCTAAAAGCAGATTGAAGCATATTTTGTATTACTTTATTTTTCTTAGTTTGTGTATGTATGTTTGTGCGTGTTTTCTTATGCAACATGGCTAATATGGAAATGTTTTACATGATTTCACGTGCATAATTGATATATTGCTTGCCTTCTCAAGGAATGGGGGAGGAATGGGAAAGAGAAAGAAAGTGAAACTCAATTTTTTAAAAAAATGAATGTTAAAAAATTTGTATATGGAATTGGGAAATGTTTGATAAATAAATAAAATACATTAAAGAACAAAGAAATTCCCCCAAAAATATCTAAAACTCCTCTCTTTTTCAAACTTATTCTGAGTTTTGCAACACTAAATCTTGTCCTGCATTTCTTAGCCAATCATTGCCTTTAGGACCAACCCTTGAGAAGTGGAGAAACTGATAAGGTATCATCAATACAAAAAAGGGTGAGGCTTTTTCTCTGGAAGTGTAAGAGCTAGACTTAAAAACTCTAGTGTAAGAGATGAACAATTTAAGAGTTGTTCTAGATGTATCATAGAATAAGGATACATCTTTCATTTGGAAGCACTTGAGAAAACTATAGCAACTGTGCTCTTGCTTTCATTTTTTAACCTGGTCATCTGTACTTATATCATGTAATGAATCTTATTAAGGTATGTAGTTTTATATGGAGGCTTTATTTTCACTTGTTGGAATCATGGCAAAGTTACTTTATAGCCAACCATTTAGGGAGTATTTTCTACCAAAAGTGTAGAACAGATTTGAGAGAGTGATCACTTCTCCAACTTTCAAAAATTAGTCCTTTGAACCCAGAACAGGTCCCCCTCTCAACTCTGAAATTCTACAATTATGTTATCCCCACTTAACCAGAAAATCTATTCACCGGAACACTCCTTTCCAAAAATATTCTAGCAAATTCAATTTCCCTTTTAATGATTCAGTTTTATTGAAAATTGAGTCATATTCTAATGGTCAAAGAAGAAAAATAAACAATTCTGAAAAGAATTTCAAATTAATAGCAACCATGTTAAACACAGTTCAAAACCAAAAGAATAAGATAAAAGCAAAATAAGATAACTGAAAATTTGCCTTATGCCCAGCAAATTAGAAAAGATCACAAAAATTTAAACATTCAATGCTAGAGGCATTATGGAAAGAACATTATATTGTTGGTGAAGCTATGAATCTGTCCAGCAATTGTATAAAGAGATTTAGATTTATGCTTTAAAATATGACTCAAATGTCCATACTCCTTGAGACAGATATCCCACTGCAAAGCATATATCCCAAAGAGGTCAAAGACAGAAAGCTATGTCCCACATACACCAAAATATTCATGGCAACTTCTTTTTTGGGGTAGGAAAAGAATCAGAAATAAAGTAGGTACCTTTATAGCAAGTGAAGAATGACTAAACAAATTATGAAATATGATTATAATGGAATGTTACTGAACCATAATCAGTGATACAGAATTCAGAAAAGCGTGGGAAGAATTAAGTGAATTAAACAAGACCAAGAAAATGATTTGCACAATAACTACAACAACGTATATGGAAAGACTCATAACATGAGAAAAAACAGCATGTAATAATAATGACTGAGAATGATCCCAGAAAAGAATTGAGAAAATGCATCTTCTTCTGTTTATTTCAGAAGTTAAGAACTATAGAGGTGTAATGTTATACAGATGTAGCCTACCTGTTAATTGGTTTTGCTGAAATGTTTTTTTTCCTTTTCTTTTTTATCTTGGTATAAGAATAGGGGTTGCTTAAGCCACACAAGGAAATCGCCTTACATCTCTTAACTGACAAAATGCTATACTCTGAAACCTTAGGTAGGTAAAAGCAAATCTCTTATCAATCAGAAGTGTAAAGAAGGCCCAGACATCTCTGTTCAATCTAGATATTTCAACTAGATGTAAAAGGAATTCTGTTCAGATTGGTTGATGGACTTTAACATACTCTGTGAGGCTTGTAAAACAAACAAAAACCATATGAAGTTAGGGTAGAATTGGGAATTTGAACATTTGAGATTAGCTGTGAAAGCCTTTAAGAACCAAGAGCCTGAGAATGAATCACTTGGGAGGGGGAACAATGTGTTTCAGCCACTTCTCCCCAACACCTTGACCGGAGGAGAAACTTATGAAGAATTTTGGAGTACCAGAGGTTTGGACTTTTAATTAACATCCAGCTGTGTACCTAGAAGAGCAGAGGCTGGCAGCAGTGCATGCACTGAGAGCTGAGGGTATACTAGATGAGAAGAGAGAAAGGAAGATTTAAGGGTCTACAAGAAACCCAACAGAAAATTCAGAGTAAAGCTAAAGGGAATTTCATACATTCTTTACAAAGGAAAGAAAAAAAACCCTCCAACAACAAGAATCTGAGTTACCCTCTTTGCTATATATGCTTGAAACTTGACCCCACTTTCCCCTGGATTCTGGATACTTGTAGAAGATTGTGTCATAACTCAGGGGAAAGGGGGCAAGGTTTCTACCAATGGGTACTAAATACCCATTTCTAAAAGTTAAGTAAATCTGGGTGATATTGATATCAATCAATAATCAAGAAGGGAAGCATACCAGTGGGGGCTCATGAATTATAAAACCAAAAAAAATAAAAATAAAAAATATCCCTACACTCCTCAGGGCTACACCTAGAATCTTGAGAGGAGATATAGTACCCAGGGGAACTCTGGGGACCCATCCTGCCAATAAGAGTAGGGATTGAGAGAGTAGGGATGGCTCACTGGGAAGCAGAGGAGGGATATATTTAGGGAAAAAATATGATGTAACAACAAAAAATCAATAAGAATAAGAATTTAAAAAGGAAATTTTAAATAAAGTTTCATATTTTTCCAAGCATGCTTAAGCCAGTAGGGTAAATTACCTGAACAGTGAAATATCTTATCTATATCATCATGCACTTCTGGCCATTAAATTTTTATGTTGCTAATTTATTGATTCCCTTAAGTGAGTGGGAAATGAAGTGAAGAATAGGTAGGAAGAAATAAGAATATATATAAACTAATTACTTAAAAGTCTATAACACTAATCCTACAGACCATGAGGAAACTCCTTGAGAAGTTGTGACAAGTCTAGCACCTTCCTTAGGGAAAGGAAGTTTTGCATTTTTTCCTAATTTTACTAGGTATTTATCATGTTTAGACAGGTTTTCTTGGTTTGATGCAGGGTCATCACATACCTTTTAAGAAGATTTCTGTTTTCCTAGAATGAAGACTGCTACTAAACACATTACTCAGTATTCATAAGTTGTTGACAGCAGCATGATGAGAGATATCCTAGTCAATCTATTAATTTCTGACTATTTCCACTTTTCTTCTATTTGTAACATTTTTCCTGGTGTCACTTTCTACCATATCTTCATTTCATACAGCATCTATCACCCAAATACAAGACTTTTAAATCTATTCCTTCTATGTTTGAACCAACTGAAGTATTTTGATAATGTCAGCAGCCTCTCTAAGATCACTTCACACATATTACTATACTATTACAGTCCATCAGGCAGAAGCCATGTGAAATGATTTGCAAGTTACAGGTATTTGTAGTCCTGTTTAGAAAATTCAACTCCTAAAGGAATGCACAGCAATCTTTTTTTTTTCAAACAAAAGTGTTATGAAAGAATAACATTGCATTTTGGATTATAGCAAAATGCTTACAATGTTCAAAATGTTACAGCATCTTGCACATACTAAGATTCCATGCAACCAAGTTAGCAGCAAGTATCCTCTGAAAAATTAATCTCAGAATACCTGTTAAATATCCAATTGAATAACTAGCCATGGCATTCTAAGGGATTCTCTTGCATTGGAATGAGAATAATGCTAATTAGGCAGTGCTGGATGATGAAACACAAACTGCTGGACAGAATGACTCCATGTGTAGTACATGAAAAGAGATTGATGAGACAAAATTTGATTCAATTTAGGCAGCCCATGAGAAGAAAAAGTTGAGTTGCTTCTACATTGACCTTTTCACTCATGCCTGCATACATATATTACTGTCATTAGAAGTACTTTGTCTATGTTAGAGCCAACAACACATATATAACTATATGCATATGATTACATAAATACATACATAGCAATTGTTGTTGTTCAGTCATTTTTTTCATTCCTGTCCTATTCTTTGTGACCCCATTGGGAGTTTTCTTGGCAAAGATACTGGAGTGGTTTGCCATTTCCTTCTCCAGCTCATTTTACAGATGAGGAAAGTAACAGGGTTAAGTAAAAGAGTCATATAGCTAATAAGTGTCTAAGACCAGATTTGAACTCAGGAAGATGAGTCTTCCTGTCTCTAGGCCTGGCACTCAATCCAATGTGCCACCTTACTGCCTCATATATAACAGTGCATACATATATGAACATCTACCATTGTTTTTACCATTAAATCAAGTCAATCTATAAAATGCCAGGATACCATGAGAAAATAGATTATTATTGCCAGTATTCAAATGAATCTGTGCTTTTGTTGATTCAGGAATTCTTTCCAACAATGAACAGCATAGTTCATCTTGAAACTTTCAGTCATGGCCACCCAAAAGTTCACCATAGGGTATCTACCAGTGAGCTGGAAGCCATCCTTACTTTCTCTTGACATTACATGTATACTTGTGAAGAATTTGTATCCAACCCATCTTCTCTTTCTATCATACAATTCTTTGATGACATCCTTTTCTCCTGTACTTCTTTTAAGTTCCTTCTTGATTTTATGTTATAACCTGCTCCTATCCACCATAAACCTTTCCATTGACTTCTGTGTGATGCTCATCTTTATTTCTTCAGAGGCAACAGTGTACCAGGACTCACTGCCACAGAGCAACACAAGTTAAATGTTTGAATTTTTAAAATATGGGCTTTTGCTATTTGGGAAAGCTTGGAGTCAGTAAAAGTATTCTGCCATTTCTCCCAAACAATACCACCTGCTCTACTCCTTTCTACCTCTAGACTCAACTTTATGTGCATCTGTATTGTCTGTTTCATATATACATACTGTTGGACAAGCTTTATAGGATGTCTATTCAAGCATAGGATTCTTCTACATGAGATGAGAAGTGAACACATAGAAAGTGATGAGGTCATGAAGTGAGGTAGTATACAATAAATAGAAAAGATTCTCAGTCATTGACATCAATGAAGAGCTAGCATAGGAGACTGAGGATAGATAGGAAAGAGCAGTGTCACAAAAAGCTAGAGATAAGAAAGTATCCAGAAAGAGAAGGTGATCAAGGGTATCAAAAACTGTAGAGGTCAAGGATTAAGATTCATTTGAAAACTAGCAATTAAGAGATTACAGATCTCTTTCAGGAGCATCTTCAGTGTTTTGGGGATTGACATAATCAACACATTGTCATCCACCAAGAGTATCTGAAAGACTCACAATCCACAGGGAATACCGCCTTAACCTAAATTGGGCACTGAATCTCCTTCATTACTGTATTGAATACTCTTGGCAAGCATGTTTCCCTGTTTTATGCCCAGCTTGATATTCATTCAGAAGATAATTAACAAAGTTATTTTTGGTATTACATCCTCTAAGGATTCTTGGATAACTTTGATATATGAATCTGAGACATGTAAAAGTGCCTGTCAGGTGTTGCTTTGTTCTACTGAATCAACTGTGTGTTTGTTTGTTTTTCAGAATCAACAAACAATAAAAATAATGGTGTCATAATCCTTTTATCTGTCAGTCAGTTGTGAAATAGTAAAATATGATCTATTGTTGAATATAGTTTGTGAAAGCCTGCTTGTTCCTTGCTAAAACCCTCATTAAGGATGACTTCAATTTGTGTACAGATTGCCGTTACAAAAATTTTGCATAGATGGAAAAGTAAATATGTTGTTCAGTTGTTATTAAAGTTTCCTCAGTCAACCTTTTTCTTGGTATCAATAATGTCTGAGATTTTTACACAACATCATTAACTTCCTCCTCCTTAGATATCTTGTAAATCCATCACTCTGTGCCCTCCCAACTGCACTTCCTCCAGTGTGGATCTCCTCTCCATATACTTGATCCAACCTGGCTGCTCTTTTTGTCTTTATTCCCCTTAGTACTATTTCTAATTCCTCTGAAAGCACCTCAGGGACAAAGATTTTAGGGGTCAAATGTGGTAGTTCCATTATTCCTGGTGGAGAAAATAGTTTGCTTTAACAATTTTTGCAAATCTTTTCCATTTTTTTCTGTTTATAGTCCTATTTTCATGTTCATCCATAAATACTCATGAAATAATATTGTTTAGTTAGATATCTTGCTTTCTTTAAACTGGTTTTACTCTCTACTGCTTTTCTGTTTTATGAGAAAATACTTTAGGAGAAAATGGTTATAACTGTCTGTCATCCAACTTCATAAGATTTTATAGATAAGTTTCTATTCTAACTCTGTGTTGTCTCTGGCAGTCATCTCTCTCCATTGGGCAAGTAAATCGAATATTTGCTGATTAATGTGTTATATGGGATCTTTTGCTCTCCCTGGAGCAGTTAATTTATATTGGTTTAGCTTGTGGATAAATTATTATGGTCAATACCGGCATCATTTCTGTTGTCCAGTTCCTATTTTTTTAAAAAATTTTCAATAACTTACTAAAATAATTTAGAGTAAAATCTTCTTAATTGTACCCTATATCTTTTCCTCATTACTATTTTTCTTATTTATTATAAATTATATTCTTAGCTCTGATTAGTTGTAGATAAGGCCTACATATGTAATAATTCATTTCTTGCGTATCAAAATGTAGTCAACTTTATTCTTTGTGATGTTATTTGGTGCACATCATGTCCAATGCCTGTCAATTTTTTTAAAGAAGTGTTCACTAAATAGAGGCATAAAGTTACTAGAAAATCAACAGATCTTTGGCCTCTCATATTTGTTTTTCTGGAACTACCCCTTCTTGTATATTTCTCCCCATCCTCACCTTTTTCCAGCCTTTTCATTGAAGTCACCAATTATCAGAGAGGACATTGGTTCAATTTGAAGGGTTTTATCAAGTTCTCATAGAATTTCCTTACCACATCCCCCTCAAGAATGGATGTTGGTGCATAACCTACAATTATTTTCATGAAGGTTTTTTATGCAGATATTTATCATCAGTATTTCAGTGTATGATAATTGTATGCCCCATGAAATAATATTTCTTGTATCCTTTGGGTCTATGATACAACCACTCTGCTAATTCCTTTCTTTGCTTTTCTAAGGCGTATCCAAGAGACATCCTTTCATTTAGCTATAACTTCTTTCTTTCTTCTGGTTTTGTTTGTAGCAAAAATATAAAAATTTTTATGATTCAGTTCCTCCAGCAACATGTCCAGTTGGATGAGGATCTCACATTTAGAGTGCCAAAAGTTAAATTAAAGTTCATTGACAGTCTGGATACTGTGTGATTCTTAATACCCTCCATCCCCTTTCCCATGGTCAATGCAGATACAGAAGGGGAACATACAGTACTAATAAGGACTAACATAAGGACCTTTTCTTCATTGTTTCATAGGTTGCCAGGGCCAAACAAATTTCCTCATCAGGTGACCAGTCTACGTGTATTATTGCATAATAATGATAATAATGCCATAGAGCTTTTAAGTCTACAGAGTTCTTTTCTTACAACAAACATGTGAAGTAGGCACAGTACAAGTAATTACTGCTTCCATTTTGCAGATGAGGAAATTTGAGACTCAGAAAAGTGAAAAGACTTGTTCAAGATCTTCCAGATAGTAAGAGTCAAATGTAATTGTAAAAACCTAAAAAATAAAATAAAAAATAAAATAAAATTCCTATATTCAAGGTGAAGGTTTGAAGAAGGAATGCCTGAAATGAGGCAACAGAATCTGCATCAGGCTTACCTTTATTTACAATTGTAATGTTGTTGAAAGCCATGTACCAGTAGGAAGTAGACATGTCCAAGTTCTATTGCTCTCCAGGTGGTGAAGAAGTGAACTGACAGCTTCCATCGTAAACATCATTTCGGAATCACTTCATGCTAAGATTGCTGCAAGAAGCTGTCACAGCTGTACAGAGAAGAAACAAATACATCACTCCTGGTGTGCATTGTACTGAGGACCATGATAACAGACAAATTAAAGGATTCAAGTTCAACTGCTGATACCCACGTCACACTGCACTGTGACTTCCCGACTCAGATGATGAATGGGCCTTTTGAAATGCATTTCTCTAACTGTGCCTCAAACTATGTGTAATTTCCAAATCATTTGAAACGGCTTCTATTTAATAGGTTAGATCAATCTACCAGCCTGTCTGAAATCATCCTAGACAGGATGCTGGTATTCTGCAAATCCTGCAGTTAGTCTAAGGACAGAATGAATGACATTGTCCCCACCTGCAGAGCCAAAAAAGCTCAAAATGCTGAGCCTGAATCTAATGCTTCCAACAGAGTGGGAAGCAAGACCCCAGGGTGCAGTTCCCAGCTCTGAAACTGGCTGACTAACTATTCTAGCTCATTTGAAAATAATGAGAACCTCACAGAGGTGTGAAATGAAATGATTTATGTGCATTAATTGTTAAGAATTCTCTTTATCAAAGGTTCCATCTCCAAATTAAATATGTTGCATTTTACGTCCTAACTCTTAGGACAAATGGCATGTAGTAGGACAAATAATGCTGGTACTGAAACAGGTCACTGCGATACTAAACAATTTTTCTGGAACTCCAGGAAGTACCAGTGAATGCCAAATATAGCTGCAAATTACCTAGACTGGATTGTCATGGTCCATCATCCCCATTGAGCCTTCTGATCATTTCTATTCCTTGCTGACACTCTTTAGAGCTTTCAGAAATCAAGTGTGATCACCCTGGAAGAGGTTCATGAACATATTACAAGTGCTCAGGACCCTTTTGGGCTATATTAGGCTTGAATTTACTTCAATGGTCCTACTTTCCTACCTACTTTCACCATATGTGGCTAATAAGATATTCCAAAGAGTTGTCTAGACAACAGTAGGAGTTCTTAACCAGGAATCTGTGAACTTTTTAATAAAACTGTATTTTAATATGATTGGTTTCCTTTGTAACCCTAGGTATTTTATTTTATGCATTTAAAAACATTATTCTGGGAAGGGCTCCATAGACTACTAGAATGCTAAAGGATTGCATGACACAAAACAGCTTAAGAACCCCTGATCTAAAGTAAATCAAACACCCACCCATCTGTCCCCAACTAAAGTATAGATTTGAACCAAAGGAGTAGGTCCATATCCAGGAAAGACTTGCCTTCATCTTATCCCTGAAGATGGCTGTGAATATCTTGAGTTTACTCCAGTCCTAACTTAATCCTTCAGGGTAAAACCTAGGGTCCAGAGGGCTTGATTTGGGATTCTTCATAGAGGCTAATGTATGCCTTTCAAGCCTTAGCCATTTACCCTTCCCCATTCCACTCAAATAACTTACTACACTTGTTCCGTGCCATTATTCATTCCTAAACCCCTCACACCCAAGTGTTCTCAGGTCTTATCAAGTAGAATCACCTCAGAAGAGAGTTGAGGTGGCCTACACAAGAAACTCCTGTGTCTATAAAGTTTATCACATATTCCTGACCATATCACTATTGTATATGCAGGGGGCAAATATCATTCTTACCATTTACCCAAGATTATTCAAAGAGCCAATTGAAGTAATAGCAATGGAATATGCTACAAATCACAGTCTTTTCCTCTCATTAGATAAATGATTGTCAAAGGTAAAAAACAAATCAATAGATGTTCAGTATGTATATGATTACATGATATCCCAGTCCTCTGTAAGCTATATTTATTATTTATGGAACCATAAGCTGGAATGATCTTAGAGACCATAAATTTCTTCATCTTGCAAATGAGGAAACTGAGGCTGAGAAATCAAATGACTTGCTCACACAAGGAAATAAGTAAAGAACTAAGATTCAAACTGGACCCACATTTACAAAAATATTTAGAGCAACTCGTTTTGTGGTGTCAAAGGATTGGAAATTGAGGGGATGCCCATAAACTGGGGAATGGATGAACAAGTTATGGTATATGAATGTAATGGAATAGTATTGTGCTATAAGAAATGATGAGCAGGTGGACTTCAGAAAACCCTAGAAAGACTTGTATGAACTGATACTGAGTGAAGTGACCAGAACCGAGAGAACATTGTACACAGTGACAGCCACTTGGTGTGATGTCTTTGATAGACTTAGCCCTTCTCAGCAATGCAAGGATCTAAGACATCTCCAAAGGCCTCATGATAGAAAATGCTATCCACATCCAAAGAAAGAACTATGGAGTTTGAATGCAGATCGAAGCATACTATTTGCTATTTTTTCTTCTGTTTTGTTTTGTTTCCTCTTTCTTGTGGTTCCTTCTATTGGTTCTAATTCTTCCTTATAACATGACTAATGTGAAAATATGTTTAATAAGAATATGTATGTATAGGCTATATCAAATTGCATGCCATCTTGGGGAGGGAAGTGGGGAAGGAGGGGGAGAAAAATTTGAAACTCAAAAGCTTATGGAAATGATTGTTGATAAATCAAAATAAATTAATTAATAATAAAAAAATTTAAATCAATACAATTTATAAAAAAAGATTTAAACCGAGGCCCTCTAACTCCAAATCCAATGTTCTTTCTTATTGTGACAATGTTATTCTCACCTTGAAAAAATAAACTTATTTTTACTTTGAGAATTTTATAATTGCCTTGAAATAAATGGAAACATATTAGAGTATTGAAAAATGTTAGAAATGAAAGAGACTTTAGTGATTCCCCTAATTCAATGTTTCCATTTTGTAGATGAAGAAACTGAGTCTCACTGACAGAGGCCAGAAGACTTGCCCAAGAACATACAGTAATTTTCAGACAAACACTCTAGACCCATATCTGCTAGCTTTTTCACTACATTCAGATATAATAGTTAAGGTTCAATATTTCAACAATCTAACAAACATTTTATGATATGCTGATAAAAAGAGAGAGGTCTATCTCTAGATAGTTGATAGTGAAAGTGCTGATCTGCACTGGTAGGAGGGTTTCTTCATTTGGGAGTTCCCTATACTATTAATACCACAAATCCAGCTCCTTTCCCTATGTTCAAGGCACTGTACTAGGTGTTAGTAGATTTAAATAAAACAGTCCTGACCTTTAAGGAATTCACATTCTACTGAGAGAATAGGCATATACACAAATAAATATAGGGCAAGGAAAATTGATGAGGGAAAGAAAACACTAATAATTGAAGGGGAGTGAGGGGGAAGGGATAGCCTGAGTTAGACCCTGATGGAAGATAAGTATTATGAGTGCCCAAGATAGGAAATAAATGTGTACAGACATGGGCAACAACTTGAGGAAATCTATGAATGGCGGGAAATATTTGGGGAACCTCTAGCGGTTAAGCCTGGCTAGAGCATAGACTTTGCAAAGACAGTTAAGTATGAGTTTAGATTGCAAAGTCAGAGGTAGTTAGATGGAGGTCAATTTGGTAAATTTATGGCTAAAGAATTTGAATTTAATCCTAGAGACAATGGGGAGCAGCTGAAGGCTTTTGAGCAAAGGAGTCACATAGTCAAACCTGGGCCTTAGAAAGATTATCCTGTCTTCTATGTAGAGGGCAGAAAGGGAAAAGACTGGAAAGAAGTAATTCAGACAGAGGTGATAAAGGCCTGAACTAAAGTGGTGGCTGTGTCTGTGCAGAGAGAGGGGCAATTACAAGAGAAGCAGTGGACATAGAATCAATATCACCTGGCAACTGCACTGGACACATTACTTCTGCTAAGAGAAGGGAAAAGTAAAGTGTTAGCAAGGAGGCACTAGCACCCCCAAAATGATTATCAAATACCTTTTTTTCCTATTCTCCTAGACAGGAAAAAGCCAGTTTTTAAATGAGGTTTGCTTTACTTCAACTTTACTTCAATGTTTGAAGTAAACATTGACTAAGCACCTAATACGTGCAGGAATGACTGTCCTAGGCACAAGCTGTTGCCTTTTTAGAACACTCTGGGAATGATTACCGGAATCTTTTTTCTTCTGCTAAGGAGCCAAAGGACCTGTAGTGCTTTTAGTTAATTACACTTCAATAGCAAAGCCAGTTTCTCTGCTTGGGTTTTGACATGTGGTAAATAATTCAATTTTATAAGTGTGTTCCTAACAGATCTACTTAATGTCCCTGCACTCAGAGACCTGACAAAACAGGTGACACCTTCCTCATGGTTCCACTTCACAAGCAACTACATTTCTATAACAAAGAAAGCATCTCAATGATACTCCAATTAAAACATAAAATGAAGGCACCATTAAAGTGGAGGGGGGTGATGGAGGAGGGGACAAATGGTGGGGGGGGGAATAAAAACCTAGTAATGGTAGTCAAAAAACTGCCATAAGAAGAGAAATTCCTATGAGGATTGCATTTGAGAGATTTCCACTTAACCAGTGCTTAAACATGTGAATTTTCATAATACAACAGCATCTTCAGTTTGATTTCTTTAAGCCAGCTCTGCTCCCCTTCATTATTTTTTTTTTTTAAAGAAGAACGTATTAAGAAAGCAGCATATTACAGTGGAAAGAGCATTGGCTGTAGAGTCAAAGGAAAGACCTGGATTCAAATCCTATCTCTGACTCTTAGTACTCATGTGACCTTTATAGGCCACTTAACCTCCTGGAACCTCAGTTTCCTCAACTGTAAAATGAGAATGTTGGACTAGATGGTCTCTGAGGTCCTTTCCAGTTCTCAGTCCAAGTTCCTACAAGGAATGTACATAACTTAATGCCGCATATTATACAAGGGGCACTACAAAGGTTTAATTTGAATGAATTTAATTTCACGAAACTTACAAACTAAGGATAATTACCATGAGAACAAATATAAGTATTTCCCTTCCTAGATTCTAGTTGTGTGACCTCATCTGAATCACATTATAGATGTTAGATCATTATCTATGTCCTGCACCACCACCACAGCTTCCATGAATCCTCATCAACTCTCACTTGGACAATTACAGTAGCAACCTACTCATTTCTCACCTAGTTTAAGTCTCTCTCCTCTCCAAACCATTTTCCAGAAAGCTGCCAAATTGACAGGTCTGAAGCACAGGTCTAATCATGTAACTGTCCTACTCAAGAAACGAGTGATTCCACTCACCATCCTCTTGACTTCAAAAACCAAATCACTCTTTCTTGGCCCCTAAGCCCTCACACGAGACATCTCCCCCTGTTGTTGTTGTTCATCCATCATTCTGGAAGAGGACCTTTGACATCAGGAGGGTGATGACTTGACTTGCAAGCAAATTGGATTTAAGTGAGGCAGAGCTGTGCAAAGTCATCAGCTTTACTCTCTCCTCCAGAGTCATTGGGGTCCAGTGTCAAGACATAAGTCAAAATGAGTGGCAATGCCCCCACCACCCCCCCAGCATCCATATCTCCCTCTATAAGTTTCTTGAGGGCAAGGGCTTTCTCACTTTTGCATTTGCATCTCCAATGCTTAGCACACCACTTGACAAATACAACAATGTTGTTGATGCATTAAAAAAGAAGACGCTTCAAAAATTAACTGGTCCTACCTTAAATATTTGCTCCTGACCTACTGAAAATGGGAACAATCACTATTGCTCACTTCTGGTGCCCAGCGCCAGCTGAGCTCCTCTACCCATACCCTTCTTGCTAAAATCCTTAATGATCACCTGCAGCACCTAGTCCCAGCTGAGTCCCTCAACTTCCTGCTGGCTGCAAACAGGGGCTAGTACTCTCTTCAACATTTCCTAGTTTGTCTTGGCTTCTAATTTTTTTTTAAATCATTTTTATCCTGTTCTTACCAGTCTGAAAGTTCATTCCTAGTAGAAGACTGCATCTTCTACCCTGCCTAGTTACAACTCCACAGAACAAGATGCTCCTCCCAGGTTAAGCTCATCACATTTAATCTCATCACCATGCTGCTACCTCAGTCTTTGATTAACACCACCTCCCTCAGCCTTCCTTCTTCTATGATTGGAAGGCTAGAGGGTAGAACACCAAATTCTTCCCAATACCTTCAGTTATAAAGGGCAGAAACTGGACTTTTGCACTCACTCCAATCTGCATCTGCTGCTCTGGCTGACTTCAACTCCATGGAAGAAGATCCCCATACCTGGTACCTCCTAGTCCCCACCCTCAACCCATTTCCTGCCTGTTTTTTTGTATGTTGTTGCCCTCTCCAATTAGATTGTAAGCTCCTTGAGGGCAGGGGCTGTCTTTCTTTTTATCGGTTGTATCTCCAGCTGTTAGCACAGTGCCTGGCACATAGTAGATGTTTAATAAATGTTTCCTGGGTTGGATTGGATTGGGAAGAGAAAAAAAAGAAAAAGTGAAGAAAAATAGAATTTGAATGTTCTGCTTTCTTTCTGCTATCCATTATTATCTTTCTATCCACACCAAGAACTCCTATCTAGATCTTCCCTGATTTCCTTTTTAACCACATATCTTTGGAAAGAAAAAAGGCTCCTTTGTTTTGTAGGGTTTTTTTAAAAGACATTTATCACAAGCTTCAGTTCACACTGCACTTTAGCCTGATTGTTATTTTTACAAGGCCTTTCCCCTCTTCTGTATTCATCTTCACTTACCTTCTTCACTTCTATCTCTTGTATGATGCTTTTTCAAAATCTGAATTGATCACAGCCAAGACAGTCTCTTTATACTCAAAAATCAAGGCTGACTTGTTTCTTTGCAGTTAAGCCCCATGAGGTCAGGTGTTCTCTAGTCAAAAAGACTGCTGCATTTAGGAAACTGCAAAATTGCATGGTGATACTGCTGTCTTCCCTTGCCATACCCCCTGTTTTTATAAATTTACCATAAGAACAAAGAAAACAAAGATATTAAATTGCTTTAAAAGTGAATTGAATGATAGTGCTTTGTTTGAGAGGAGGCAATGTATAAGCTTGGCCTTATGGTGTCTATAAACATGGCACTTATATTGCAGTTAAAATGCTGGTGCTATAAATTCTTTCCATTCTACACCCATATTACTTGTGCTCTAAAGAATAAGTAATCTATAATACCTGCTACCACCTAGTATAAATGTGTTTGGCTACACGCATATTATTTGTCACTCTGGATTTTACCGTTCATTCAAACAGTGATGGCTCTCAAACCAGTACATGTTCTATTAAGGTCACTGAAATGCCAAAATGTTCTCTGTGTAGAAATGTACCCCCTGCTATTGCTTGCTCTCAAAAGAAATATGAATCAGTCAATCAAGGATCAAGCACTTTTAAAGTGCCAACTATGTGCTAGGCACTGTGCCAAGTGTTGGGACTTCTAGGACAAAGGTGAAACAATCTGCCCTTAAGGAGTGTTCACAGATAAATAAATATAAGCTGTGTACAAAAGAAAGTCACATTGCTTATGGGAGGGGGAGGCCCAAGCAGTTGATAAATTTGTGAATGACCTCTTGAAGGAAGGGGCACAGGAGATAATCCTTGGAGAAAGCAAAGAGGTCATAAGAGTCAGAGATGATAAGAGAGTTCCAATGCCAAGGCACAGGGGCAGGAAATAAATGTCACATATAAAAGCAACAAATAAGTCAGTTTAGCTAGTGCATGGCATAGAATTTTGAAGTGGGAGAGGAGGGTGTAATCAGCTTGGAAAGGAGGCTGGAGCCAGACTGTGAAGGGCTTTAAATTATACTAGAGACAATAAGGAACCACTAGAACTTTTTCAGTAGGGGAGTGGCATGGTCAAGTGCCATGCTTTAGGGATATAAATTTGGCAAGTATGAGGAGAATGGATTAAAGGGGAGACATTAGATGCAGGGAGACCAGTTAGGAAACCATTTTAATGGTCCATGTGAGAGAAAATAAAATCCTGGAATAAGATGGTTTTCACATAAATAGAAAGAACAGTCATTCAAGAGATGTTGAGGAAGTAGAAAAAAACAAGACGTGGAAACTAATTGGATAGGAAGAGTAAGTAAAAACAAGTTGAATATGACTAAGGTTTTGAGTGATCAGAAGAACGGTAGTACCCTCAACAAACATTAGGAAGTTAGTGGGAGAGGTAAATGGGGGGTGGGAGAAGAAAGTAGAGAGAGATAATGCATTCTGATTTGAACACATTGAGTTTGAGATACCAATGGTACATGCAGGTAAAGATGTGAGTCTCTGGGAGAAGTTAATAGGCTCTCCCACTATCCAGCAATAACCTCTACAGCTGGAAAGATAAAGCAGGATGCCAACCAAAACTCCCCAGACTTTGCTGCTCTGTTTCTTCTGCCAAGCTGATCCAAATCTTTAATTCCTCTCATTATTCTTTGCCCTCTAATATGTAGATGGCACAGTCTTTTTGTTGTTTGTCCTTCATTCTCAAAGAGGACCAGTGACATTAGGAGGGTGACGTCTTGACTTGCAAGTGAAATGGTATAAGTGAGGCAGAGTTGTTGTAGCATTTGCCAAGACTGAAGGTATAAATGTTCACACTAAAAATTTAACAATCAACTCTCTTCAGTTAGTTTGAGCTGGCCCCAGCACACCTCTTGCCTAGTCTGATGAAATGTCAGGTCTAGTCCAAAAAAAATTTTAATGTAACTATGATTTGAATAGCTGCATGTTCCATAAAATTACAAAATAGTGATATAATAATCATAGTTTATTATGCCAGTTTGGGGAAACATCAATACTTCCTTCCTGGTCCAGTAATTTATTTTATAAATCAAGATAAGGGGCTTTATTTCTTTACATGAATTTTCATCAATCTCATTTGTTGCTTCATATGTGACATTTTATATTTTCCTACCAGCTCAGAAAGTGTCACATTTTTGCTTTTCCTTCAATCATGTTCTTCATAATAACATTTACTCCACCCCTCTGAGCTCAGCACAAAAATTGTGCCTCTAAGGTAAATATAAGAAAGTTTTTAAGATTAGAAATTCGACCTTTGAAAAATTTGACTTCTCCAAGTTTTACCAACTGGTTTATTCTTTAATGACTATGCATGTTATTTATGTAAACTTAATAGGATGTCTTCAATTTCTTTTTACATTCAAAGTCATATTTTTAAAGAAAAAAATTTCAACTCCCCTAAGATCAAACTTTTCATTGCATTTCTTTTAAATTTTTATGACAAAGCTATTTAACATGTAACATTAGAAATTAGTGTATCTTTTATATTTGGTAATATAGTTTTATAGAAAGGCACTGGAATAAGAGTGCTTTGGAGATCTGAGTTTTGGTCCTGGCTCTAACATTTTCTAACTGTGTGGCCTTGGACGAGTTATTTTAAGTCTCTGAGACTCAGTTGCCTCAGCTGTAAAATCAAAATGAAAATACTTGTACTGTTTGCCATAAAACTTTATATAAATGTGAGTTCTTATTACTATCACTTCAGTCACTCTAATAAAATAATATAGATAGACAATGGACCATCATGGATAAAGTCGCTCAGGTTAGTATTAAGCGTAACTACACATGCTATTGATCCATAATGCCCATGAAGCTAAGTACAGTAATACCCAACTGCCCAACTTTGAAACACAGCTTATCAGAAAGCATACATGAGGAGTCAGGTTTGTAAAGGTGAGAAAAAAACAAAAGTACATCCAGTGAAGTAGAAAGAAAGATATACACAATTTGGTGTTGTACAATGTCAGAGGACCTGGATTAAAATTTCATCTCATGCTACCACCTGTGAGACCTTTGACAAGTCACTTAATTTCCCTGGACCTCAGTTTCTCCAGTCTTAAAATAATTGGGTTAGACCAGATGAACTCTTAGGTCTGGATCCATGATCCTAAAATATTTTATATCTTCCTTGGTAATGCCATGACAAATGAGAAATACTACAAAAGGTCAAGGATGGCAGATGAATTAAAGATAGTTCATGAGATAGAGAGATGATTGGGTAGGTCATATAATGGCAAATATATATATATAATATGTATACATATATATATATATATATATATATACACACATACCTATAAAGGAGTTCTTCTGTGAAGTTTGGATTCAGTCAAAGGGTTGCACTTGAGTACCTAGAGGGCCACATGTGGCCTAGAGGCTGCAGATTCCTCACCCCTGGCCTAGAAGGTTCCCACTAAAGGATGGACTAGAAGCAGTAGGTTAATTGTACAAAAGCAAGAGCTACATGATAATCTGACTTATGCCAAGCAGAGGGGGCCAGTGTCATGGAGGAGGAAGAAGTCCCCAAAGTAACTGGGGCCCCTTCATGCCAGAAAAAATAAAACACCTTTGAAACAAAATTTACATTTGTCAATACTTGTCGAGAGACTTTTGTTTACAATCTTTATATTAAATAATGATCATGTTGATGGTCTTCTTATAACCCATCCTGAAGTTGCCACTATCAATGGCAGCCATAGTAGATAAATTTAACAGCCATCTGTTGGCTTCCACTGTACCAACCACCCTCCACAACTCATTTCCTAGTCACCCAAAACAAAGGCAAGGGACTGGTCAGTTTTAGGACATGATCCCTTAAAATGATCACAGTTCTCTATGATTTATTGAACTGACTGGTTTCTAGACCTTTCTTCTTTTTCTCTGTATCTCACCTGCTGCTCTTATAATTAATTTTAGAGTGCAAAAATGTCACAGGATTTCTACAGTGCCTTTGTAGACAGAAGAACTTATGTTTTGTCCTGGTGGCTTGGTAGTACATCTGGTTGATCTTTTTTTCTCTTATATTTCATTCAGTCTCATCATTAGCTTTGTTTACTTAGTCATATCCACCATTCACCAGAAAAAAACTTTATTTTTTTTCATTCTTTACAAAGTTGGCCATGACTACTGTTCTTGCTTGTGATTGAAGGTACAAAGTTATAATGCATGTTGTTTGGTGTTTAGTTTAGTCGGTCAGGAAGATGTGGCAAAGCAATGAAAAACAGGCACACAGTTTCAAGAGGCCAACTTAGTGCCTTATGCATATATTTCAATGCTCAATAAGCAGAGATTTGATGAGGAGAAAGAAGAGCTTCAGAGATAAAATAACTGTAGTAGCAAACTGGTGTTCAGTGCCAGAAGGGAGAGGCTGAAGGAAAGACAGACTGGAAAATATTAGATAGATGTAGATTAGATATACATAGATATTATATGTAATATGTACCTATATAAAGATATATTAGTAGTATTTTTATATTTATATATCAAGATCCAGATATAACTCTAGATATAAATATAGTTGTAAAGATATATACATATCCAAGTTGTCCCATAAGTCCTATTACAACTTAGCACAGTACTCAAACCAGTGATGTCCTATATGTGTGTGTATTATATATGTATATGTATATATATGTATGTATGTGTGCATGTATTTCTCCTTTTGTTATGTCTGTTTCATTATGGAGACGTGCCCCTCCAACTTCTCAATTTTAAGATTTCAAGTGTGGCAAGAATTTTATAGGCTGTGCTCTGCTCTGCAGAGGAAAATGGTCCTTCCAATTTTACTTCCCAATGTGAACAGGACAGTATACTTAGAAGTGGAAGACATCACATCAGCTGGGTAATAACTAAATAAATTGTGGTACTGGATGTTATAGAATATTAGTAAATTGTAATGAATGATGACTATGAAGACATGTAAATTGATGAGAAGTAAACAAAATCAGGGAAACAATATATACAATAACCACAACGCTGAAAATGGGAAGAAAAACAACAATGTACTGCCTCCCAAGAAAGAGTGCTATGTGAATGTACTTTCTTCCTTCTTTTACAGAGGTGGGGGAAGGAGTCTATAGATGAGGAACACTGTATATACTACCCAATTTTATCAATGTTTTGGTTTGTTTTGTTGAACTACTTTTTCTCCCTCTTTCATTTTTTCTTTGTAGGCAAAGGGGCTGGATATGTTGGAAAACAAAGTAGATGTGAAAATGAAAGATAGCAATGGATTTTTTTCTTAATAGGGACCACTTAAAACCAGTTCAAGCCTTTGAAAAAGTAAAGGGATTAGGAACGGTGTGTAGGGAACAAATAATCAGACCTGGAAATTCAATTAAGAAGCTACAGTTTAATTGCCAACTGCCCTCACTGCCCTAATGTCCTAGTTTGGGAAAAAAATTTCATTTGCTCCAACTAGACTAGAAGCAGGTGCATAATCTGGGGTCTGTAAATTTCTTTGTTTTTCTTTTTTTCTTAATATTTGGATAACTATCTCAATATCACTGGTTTACTTTGTATTTTATTGTATGCATTTAACTATGATGTTCAGAAAAAGGATCCAAAGGCTTTACTAGATTGCCAAAGTGATCCACAATACAAAAAAGATGAAGCATCCCTGCTCTAGAACCAGTCATGAGGAATGTAAGGACTGTAGGAGATAGATGGATGGATAGATAGATAGATGGATAGATAGATAGATTGATTGATAGATAGATGGATAGATAGACAGCAAAAATAGCTTACCAAAGAGCAAATAGACAGGGTTGAGGGGAGGGGTGGGGAGGAAGTAGTAATTCAACAATAGTATTTAACTAATTAAAATATATAATTGTTTTATTTCAACTAAATATGCATATCCTACACTTTCAAGAATCCAATATCCCAATACTCTCCTTCCTGCTATAGATTGAAAAGGTCAAAATGTTTCTAGTATGGGTATGAGTTAGAAGGAAGCACAGAAACAGTCATCCCTCAGATCTAGGAGTATCACATAGAACATGCTCCAAAGTTAATAAAATAAAAGCTCTCTCATCTTTTTTCTAGAACCCTGCCCCCAAATTTGGGGAATTTCCCTCTCTCAACCAACCAACCTTATTCATAGACTCAAAGCCCTGACTTTTTAAAATTGTCACATGACTTATTTAAAAAAAACAGCATAAATAATAGGAAATGAAACTGCTACATAGCAAAAATGTGAAGAAAAAAGAAAAGAGTGTTATTCAATCAACTCATTTTCTCACATGCCTCCACCCAGCTGATAGGGAGAAAAAATAAAGGAAAGAATTGGATCACTTTGCTAAATAACTGGAGAAAAGGTGAGGGGGTGGGGTGATTCTGGAAAGCTGTAATTGGTCTCTTGCTCAATTTCACCAGCTACTGGGAGTTTATGGCAACTACCAGTTCAGTTCAATCTCACTTACATCTGGCCTCTCAACAATGACTGGTTTTATGCTACTGTTCTCACACTACTCCAAATCTCCACCCTCATCACTGTAGCTCACTAGGATCCATCCAAATTTGTCTATCACTGCACCCAGTTGTGAATATAGTGTCAGCACCTGCCCCTCCCCACCAAGAGTTCCTGGTTTTAGAAGGCTCTCCACTCCTAGTAGGAAGCTCTTCATTTCTCTCCACATGGAAGGGAAAGAAAATAATAGACCAAAAGTCTCTTTAAAGACAAAGAGGAAAGAAATTTCAATGATTTGGATAAATATATAGTCATGTCCCCCATCTATTTACTGATTTATTTTCCCAGTCAACTTCCTGGAGTTAATAGAAACACTTGCACAACTCTGTATCCACAGAATCTCACAAGACATCTCTGAGTTGTAGCTTGAGTCAATATAGACTTTCAGTAGTTCTTATCATAATGAAGAAACAGCAGACTCAGGTATGGATATAGTGCAGTCACACCCACTATATAGAGTGATACAAATGCTATGGGTATTTCACAATTATTGCTCCCCGTTACAAATAAGGAGCAAAAAAAAAATTCCCTAAATTTTGGGGGTCTGGGTTTCATAGGTTCTAAAGAATATTCCTCTCTCAAAGTCTGTTTCCTCATCTACAAAATGAGGAGACTGAATTAGGTGATATCTTAAATCCCTGCCAGCCCTAACCTAACATTCTCCATTTCTATGAACAACAGTAACAATGTACTTTATTACAACTCTTGTAAGTAGAAAAATAGTCCCTGGAATTGGAATAGGTTCTCAGATTCACTTGACTCAAATTCATTTTGGTATATTAAATTTGTAACTAACATCAACTAGCTACGCTATGTGTATCACCACATATTAATGCTCTCAATTAGGAGTGGAGTTGAAAGCTTTTCTTTGGGTAATTCAAAGATGTTTATTAACTTAAAAGCATTGAGGAAAAGTAATCATTGTGACATTAATCCAATACTTGTGGCAAAAAAAAACTGACTTGTGTTAACATAATCAATAATTGCTTCACCTTTTATATGTGCATAACATATGGATTTGCATAGATTTTGTCATTTTCTAGAGATTTTATACAGCCCCTTATCTGAAGTGTTGGATACTGAAGTGCAAAGAAAAGGGTGTACTTCCAGGATGGCTAGTGTCCAAAGCCTTCAGGTCATGTATAAGAAACAAATTTGACATACCAAATGGTATGTACCACTCTGGTCTCAGGTGGATTGGCACAAATTAAAATTCATCCTTCTCTCTCCTCCTTGGGCAGCTAATGTCTTATTAGACTCTAGGGTATTTGATTAATTACTCTGTAAAAGTGTGCTTCCTCCATACCTCCCAGCAATTGGCATCAGTTCAGCACTTCTGCCAAGATTTCCTAAGCTTAAATTTGAAGGAATTGGAAGCAGGGCAGTTTTCACAGAGGACACCATTCGGGGTGAGGGGTAGGGAAGTGAGGAATTCAACTTTTCTGATTTGATAGATATTTTCCAACCTTTACATACACTCCTATTTTAATGGCAGATTGTTCTACTCACCTTCTAGGTCAATCAGGGCCAGCTTTGCAGCTTATAACATTCATTCAGTACTCCACAACCACTTTTTAACTTCTACTACATGTGATAATAACAATAATCACATTTATATAGTGCTTTAAGGAGTTTTCGCTCTTGTGTTCTCTCATTCCATCATCTTTCCTGCTGTAGAGGATACGAAGGTGCATATGCTTAGATTCTAGCAACGTAATCTCTGATCCTAAGTAATTTGCAATAGCATACATAAACACAAAAAACACCCTGGTATACAGTCAACATGTGTACCTTAAGAGATGTTCAAAGTATTTTAAGAATCCAAAACAGAAAGAGTTCATTTTCTACTGCCTAATAGAGAAAGGGATGTAGGGATCAAGAAAGATTTCATGGAAGGGGTGAACGAGTTGTGTCTACAAAGGATTTCAATAGGTAGAAAAGGCAAACATAAAATTCCAAATAGAGAAAATAGAATAAAGAAAGACAGGGAAGAAAAAAAAAACAGAGGGTTGTTTTTTTTTATACAAATGTTCCTACTTGGCCAGAGATTAAGATAAATGTAGTGAGAGGCCAAAATGGACAGAGTGTTAGCCAAGATCATGGAAATAATTTAGGAAAGTAGCAGAACCTTGGGCCTCTGACTCCAATTCTCCTGCTCACATGAATAGATAAGGATGAAGGAGAAGATATAGTGAAAGAAGATGGGGGCTCATAACCAAACCTTGATAAATGGACATATTTGAAGCAAAGTAAAGGAATCCCATGAAAGAGAAAAAGGAGTGATCTAAGAGGCAAAAGGAAAACCTGGATGAGCAATATTAAGGAAAATAGGAAAGGAATTTCCAAAAGAAAATGATATTTAGCAATTAAATGCCACCA
Organism: Vombatus ursinus; assembly: GCF_900497805.2. Taxonomy (NCBI): domain Eukaryota; kingdom Metazoa; phylum Chordata; class Mammalia; order Diprotodontia; family Vombatidae; genus Vombatus; species Vombatus ursinus. Next base: position 27,003,865 of record NW_020954557.1, on the reverse strand, counting down.
GAAAGGTCAATAAGAAGCATGAGCACTGAAATAAGGTCATTAGATTTGGCAGCGGAGATATTAGTGACCTTCAAAAAAGCAGTTTCAGTAAAGCAGGAAGGTTAATAGTATTCTATTAAAGACAGTAAGAATGGACTATTCTTTCAAGATGTTTGGAGGTAAAGGAGAGATTGGATAGCAGCTCAGGAGGTTAACAGGATCTAGAGGAAGATTTCATAAAAAAGGGGAAACTGAGTTCCCTCCCCTTCCTTTCTTTCTTCCTTACTTACTTCCTACCCACCAATATCAGTTGGGTCTAGGCAGCTCACCCTGACTAGAAGAAGTGGCCAGAAACCTCCCAGAAAACATTCAGGTGGTATATATATCTGACACTTAAATTCAAACACCATCTAAATGATGATAGTTACATTACAGATTCTATGAAAAGTGAAAGAAGAAACCTTTGAAAGAAGATTTAAATGGAAAAGAAGGTATTTTCCCCTAAGGGGCCCATATGGAACAAGATTTGGCCCAAGAATAACAAAGTTAAGCGTTTACAGGATTGAGTGGATGAATTAACTGATGCCATGCAAGAAAATATTACAAAGGTGATTGAAACAATAGACTGGATAATTTACTGGACAAATCAGATAGTGAAGCTATTAGCAACCTATCCAAACAACTTCAAAGAAAAATGTGGCAGTGTGAATGCAAAATGAAGGGCATCATGGCTGTAGTTGCTGCATAATTCAATGTAACATACATAGAACTTTCAAAATTCTCTTTCCTAAGAAGTAAAAAAGGATAAATGTCCTTTTCAAATTGAAACATTGAAAAGTTCTAGGGTAGACTTCTTCCCTTCAACAAAACATGATTATATTAATTTATTTTTAAAACAGAAACTTCTATATTACTATTTTCTGGAATCCAAATTGAATCTAAGTATTTGCCTATATATTATTTGCGTGTGTATGTATGTATATATATGCATATGAATATATATATATAAACATTGATGATGATATTTATAATTTGAATAACTTCCTAGTATTAACTAAAGTACTGATTTTAACTGTTTAACTTTAACTGCCATTAAACATATGTTACAACGACATAATTTTTATTATGTAAAATTTTTGGTTTTACAGTTTTCATATGTTTCTAGAGATGCTAAATGTTTTAAATATTGCTACTTTCAATTGTGACTACAGAAAGTAAACCTAAAAACAAGGGAGGAAGGAGAGGACTAGAACATGTTTGGATGTAGCAGTGAAGAAGCCAATAGAGGTGAGGGATGGGAGAACTGATGCAAGGAAGGCAAGGAATAATTGATGATAAAAGATCCTGAATAGAAGATGGTGGAGGGAAAGAAGTGACTTGCTAGAGCTCTCCCCCAAACCCCTCCAAATACCTATAAAAAATAGCTTTAAACAAATTCTAAAGCAGCAGAACCCACAAAAAAAAAAAAACAGCGTAAAACAAATTTCCAGCCCAAGACAACCTGGATGGCTGATTGGAAAGGTGTATCATGCCAGGCTGGGAGAGGAGCACAGTTTGGCATGGGCATGCAGGCCACAGCGACCCTGGAGCAGGCCCCAGAGGACTGAATCACGGGCAGCTGTGGAAGTTTCCAGACTTCTCAACCCACGAATGCCAAAGACAACTTAGAAGGTCAGTGGGAAAAGTCTGTGACTGCGGTGAGAGAAGAAGCTAGGTCTCAGCTGCAAGTCCAGAATGTGCCCTTGGGGCAACGGCTGCATCCTGAGCTTCCTGCCCATAGACTGAGGGGAATCGAGTGGCTGATCAGAGGGGGATTGCAAGGATCTCTTTGCCAGGGCTGAAGCAGAAATCCCTTGCTTTGCCCATGCTTGGATCTGAGTCACAGTTCTGAGGGGCGGTCCTGGGGCAAGGAAGAGCTCTGGCCAGGAGGAGTGCTGGTGTGGTGGAGCTTGTTGTGGCAGTGGAGAGGAAACACATTGCCCCTAATCATAGCACCTTGGAAGAACTGACACTTTTCAAGTCCCTAGAAGTATCTCTGAAAACAGCTGTGCAAACCCCCAGAGCTTGGGACAGTACATTCTCCACATTGGAAGCAGACTCTTACCTTAACAAAGAGTTTAAAACTCAAATAGTTGGTTGGGATCATAAGCAAACCTCGAAAAAAGAGTCAGACCATAGAATCTTTTTTTGGTAACAAAGATCAAAACATACAACCAGAAGAAGAAAACAAAGTCAAAGTTCCTACATCCAAAACTTCCAAGAAAAATATGAATCAGTCCCAGGCCTTGGAAGAGCTCAAAAGGGATTTTGAGAAGCAAGTAAGAGAAGTAGAGGAAAAACTGGGAAGAGAAATGAGAGTGATGCAAGAAAATCATGAAAAGCAAGTTAACAGCTTGCTAAAGGAGACCCAAAAAAATACTGCAGAAAATAACACCTTAAAAAATAGACTAACTCAAATGGCAAAAAAGGTCCAAAAAGCCAATGAGGAGAAGAATGTCCTAAAAAGCAAAATTGGCCAAATGGAAAAGGAAGTCCAAAAGATTACTGAAGAAAATACTTCCTTAAAAATGAGAATAGAGCAATTGGAAGCTAGTGACTCTATGAGAAATCAAAACACTGTAAAACAAATCCAAAAGAATGAAAAATTAGAAAACAATGTGAAATATCTCATTGGAAAGACAACTGACCTGGAAAATAGATCCAGGAGAGAGAACTTAAAAATTATTGGACTATCTGAAAGCCATGATCAAAAAAAAGAGCCTACACATCATCTTTCAAGAAATTATCGAGGAAAACTGCCCCGATATTTTAGAACCAGAGAGCAAAATAGAAATTGAAAGAATCCCCCAATCTCCTCCTGAAAGACATCCCCAAAGGAAAACTCCTAGGAATATTGTAGCCACATTCCAGAGTTCCCAGGTCAAGGAGAAAATATTACAAGCAGCCAGAAAGAAACAATTCAAGTATTGTGGAAACACAATCAGGATAACACAAGATTTAGTTGCTTCTACATTAAGGGACCTCAGGGCATGGAATATAATATTCTGGAGGGCAAAGGAGATAGGATTACAACCAAGAATCACCTACCCAGCAAAACTGAGTATAATTCTTCAGGGGAAAAAGTGGTCATTCAGTGAAATAGAGGACTTTCAAGCATTCTTGATGAAGAGACCAGAGCTGAACAGAAAATTTGACTTTCCAATACAAGACTCAAGGGGAACATAAAGAAGTAAACAGGAAAGAGAAATCATAAGAGACTTATTAAGGTTGAACTGTTTACATTCCTTCATGGAAAGATGATATTTGTAACTCATGAGACCTTTGTCAGTATTAGGGTAGTTGGAGGGAAAAAATTATATGTATGTATTTAGATAGATAGATAGATAGATAGATAGATAGATAGATAGATAGATAGATAGATAGATAGAGGGCACAGGGTGAGTTGAAGATGAAGGGGTCATATCTGGAGAATAAAATTAAGGGATGAGAGAGGATTATACTAGGAGAAGGAGAAAGGGAGAGGTAGAACGGGGTAAATTATCTCACACAAAAAAAAAAACAGAAAAGACTCTTACAGTGGAGGGGAAAAGGGGGAAGGTGAGAGGGAATGAGTGAATCTTATTCTCATAGGATTTGACTTAAGGAGGGAATAACATACACACTCAATTGGGTATGGAAATCTGTCTTACCCTACAGGAAAATAGGGGGGAAGGGGACAAGAGAGTAGGGGGATGATAGAGAGGAAGGCAGTTTGGGAAAGAAGCAAATACTTCTGAGGAGGGACAGGGTCAAAAGAAAGAATAGAATAAATGGCAGGGCAGGATAGGATTAAGGGAAATAGAGTTAGTTTTTCACAGCATGTCTACTATGGAAGTGTTTTGCATAACAGCACATGTATAGCTTGCCTTTTCAATGAGGGTGGGTGGGGTGGGAGGAAGGGAGAAAATTTGGAACCCAAAGTTTTAAAAACACGTTTTAAAAAAAAATGTTTTTACATGCAACTGGGAAATAAGAAATACAGGAAATGTGGTACAGAAATCTATGCTGCCCTACAGGAAAATAGAATTGGAAGTGGGGGAGAGATAACAGGGAAAGCAGCTAGGAGAAGGGGTATTCAGAATGCATGCCATCTTGGGGTGGGGGGAGGGGCGAGATGGGGTGAAAATTTGGAACTCAAAATCTTGTGGAAGTAGATGTTGAAAACTAAAAAAAATGGACTAAACTGACAATTTCAGTTCAAAATCTATGATTGTATGATGATACAGAGAGAATAAAAAAGAGGTCTTGGAAAAAGAAAAGATCCTGAATAAACAAGAAGGGAATGATTTTTTTTTTTTTTGTTAGTGAGGCAATTGGAGTTAAGTGACTTGCCCAGAGTCACACAGCTAGGAAGTATTATGTGTCTGAGATCAGATTTGACCTCAGGTCGTCCTGACTCCAGGACTGGTGCTCTATCTACTGCGCCATCTAGCTGCCCCAAAAGGGAATTAATATTTTAAAGTAATAAAATAAAAATGTAGGTTACAAAGTAAATGAAATATATTTTTTAGAAAAATTGTTTAAGTTCAAAGACGACAGATAAAAAGCCTCTGCTATAGTGGAAAGGACACGAGTTGGAGTAAAACCTGAAATTGAACCCAGGCTCTGACATTTACTTCTTTCTAGACCTTGGACAATTCACTATATATCTCTCATCTTCTGGAGTTTTTTTTTTTTTCATCTGTAAAATGATGGGTTTGGATCTCTAATGCCTCTACCAGCTTTCACTGCTATGTACTTTCTTAATTAGAGCTTCATTCTTTTGTCATAAGCCAAACAGATGGTTTGGGTTTAATATGACTCTAATAATACCTTCTGTGCTTACCTCACCAAGCAGTTGAGAGGGTCCAAAAAGATAATAACTGTAAATGTGCTTTTTAATCTATAAGTAGTAAATGGCATATAAGAGTAACCAGGAATGACAAACTTCATAACTGCCTGTAGAAGACACTGTTGAGTCTATTGCTTCAAGGCCTAAAATAATAGAAAGGATTTCAACTAAAGTCTCAGAAAGATATTTCATGACTTTATTTTATAAATCTCATTTTAACACTGTACTGGTGGTATTATTCCCTTTTTAAAATGAAATAGTAATCATTAGAACATAAAGATGACAGTTCAGCATGAGACTTCCCCTATAGAAAAAGTAAGGAAACATATTTGTGTTTATAAGAATAATTTGAGTCCCATAATTTATTTTTCAATAGTTCATTTTATGGGTCTTTATTGAACCCAGAGCCAGTTTTATTATAAATATGATGCCTAAGGCAAGTACCACAACATAGTACCTCATTTGAGGTGGGAGGAAAGAGAAAAAAATTGGGTAAGGAAGGAGTTCACCCCAATCACCAACTGGTATCTTACTATTTTTATTATTTATACTTTCTGACTAAATATTATGCTTTGCTATTTCTACAATGAAGGACCATAGGTGCTATCAACCCCTTTAAACTTAGTATCCTATGGCAAAATTATATGATCCCAATCTAGATATGCCTCTGATTTCACCCTCCTTTTATAAGAAAGTTTAGAACTGTAGTACATACTCTGGGATGAAAAGAACCTAAAGGTCAACTCTAATTCCTTTTACAGATCCTCATAATTTAACCACTATGTTTTCTCTCAGGTCTCTCTAAGTATGGCCCTAAGGGATTGGCAGTGATCATCTAAGGTTATTGCTCAAGAGCCCGTCTTGATGTGGTTCCTTCCACCATTACCAGTTGGTTATGGGTTAGTCAATCTCCCTTAATCATATGATTATTAATTAGTCAGCCAAACTTAATTAGGTTTTAGAAAGGAGTAGTTGCAAAGGTAGTATAAGTGGTATGTAGCAGGAATAGTTGGAATAAAATATCTCCCCAAAAGTCCATAGCACACTCTCCCACTCGTACATGCAGAGCTCAGAGGAAAGTGGATTCAAGTTTAGAAAGCATGTGACAAAGAGATAACACAGATCCTGAAAGTACTTTTTTCTGGAAATCCCAAGGTGTTTCCATTTGGTATGATGTAGTTTTTCTTTGTGGAGACTTGAATGCATATCAAGTCTGTCTCTAGCTGACAGTATAGACAATACTGTCAGTTACTGCTTCTTGGGGATGCTGCTAGAATCCAAGGAAAATTCCAAGATCTCTAGCCCTCCAAAGTTCACAAGATCCTCCTCCAGCCAAGGCAGGATAAGGAGGAGGAATAGGCACTCTTCTTCCTCTCCCCCAGTCCCATTCTGGGCAGGGGCTGACTCAGCTCTGGTGCTTTAGTTTAGCTGATACTGTAGCTCTGATACTCAAACAAAATGAGATGCTAATAAGTCATTCAACAGTTAATTAAAAGAGCCACTTAGCCATAGTAGAAGAAGAATATTCAACAAGCATCGAGGACACCTTGAGTTGTTTCATCTGAGCAAAGCTTCCTTGCCTGAGTTGCCAGTGGTGATCTACCTGCCAAGCATCAGAGCACCCCTAGAAGTCCCTTCAGGCTGCTTTGTACTCAGTCAACCATGACTCAAGGATAGTCTCCTAACACTTCCCCCAAGCAATTCTTTCTTAGAGGTAGCTCTTTCTCTTTTCTGCCATCAGATACCTGCTCAACTCCAAAGCTCTTGGACATGAACTGCATAATATTTTATAAATGACCACCAGAGTGTGACCAAGTTTCCTCAGCCAATACAAAATTGCTTTCAGGGCCACCACAATCTAGTTGATCAGGAACTTTTTGAAGTTTGTTCAAAGTCTTTGGGGCAGCTAGGTGGTACAGTGGATAGAGTGCTAGACCTGGAGTCAGGAAGGCTCATCTTGCTGGGTTCAAATCTGGTTTCAAACACTTACTAGCTGTGTGACCCTAGGCAAGCCGCTTTACTCTGTTAGCCTCAGTTTCCTCATCTGTAAAATGATCTAGAGAAGAAAATGGCAAACCACTGCCATTATCTTTGCCTGACCTAAAATGAAGTTGGGAAGAGTTGGATATAACTGAAAAACAACTGAACAATATCAACAACTAAAGTCTTTAATTTATTGAGTCATTCTTACATCATTAAGGTATCATTTGCTTTAAATGCAGTGGGATGCTTCAAAGAACTTACTAAATTGAGCTCCACCCTTAGATAAATATTGGGGACATTTTTTTCCAGTGGTTTCATTGACTTTACAGTAAGCTATAAGAACCTAAATAATCTGGGAGGCAACCACCCAATTCTGATAGTTAAATGTCTTGGTTCATTTATTAATATTATGAAAGGACTGCTGTAACATTTTACTAACACACAATACAAACCAGTAAAGATGAAGTCTTGATTTTTTTTCTTGCTACTTGCTATTAGAAAAGGCCCCAGGGAATATAAAAGGAAACTTGACTCCCAAAGAAAGTGCCCAAAGAAAAATTGACTAAACAATCTGAAAAGGATGTCTTGGAAAGGGAAAAAAAGAGATTAAGATAAACACAGGAGCTTTCAGAGCACAATCAGAATAGTAGGGGATAGTACTCCTCTGTTGATAAATGATAGGAAACACTGATATAAAGTACCTTTCAAGATATTGCTACTATGAACTGAATTTATTGAAGAACGTTACTTACTTGTACTCCAGTTCTGAATGTACTTAAGAGAAAATGAATGACAGGGACCAAAAATTTCAATCTCACTGATGGGGCCTAGGGATGAAGTAAAGAATGTTTTCAACAGCAACACTAAAATAAGGACATATTTGCTGGCAACTTCATTTGAAACCTCTGTTTTCAGTTGTTATCAATTTTCATACAAACACATAATACTAGAAAGAAAGGAAAGAGGAAAAAATCCTTAAGGCCTGATATTTTTCAGCTGGTCTCATCATGACTTTTAGAGGGAAGATTGAGAAAAATGTATTCAAATATTCTATGGATTATTAGAAATAAAAATTTATTCTTTTCCAATTTTGTTTTTTTTAGGTTTGTAGGCACATGGCTTCCCATAGTTTTAAAATACATCATAAAACCAAGTGCCAGGCATCTGAAAACTCATTAAATATTCACTGATTGTTTTAATGAAATAGTAACATGAAAAATAGAATAGCAGTCAAGAACCAAGCTATATGAAAGAGGCAGGCCACAAGGCACATTCCCAATTCCCTCCCTAGGGGGTACCTAACACTTCTGTACATTTTTGCTATAGGGAAGCTGACATGAAACATTGTTAGTAATAGAAGCACCCTACAGCCGCTGCTACCAGACAATGAGAAGCCCCCAGCCTGCCTAAATGAATGAGGACTGTCCATGAAGATCCAGCCTTAGGAGCATGCATATTAAAGCTAGGTGGTCAGAGACCAACCAAGATGGTAAAGTAGGAAGAAGCAGCACAGTCCAGTCCCTTTCTCCCAACTACTCCAAAAGACCTGGAAAATTCACCAAACCTAATCCTGTTGGGGAAATCCAAGGAAAAATCACAATGACTCATTTTTCCTGCCCAAGTTAGCACAGGCAGAGAGACAGATGTCTTTGAACACTAGAGACAGGGTCAAGCCAAGAAAGTGAAGCCATCCAGCACAACGACTGATTGGAGACACAAGCTATGCACTAGGGATTTTAAAAGAAATCTCTTCTCAATCCATCATGGAGAGGGCTGATGCTGTATAGAGAACAAAAACCAGTGCCAACTAGCAGCTATGTTGCTCCTTCCCCAGAGCTTGGCTAGAGGTCCAGCATACACAGAGTGAGGAACTTGTACCAAGCCGTGATGGTCCAGGGCAAAGAGCAGAGGCAGGCTTGAAGCTGTGTCCCAGACACAGAGCAGAAACAGAAACAGGCAGCAATTATGCAGCTCTGATCCTGGGACTGGGTTGGGATCTCAGATTTAGCCTCCTGCCTGGTGTGAAGCCTACAGTAAAACAACAAAGGCAGGGAGTTCCAACAGAGGAGGAGTTCTGTTGCTCTGAACCAATAGATCCTTCTAGCCAACTGAAAGCTGAATCTAGAAGCAGTCTTTTGGAGCACCAAACAGGGCAAACTTGTAGTTACGTTGATCATATCCAAACCCAAGTCAGGTGCTTGCAAAACTCAGAGTAAGAGGTCAGTGTTCAAGCTTTGCCCTGGCTTGGACTACTTTGGGCACACTGAATGCATGCAGCCTGAGATCTTTGAAAAATACTGCACTCAAAACCTGAAGAAAACAGCAGTACTCAAGATCATAGAAAACAGGACAAGCAAGTCCAGATATTCCCTCCAGAACTTCAGAGTCTAGCCCCCTAAAAAATAAAATCCAATTTGGAAAGTAAGGTTGGAAGAATGAGTAAACAAACAAATAAAATCCTAAAATATAAAGCTGTTATGTTAAGAAGGATATCTGGGACAAAAGAAGAAGAAAGAAGAAGAAAATGACTCCAAAATATTTAAAGGACAGCCTCAAAACAAAATACAGCCTAAGCACAAGTCCAGATAGAATTTCAGGAAGAGATAAATAAAGTTTAAAAATTATTCAATATTTGAAATGTGAGCCTAAGAGGAAGGAATTAGATAAGTGCTACTGAGGAAAGACTGAAAGATAATTAATCACTTTGCCCAAGAAGTACAAAATATTATCCAAACAACAACTCATTGAAAATTAGAATGCATACATTAGAATTAATGAATCCAAAGACAAGGAAAAACATTGAAACAAAGTCAAAATACTGGGGGAAAAATAGAAGAAAATATAAAATATCTCATGTCAAAAACGACCTGGGAAACAGATCAAGTAGAAATCATTTATGAATCATTGAATTACCTAAAGGCTATTACCCCCAAAAAAAGAGCCTAAAAATGGTATTTCATGAAATAATATTTTTAAATATCTACAATCCTAAGAACCAGAGTGCGAAGTAGAAACCAAAAGAATCCACTTTTCACTTCTGAAAAAAAAAATCCCCAAAACTTCCAGGAACAACATAGCCAAAATCCAGAACTCCCAGGTCAAAGAAAAAAAATTCTACAAGCAGCAAGAAAGAAAAAATTTAACTATCAGGGACCCATAATCACATCCATCAATCAGTCAATCCGTCAACAAACATTTGTTAAGTACCTGTTATGTGCCAAGTACTGTGCTAGGTGCTTAGGATACAAAGAGAGGCAAAAGACAGTCCCTACACTTAAAAAATTCACATTCAAATGTCTGGTGGGGGAGCTTTCATTTATGCACAAACAAATTATTTATAAGATAAATTGAAAATAATCAACAGAGGGAAGGCTCTAGGATTAAGGGAGTTTGGAGAGGTTTAGCAGCTATCACAATAAAAAAAGAAGAGATCTCAGAAAATGATATTCCAAAAGGCAAAAGACATAGATTTACTATCAAGAGTAAAGTGCCCAACAAAACTGAGTATAAGCCTATGGGGGGGGGCAGGAAAAGGTGAAATTAACATTTAATGGCTTAGAAGACTTTGACATATTCCTGATTAAAAGACAGGAGTTGAATAGAAATTTTGACATATAAACACAGGAGTTAAGAGAAGCATAAAAACTAGTAAACAATCATAAAGAACTAAACGAGGAAGAAGAATTTATGTTCTAAGAGGAGGAGATGATACAAAAATACCTTCATAACATTAATGTCAAGAGGGGGCATTGGAAAAAAAACAATAGAGGCTCTTGATAGTAGTTTTGTTGTTTTAATGATCTTAAAATAAGAAAGGAAAGGGAGGGGAAAGGGAATATTCTAGAGAAAAAAAGGCTGGGGGAAATTATCTCATATAATGGGGTTGTATAAATAGGAGAAAGGTACAAATGAGGAAAAAGGTATGGGAGCTGTGGGAGACATTTGAACTGGCCAAAGGAGGAAGAATTTCCACACACAGTTGGGTGCAGAAATACTTCTTATTCAACACCAAAACTGGGAGGAAAGGAGAGAAAAGAGAATGGAGAGGAGGGGTTGCAGGGGATAGATTTAGGGACAGAATAGTCATAAACAAAACTAACTCCATTCTTTGAGGGAGAAATCTGAAGAGGAGTTTAAAAGGAAAAAAAAAGGATATGGACAAATGATTGGGTGGTGGGCTAGGGAAAGAGAACAGAGACAAGAGCAAAAGCAAACTACATTAAACCTAGAGCACTGGTGCTAGACACACTCCTCACTTAACACTCTCTTCTCTTTTGTAGAGAGTGGCTGGAAAACAAAGAGAAAAAAATTATAAAATAATAAAATGAAGATAAATACCCAAGTAACAATTATAACTAAATGGAAATGAGATGAACTCATATAAAATGAAAGATAGCAGAAGAGATTACAAAGCAGAATCCAATAATACATTGCTAAGAAACAATTTAGAACATAAAGATTCTCATGGAATTAAAATAAGGAGCTAGAGCAAAATTTATTATGCTTCATCTGAAATAAAAAAGGTAGGGATAACAACCAAGATCAATACTAAACATGTATGCACTGAATGACATTTTTGTTGTTGTCCAGTTGACTAGTTTTGTCCCACTCTTCAAGACACCATTTCTTGGCAAAGATCCTGAAGTGGCTTGCCATGTCCTCCAACTCATTTTACAGAGGAGGAAACTGAAGCTAAAAGGGTCAGTAACTAGCCCTCAGTCACACAGCTAGTAAGTATCTGAGCCTGGATTTGAACTCAGGTCTTCCTGACTCCAGGCCTGACACTCTATCCACTGTTCCACCTAGCAGCCCCACACAATTGATCCTTTGAACCGTGGGTTACATATGTTATCTTCCCATATCAAAGACTAACAGAACAAGAAATAGAGGACTTGAATAACACAAGCTCAGAAAAAGAAATTAAGCAAGTCATAAATTAGCTCTCAAAAGGAAAAAAAAACAAAACACCAGAACCAAAAAGATTTACTAGTAAATTTTACCAAACATTCAAAGAATAAATAATGTCAGTATTATAAAGGCCACTTGAAAAAATAGGTTAAGAAGGGGTCATAACAAAAAGATTTCATGATACAAATATTGCCTTTATATCTAAACCAGGTAGAGTCAAGACAGAAAAAGAAACTACAGAACAATATCCTTAATGAAAATGTAAGCAAAAAAAATAATGAAATATTAGCAAAGAGACTATAGCAACATATTACAAATATTACACACTATGAGCAGGTTAAATTTATACCAAGAATGCAACGTTGTTTTGATATTATAAAAACTACCAACATAGTATATGGTATATAAAGAACAAAATAATAGACATTCTTGATTTACACTTTGACCCAATAACACCACTACTAGGCCTGTTTCCAAAAATAATTAGGGAAAAAGGAAAAAAACCTATACACTTTAAAATATTTATAGCAGCTCTCTCTGTGGTGACAAAAAACTGAAAATTGCAGAGATGTCTGTCAATTGAGTAATGGCTAAACAAGCTGTGGTATGTGATCCTGATTGAATACTACTGTACTATAAGAAATGATAAGCTCAATGATCTTAGAAAAACATGGATAGTCTTACACAAAATAATGAAGAGCAAAGTGAGCCGAAACAAGAGAACACTGTATACAGTAACAACAATATCATTTTAAGAACAACTTTGAGCAACAAAGTCATTTTGAATACTATAAATACCCAAATTAACTACCAAGGACCATAAGAAAGATGCTATCAGCATCCAGAGAAAGAACTGATAAAGTATCCACACACACACACACACACACAACCACACACACACATACATACACACATATATTTGTGCCTAATGGTAACCATCTCTTGGGTGGGGGGAGGGAAGACAAAAAGAGGAGAAAAAGAAAGTTACATGATAACTTAATTATATATTTAAAAGAAACAGCAAGTTGTACATAATAGATCTGAATTTTCATGTGCAATCATCTTTTTTTCTATTCTACTATGTTGTGGAAATGCTTATTTTATTTCTAAAGTTCAGAATAAAATAAATAAAAGAAAAAATTTAAAAAGAAAGAAAAGAAAATATGCTTCATTCTACATTCTAAGTCCATCAGGTTTCTGTCTAGAGATGGATACCATGTTTCATCATGAATCCCTTGGAATTGTGGTTGATCATTGTGTTGATCAGAGTTACTAAGTCTTTCAAAGTTCATTATCTTTACAATATTATTGCTTTTGTATAAATTGTTCTAGTTCTGCTCATTTCACTTTGCATTAGTTCACACAAGTCTTTCCAGATTTTTCTGAAACCATCCCCTTCATCATTTCTTATAGCACAATAGTATCCCATCACATTCATATACTAGAATTTTTTCAGCCACCCACTGATGGGCATCCCCTCAGTTTCCAATTCTTTGCCACCACAAAAGAGCTGCTATAAATATTTTTGTGCATAGAGTCTTTTTCCTCTTTCTTTGGTCTCTTTGGGATACAGACCAAGTAGCAGTATTGCTGGGTCAAAGGATATTCACAGTTTGATAGCTTTTGGGGCGTAGTTCCAAATTGCTTTCCAGAATGGTTGGACCAGTTCACTACTCCACCAACAGTGTGTTCATGTACCTGTTTTCCTACATTCCCTTCAGTATTTGTCATTTTCCATTTTTGTCATTTTAGTCAACCTGAGGAGTGTGAGGTGGTAGCTCAAAATTGCTTTAATTTGCACTCATTCATCCATATAACTCACATCTCTAATCAACTGCCAAATCCTATCATTTCTACCTTCACGACACTTCTTACATCTGTCCTCTTTTCTCTATTCAAATAGCCTCCACCCTAATTGGGGATCTCATTACCTTTTGCTTGAACTTTTAATAGCTTCCCAACTGAGTTCCCTGCCTCAAGCTTTTCTCCAATATATCCTCAACAGAGCTGTGAAAGTGATTTTCCCAAAGTGTAGGTTTTTCTGTGTCACTCCTCTGTTCAGTAAATTCCAATGACTCCCTCTAAACTCTAAGATCAAATATTATTTCTTCATTGTCTCATCCTTTTCAGTTTCTATTTTTGTGGTTGTTGCTAAGTTATTTAGTCATGTCCGACTCTTTGTGACCTCATTTTCTATGGGGTTTTCTTGGCAAAGATGCTGAAGTGGTTTGCCATTTCCTTCTCCAAGGTCCCCATTTTGTCATTGAGGAAATTGAGATAAAAGTTACATGACTAGTCTAGGGTCACACAGCTAGTAAGCTTCAGAGGCTGGATTTGAATTGCGGTCCTCTTGACTCCAGGGCCAGCACTCTAGCCACTGTTCTACCTATTTGCCCCCTCTATTTTTGCATAAGTTTTATAATATACTTATCAGCATAGAAGTAAATGTGTTTTATTTATAAATCAGCAAACCATACATGTAAGGGATACGCGTATTCCAAAATTCCTTTCTGATACAAATGCAGTATCAAAAAAGTTTGGAGGTCACTATTCTAATCCAACACCCTTAATTTATAGATGAAGAAAATGATGACTTGAGAGGGGATATTACTTGTTCATTATTACACACAAGTAGCAAGTGACAAAGACAGAATTTGAACTCAGACCCTATGACTCCAAAGCTAATATTCTTCCCACTGTACTAGATTCTAAGTTTGTTTGTATATATTTGCTTTCATGTTATCTCCACCCTTAGACTGTGAGCTCCTAGAGAAGAGGGACTGTCTTTCACATTTCTGTAGCCCCAGCACTCAGCACGATATATAGAAGGTGCTTAATAAATGTTTATTCACTGACCAATTAATTGACTCAATACAAGCACCTGCAGTTATTAACACCTAATAAAAATGAAAAAAAACCTTTTCATATAAGGATATGGATTTTGGAATTTTGAAAATAATTATATTTATGAAGGTGTATTCCCAATCCATTAAAAAAAAAGTTGAGCCAGGGTATCCTCTAAGGCTCTATCTTGAAACTTCTCTCTGTCTCTAAGTCTCTGTCTCTCTGTTTCTCTGTCTCTCTCTCTCTCTCTCTCTGTCTCTCTCTCTCTCTCTCTCTCTCTCTCTCCCTCTCTCCCTCCCTCCCTCTCTCTCTCCCTCCCTCTCTCTCTCTCTATCTCTCTTTTTATATGTCTCTGTTTCTGTCTCTGTCTCTCGGTCTGTCTTTGTCTCATCATTTCCACACAGATGACTTCCAGGTTCATGTATCTAGCCCTAATCTCTCTCTGTGAACACCAGTCTCACATTGCCAACTAACTGCCTGCTAAACATCTCTACTAGCATCTTCGTTAGCATCTCAAGTTCATTATCTCAAACCCATCCCTGCCTTCCCTCTTTATGTTGAGAACAACATTCCTCTAGTCACCCAAGTTCACAACTTTGGAATCATTTTTTTACTTCTCTCTCTCCCTAATTCTTCAGAGTCTATTCATCATCAAGTCTTTTTTGATTACACTTCCACAACATTCGTTGAATCTGTGTCTTTCTTTCTACTCATATAGTCACTACTCCAGCTCAGGCCCCAATCACCTCTCACCCATTTTCTCCTTTCTTCAATTTTTTTTTAATTAACAAAAACTTATTTTTCTTTCTCTTCCATCTTTCTCACATTTAAAAATAAAGAAAGAAAAGAAAAATAAAACCCTTGTAACTAAATGTGTGTGTGTATGTGTGTGTGTAATGGTGGCCTCTAGTGTAGAGTGGGGCGGGAGAGAGACAGTTTGAAACTTAATATGGAACCAAAACAAATTTCATTTAATTTTTTAAAAAATATGTCCTATTCATAGCCTTAGTCAATCAATTCTCTGTCAGGACACTGTTAGCATGCTTCATTTAGAATAATGGTTGTTCATCCCATTATCAGAATTCTTAAGTCTCTTAAAGTTGTTTGTATTTTCCATGTTGTTATTATTGTAAAAATTGTTCTTCTGGTGCTATTCACCTTATTCTGCATCAGGTCTTCCCAGGTTTCTCTGAAGCTGTGTGTTTGATCATTTCTTATGGCTCAAAAATATTCTATTTCATTCATATACCAGTTTTTGTTCAGCCACTCTTCAATCGATGGCTCCCTTAGACACCATTTTTTGCCTACTACAAAAAGAGCTGTTAAAATATTTTTGTATACATGGGTCCTTTTCTTTCTTTTTTAAAATGTCATTGGTGAATAGGCCTAGTATTATTGCAGTAGCCTTCTAATTGGTCTCCCATATTTCATTTTCTCCCCTTTACACTCTGCCCTTCACAGAGTTGCCAAATTCCTATTTTTAGGACATAGGTCTGACAATATCATTCTCCTACTCAAAAATCTTCAGTGTTTCCCTATTATCTCTAGTATGAAATACAAATCCCTCAGTCATACACTTATGATACGAAAGAAAGAGCATTGCTAAGGAGTCAGAAGATCTAAATTCAAATCCTGCCTCTGATATGTGTTACCTATATGTCCTTAAACAAGCCACTTAACCTCCATGAGCCTCGGTTTCCTCTTATAAAATGAGGATGTTGGACTAGATGTCCTCTGAAATTCCTTCTAACTCTGAACCTGTGATCCTATGATCCTAAAGAATGCTGAACTTGGAGCCATAGGAATTGAGTCCAAATAACTCCAAGAAAGGAAGACCTGGGTTCAAGCTCTTCCTCTGATCCATATTGGCTGGTTAAATCATTTAACCTCTCAGTTGCTCAGGCAATTCTCAATAAATTACAAAGCATGTCTATGTTGGTAGAAAACATTTTCTCATTGGGAGTTTAAAATTCCAAATACGAGTGCAAGATTATGAAAGCATGAGTAGATTACAGCTTGGTTGAAAAAGATCTGGAGGTTTTAGTGGACCACAAGCTCAATATGCATCAATATTATGATTTTTCTGACCTAGAAGCTAGTGTGTTCTTAGGCTACTTTGAGAAGTCTCAGACTACAAAGACAATTATCCCACTGTCTTCTACTGTGGTCAGACCACATGTAGAATATTATATTTAGTTCAGGACACTATATTTCAGAAAGGACATTAATAAACTGGAGAGCATGTAAATGAGAGCAATCAAGGTGGTGAAGGGTCTTGAGATTGTATCACACAAGGGCTGCTTTGAAAGAACTGTGGTTTTTAGCCTAGAGAAGAGACAATTTAGGGGGAGGCATTACAGTCCTCTTTGAGTATTTGAAAAAGTTCCATGTTAAAGAAGAATTTGATTTGCTCTCCTTGGCCCTGGAAAGCAGAACTAGGAGCAATGAGAACGTAAGCTTGATGTAAGAAAAAATGCTTTAAATGAAAACATAATTGGCTGCCTTGAGAGGTGATGAGTTTCCCCTCATGGAGGACATCAAGCAAAGGCTGAATGACAACTTGGGTATCCCATAGCAGGGCTTCCTATGCAGGTGCTGGTTGGATGTGATGGTTCCTGAGGGTCTGTCCAACTCTCAGATTCTATGATTCTCTAACAAAACTACAGAACTTTAGGATTTTAGTAGTGCTAAATATACATCCTATTTTTTTAAGTGACAGGGTTCCCATTCTCCTTACAGTACTACTGCCAACAGATGCTGATAACCTGAGAACATAATTGCCTTCCAAAAAAATCTTGAGACAAAACATATTTAAAATTGCGAGGGGGCACCAGAGAGAACACAGCTAAAACAACATGGAAAGATATCTAGATAAAAACAAGATTTTCAACAACCAGATTTGAAGCTGTATTTGCCAGCAATACAGAAGAGCTAGATATAAGTTGATCTAATTCACTGAAAAGATTGACTCAAAAAATGCATTAAAATCTTTTTTTTCCCATGAACTATGGCAAGAACACAAATCAGAAAAGCAGGATTTCCTATAACCAATGCATTACATCTAACTGAAAAATAAAAGTGGGAAGGAAAAACCTAATGAGGTCAAAGGGAAAGATTGTAGGACCACAGATCCAGACTGGAAGGGATGACAGATGTCATCCAGTTCAACCCTTTCATTTTACAAAGGAAGAAACTGAGGCTCAGACAAGTTTAGTGACTTGCCTAAGGTTATACGAAGGCAGGAAGCAGCTGAATTTGGATTTGAACCTAGATGCCCTGATTCCTGAGCCAGAGCCTCCTCCCCAAACAGGTTTGGTTTTCTTAGCATGCATATTAGAGCATAAGCTAGCAAGAAGCTTCATTTGAAGGCCACTTGTACAAAACTGATCTCATCTCTGGGAAATACAGGGCTGGTGGAGATTAGTTAGAATATAATTCATGTGTAGAGAACAAGATGAAAGTAAATAGTGAAAAGACAATTATAAAGGATAACTTGCTGGTGGGGACAGGTTTAGGGTAGGGGAGAGGAACATATTAGGAAATGAAATAAAGGTATGAATTAAAATAAGATATGAATTAAAATAAGATTTTCTATTTATTCATTTTAATGAATAGGGTTACCTGTCAGGAATTCCTCTACTGGGTAGTAAGTTAGACTCAATGACTTCTTTTTTTGGGGGGGGGGGGACAATTAGGGTTAAGTGACTTGCCCAAAGTTACACAGCTAGTGAGTGTCTGAGGTTGGATTTGAACTCGATGACTTCTAAGATCCTTTCCAACATGAAGATTCTATGACTATACTATATGAAAATTGTAATACTAGGGCACCTCTGTTAACTATCAAATACTATAACAATCAAATACTACCAACAATCTATTAACAACCAAATACTTTTAACTATCAAAACAGCTTATATTTCTATAGCACTCTACAGTTTACAAAATGCTTTCCTCACAATGAGAAAGATAGACTAATCAGCATGAGAATAATAGGGTGTGAGGGTTTGGAGGATGTACGGAAGACTGGTATTCTGGTTCTTCTTTAGAGATGCCATACCATTGAGTCTGCAGAATCACTCTTGCTTTCACTTCTCAGCCCCATCTTTTTCTCACAGGGACAAGGGAAAGTTCACAATCATGATTTGCTCAAAATCATGTGGCAAGTGCAGACCAATTACGCTGTTCAAATTTAGCAGATAGTCTGTTTCTCAGTCTTAGAAGCCACCCGTTGACTATCCCAAGCTCACTCCTACTCCTGGGCCTCTGATTATTCTGTGCCCTTGGAATGCCCTCTTCATTCTTCTTGTTTACCCAGCTCCTATCCATTGTCCAATACTCTGACTGCCTTCCTATGAAGCCTTCCCTCTCTCTTTTCCTCTTAGAATTGTGCCCAGGAAGAACCTGACAGAACCCTGGGTACTTGCTGTGCCTTTATCACCATATGAAGTTTATTGGTGATGAAGCTTACAAAGGATGAGTGCCAGCAACAATAAATTGATTGGATAAAGTCATGACTAAGTCACACACCCTTGAATTTAACCTTTAAAAGGAGGACTGGTATTGGGGGGAGTGGGAGGGTGGTTAGACAGGTAGATAGAGTCAGAGTTGGAGAGAGGAGAGGGGATTTAAACTTGGTTCCTGGAGAGGAAGCCCACATGTCTACAAGGCCCTTCCAGAGAACCACATGGCCCCAGAGAAGGCCAAGAAGAGAGGTGGTGACAAGAGAACTAGGACCTTTCAGGCTGAAGGAACACAAGCTGGCAATAGTGGAGTGGCAGGGACAAATTGATGGCAATATTCCTAGAATAAGCCTCGTGGACCCAGTGGAGGAGCACCTACACCATGCCAAGTTTCTAAACCAAACAGGGGGTATTGGATTAAGTCCTTTAGATTCAGCAAAGATGCTCCTGAGCCAAAAAGGATCTGAAGCTAAGGAGCTACAAAGGAAAGAGTCAAAACGTGGGGAAGCAAACCTGTGCCTTGTCCTTCACTGGTACTGAGTTATGGGGTTTGTGCAGGTCCAGAGAGAGGGGGCTGACACCTTAGTGAGCCCAGGTACTTTCCCTTCACAGGAGGCCCTCATTGCTAGACTATGATCAGTTCCTGGTAAAGATAATATTCATCAGAGGAAAGGGGTTGCTTGACTCTGGAAACATTGGGTGCTTTTCCCTTGTGGGAAGGTATGGGAAGCTAGATCACCAGTAAACTTCAAGTAGTGATAAAGGGACAGTGAATAACCATATCCCTGCCAGGTCACTCCTGGGCACACCCTCTACAATCCTAAGAGAAAAAGAGAGAGGGAGGGCTTCATAGGAAGTGGGGCAGAACCCTAGGATAAGACTGAGTCTGAATCAGCCTGTAAAGAACCCTGATGAAGGCAGAGTAGCACAAGAGTGGGAGGTAACTTTACTGTTTGTGGGTTTGAATATCTTTTGTGGTAGTTTTTGTTGTTATTGTTTATTGTTGTTCTTAAATGAAATAAAGCCTATGCTATATTCAGTGCCTTGCTAGACTAAATGCTTACATGGGAGCTGAGAACCCTTTTCTGCAGCAACCTAGACAACCCAAATTCTAATGTTACCTGAGGAAACCGTGGGTAGGGGCATGGGCCAAAAAAAGAAATTGTATGAGAAGCCACTGAGCTCCAACCTGGTCTGTTTAACTCCAGAGTGTCATGGTCAGAGCCCTGAGTTACATTGTAACGGAATTACAGAACACTACAGCTAGAAGGGGCATTAGAGATTACTGAGTTCAGCTTTCTCATTTTACCGAGAAGGAAACTGAAGGCCAGAGGAGGGAAGTGCCCAAGACAGGGCCCAATATAACACAGAGTTCCTGGCAGAGCTGGGCAGGCACTTAGCTCTCCAACCCAAGCAACCCCATCTAGCTCTCAAATTTCTATTCTCCTCTATTAATCATTGAACTGATTGACTGTATTTGACTTAACTCTCTAGTAATATTATAAGCCTTTCCAAGGGAGAAGCAGTCTCTTAATTGTTTTTATAACTACTGCAGAACAGGACACAGGACTGAACTTACAATCAACCAATCAACCAGTCAAAAAGCATTTAAAAAGTGATATGGATATGGAATTGAACCCCATTCCTTTTAAGTGATATCTCCCTTAAAAATCCCCACTTTTTTTTAACATACCATCCAGGATTTACCCTGTAGGTTTTCATAATCCCAAACTACCCTCTTTCACACACTTAATTCTCATTCCTTCAACTGAAAAGTTCTCAGTAGGTAGGAAATAAATTTAATCAAAGTAATTTTTACTAAAATGTGAATCCCTGGTGGATTGGGTATTTACATTTTTAAAAAGAAGTTTGTTGAACCAAGTTAAAATCAAATTGATAGAATTCCTCAGAAATATTTATGTGTATATATTTATATGATTAATATGTGTGTGTATGTGTGTGTATCTTTATATGTGTTATCTCATTTCCTCCCAAATTGTCTTTGTTTGCTCGAATTCCTCTTTCCCCAAGTAGCTTGGCCTGAAGAATAAGGTCAGCATCTTAGGACTCCACTTCTAAAAGGTTGCCAATGTTTGCTGTTAGATCACCAGTCTGTTCCCATCTAGTGCCAACCTTTTAGGGCCCTGATGTTTGATTAATGGCATAGGTAGAAAGGTTGGAGGCTGAGGGGGTTCTGACTCTCTTTGAGGGGCATCAGGATTGTCATGCTCCTTAAAAATACTTACCTACTGGGAGGTTTTAGAGTACCAAACAAATTTGAATATAGAGGATGGAAATAAGTCAGCATAATCAAGGGACTTTTGGAGAGGTTGGGACCAACTTTCATAACAAATTTATGCTCTGTCCAACTCTGAACACTTGTTGAAATCTTATTTCCTCTGTGTGCCGATACAGTGACAAGCCAGGAAGATTTGGAGAAGAAAGCTCATATTTACAGGATGTATAGGTTTGAAGCGACTTCAGAAAATATCTGAAAACTGAAAAACTACTTTTAAGCACTAGAAAAGGAGGAGTCAAAACATTTGCATTCTAGTCTTAGCTCTGCTATTAACTCATTCTGTGATCTTGGCCAAATCAGTTACTCTCTCTGAGTCTCAGTATCCTTTTCTGTAAAAAGAGGTGGTTGGACTCAATAATGATGACTTTCAGCCCTCCTATGATGGCAACAACTACCTTGTCAACTTGTACTTGTGGGTTGGGTCTCCTGGAAAGATGTCTAACCCAGGCTGAATATCTTCTTTGTGTTCAAAGTTTACTCCTAAAACTATAGTTCACAAGCCCCCACCAGTACAGTTGCTTTTAATAATCCTCCAGAGGACATACAGCTCAAAGCAAAGTCACTTATTGGAATGGTATATAGTAAGAACAATATTAACAAAATACACATCCCACCACCACCTAGGGCATATTTTCTGGGAAATACATATATGGCATCAATGGGAAGAGTAGGTATACATATAGAGTACAGCAGTAGAAAGGCACATAGGTAATCAAAGCTACTCATACCTCCTGCACCAATGACTTTCTCTTCTTGTGATGTTCTCATGCTGCTTCTCTGCTGGGATGTTGCTTCTGTGGACTCCTCAGGCCTACTTCTCTCCTTAACTCCACTCCACTCCACAGATGGATTCTCTGGACCTGACCTCTACTGGTGTAACATCTCCTGGTCTGGTACCTCTGCTATATAACTCTATTTTCAATGAGGGGAGAAGAGGAGAAAGAAATCCCCTTTCCCTCACCCCAATTTAGAAGGTCTTTGATAGCATGCTGGATTTATAATTAAGAACTTGGTTTCAATCCTGTTTCAGACACTTCTTAGCTGTGTGACCCTGGGCAAGTGACTTAACTTCTCTCAACCCCAGTTTCCTCGTCTGTAAAATAGGGATAATAATAGCACCTACCTCACAGGGTTGTTCTGAAGATCAAATGAGACAATTTATCAGAGTGTTTTGTTGTTGTTGTTCAGTTGTTTCAGTGTTGCCTGACTCTTCATTATCCCAATTGGTATTTTCTTGGCAAAGATACTGTAGTGGTTTCCTATTTCCTTCTCCAGTTGATTTTACAGATGAAGAAACTGAGGCCATAGCATCCAAATTCTTAAAGGAGAAGTTAAGTGAGTTAAAGGAAGAAATAGACAGCAAAAACATATTAGTGGAGGACCTCAACTGTCCCTTCTCAGAACTTGATAAATCCAACCAAAAATAAACAAGAAAGAAACTAGAATATTAGAAAAGTTACTAGCCCTGGAGTCAGGAGGACCTGAGTTCAAATCTGGCCTCAAACACATAACACTTACTAGTTGTGTGACTCTGGGGAAGTCACTTAACCCCAATTGCCTCACCAAAAAAAAGTGCCAATATTAGAAATGTTAGATATGATAGACCTTTGGAGAAAACCGAATGGGAAGAGAAAGGAATATATTTTTTTTTTCTCAGCAGCACATGGCACCTACACAAAAATTGACCATGTAATAGGGAATAAAAACCTCAAAATCAAATGTAAAAAAGCAGAAATATTAAATGTATTCTTTTCAAATCATAATGCAATAAAAATTACATTCAACAAAGGGCAATGGAAATATAGATTGAAAATTAATTGGAAACAAAATAATCTAATCCTAAAGAATAAGTGGGTCAAAGAACAAATCATAGAAACAATCAAAAATTTAATAAAAGAGAATGATGAGATAACATACCAAAATTTATGGAATACAGCCAATGCAGTACTTAGGGGAAATTTTATTTCTCTAAATTCTTACATTAACAAAATGGAAAAAGAACAGATCAATGAATTGGGCATGCAACTAAAAAAAAGTAGAAAAAGAACAAATTAAAAAGCTCCAATTGAGCACCAAATTGAAAATCCTAAAAATCAAAGGTGAAATTAATAAAATTGAACATAAAAAATAACTATTAAGCTAATTAATAAATCCAGGGACTGGTTTTATTAAAAAAAAACAATAATATAGATAACCCAGTTGTTAGTTTGATTAAAAAAAAAGAAAACCAAATATCCAGTATCAATAATGAAAAGGGTGAAATCACTACCAATGGAAAAGAAATTAAAGCAATCATTAGGAAATATTTTGCCGAATCATACACCAATAAATCTGACAATCTGAATGAAATCAATAAGTATTTATGAAAATATGAATTACCTAGCTTCACAGATTAGGAAACAGAATGCGTAAATAACCCCACCTTACAAAAAAATGGAACAAGCCATTAATGAACTCCTAGGAAAAAAATCCGCAGGGCCAGAGGAGTTCATGAGTGAATTCTACTAAACATTTAAGAACAATTAATTCCAATACTATGTAAACTATTTGGAAAAATAGGTGAAGAAGGAGTACTACCAAACTCTTTTTATGACACAAATATGGTGCTGATAACTAAACCAGGAAGAATCAAAACAGAGAAAGAAAATTATAGATCAATTTCCCTAATGAATATCGATGCAAAAATTTTGAACAAAATACTAGCAAAGTGATTACAACAATCTATCACAAGGATTACACACTATGCCCAGGTGAGATTTATACTAGGAATGCAGAGTTGGTTCAATATTAGGAGAGCTATCAACATTCTTGTTAATTAAAAAAAAACCTATATGGTGTGATTTCAAGGAAAACCAGTGATCACCCCAAAATTTATCTTCTCCATATGACTGTGTAATGCTTGTAATTTCACAACCAAAGATTCATTCCTTTGACTTCTCATTTTGCAACTGGTAGTATTACCTCTTAACTCTGAGGGAAATATGATATTAAGACAAATGTGTCATTTATGCCTTAGTGTGATTAATTCATTAGATTCTTACCTGAGAGCAGATTTTGATAATGGGAGAGAACATGAGAGAGAGAGAGAACAATGGGAGAGAATCAACTGGAAGGATGAGAATCTTCAAGAAAATTCAACTATTTCATGGTTTTTCTAAGGATAGCCTTCCTCAAAGACATTGTAAAATCTGTGGGACCTTTGGCAAATTATTTCACTGCTCTAGACTCTAGCTTTCTTATCTGTAAAATGAGGATTTTAGACTAGGTGATTTCTAGGACACTTTCCAGCTCACATTCTTTGATTCATTGGTCCTATATGCCCTTTCCTTCTATCCCACAAAGACCTTCCAGGGTAGACCAGACTTCTCAGGATGTTTTGTTCTCCAAAATTAATCACAGATTCCTAAAAAATTATTCAGTGATCTCAAATGAAAACTATTTCAATCTTCTGATATGTCATCCATCTGGATTGACAAATCCAGGAGATTTGAACTCATTTAATAAGTCAATGTATTTTCTTTCTAGCTCATCCCCTATCTTAGGGGCTTCAATAATTTTAACTATGTTTGCACTATATTTTGTTTTGCATTCTGAAGATAATGCTCCTTGATAGAGAAGACAAAAGCAAAATAAGAGTTAAGTAGTTCTGATTTTCTCTCGTGTGTTTATTTTGACTGTTAGATTATAAATTTCTTTTTTTGTTTGTTTGTTTTTTTTTACTTTTTGGTGAGACATTCGGGGTTAAGTGACTTGCCCAGGGTCACATAGCTAGTAAGTGCCAAGTATCTGAGGCCAGATTTGAACTCAGGTCCTCTTGACTCCAAGGCCAGAGCTCTATCCATTATGCCACCTAGCTGCCCCCAGATCATAAGTTTCTTAAGAGCAAGGACAATACTCTCTAACTTTTGCATCTACCCACAATGATTAACAATGGTTAGCATACTCTCACTCCATCCTACTGACTTTATCCTTCTGATATTAGAACTCGCTTTCTGTAGAACAAATAATCCTCCCTACCCTAATGACCTGCTCCCTCATTCCCATCTCTCCATCAATCCTATGCCCTCAATGTCCCACTTCATATTTGCCCACTTTTTCTGCTCCATTATTAATAAACTTCCCTTCATCTCACACCTGATCCTCTCTTGTCCCTTCCATCTTCTGGTACTGAAGAAGTTATGGTTCCCTCCTGAAAACACTACTTTCCTGACACCTCTTTCTAGTACTGGTCATTCTTATATACACTCATACCCCTGTAATGGTCATTGTGGAGGAGGAATCAGAATATTACTTGTTTTCCACGGTTATTTCCAGATTCTCCCTCTAGTGCCATCACTAAAGCAATCTCTCCACCTTTGAGGTTGATTCAAACCAAATTTATCAACCAGTCTACATTATGATAGCTGTTATATACTGATGCCCAGGACATTATCCTTGTGTCTCAATCAATATCATGCCTGACTCAGTATTCACTCTACTTTAAATATTTTCCTCATTCTTGGGTGACCTTTTGACTGAGTCCAACTTTTACAGAACAAATCTTTTTATTAAGGGAATTTGTTCTGTAAGTTTGAATTCAGTCAAAGGGTTGCACTTGAGGACCTAGAGGGCCATGTGTGGCCTCAAGGCCTCAGGATCCCCACCCCTGTTCTAGGACAATTAAGGACACATACTGATGTATCTTTAAATACCTTCATTTTCCAGTTCCACAATCTACTCAATTCCCATGACCTATTCCTTCACATCACCTCTGCTACCCATAGAAATGGGCATACCCTTAATTTTGCAATCACCTGCAAGTGGTCCAATTCAACATTCAAGAGTACTGAATTTCTTTTATCTAATCATAGAACAGGAGTAATGACCTAGGATAATATTGAGGTACATGGAGGGCATGGAAGAAATAGATTATGATTAAACAAAGGAAATTTAGAATTCTTAAACATTGAATTGGACCAATTTGACTTAATCAGTTCAACTTTATCATACATGCTTATGTGACATACTCAAGTTCTTATTTTCTCTGACCACCACCACCACCATATGAAATCTGTTGCGGATTTTACCTTCACAACTCCTCTCATCTACACCCTCCTTTCTCCTCTGATATTGCCACCACTCTAGTGCAGGCCCTTATTCATATTTGGACTATTGCAATAGCCTGCTGGTTGGTCTCTCTGCCTCAAATTTCCCGATGCCCCCACTCCAACTCCAGTCCATCCTCCATTTAGCCACCGAAGTGATCTTCCTAAAGTATAGCTCTGACCATGTCATTTAACTCAGCACAAGTGAAATATGGTTGCTCATTACTTTTTTTTTTCATTTTAAACACGTATCACTTCAAAATTACATTTTCATCTTGGTGTTTGTTTTTATTCATTCAAGAAGTAGAATTTCTCTATTTCTACTGACAATGCCCAGAGCTTTTTTGATTTGCCTGGGTAGGAAGTTATTCTTTCTATGCCATAAGTCTGAAATGACTATTCACTTTGACAACAATTCTCTTTATTGTGCTTGGATGATGTGTCCTCGCTCTAGCTCTTGACATGAGTTAGATAAATGTTCAGAAAGAGAATAAAGGCAGAGAACTTTAATAAATGTTGTTGAGCTCAAAAAGGCACAATAAAATCCTTCAATGTTACCTGATGTGTTCTAATATTATAAGGAAATTAAAGCCTATTTATAAGTATTGGCTGATGGAAGTGAATCACGTAAGTTCTAAGTGGTAATTGCCTAATCCATGAGATTCTGATTAACTACTTTGTGATGATTTATTACTAAGAAAATTCAGTCCACTTATGATCAAAAGTGGCAGGAATAATAGAATAAATGGTGAAACTGTAATTTGTGCTGCCAACAAGAGCGCTGTTTGAAACTATTGTTGTTATTATTATTATTATTAATGATAGATAATGTCCTTTAAGAATGAGGAAGAATAAAGATAGTTAACCTTTTCTTATAATATGAACAGCCCACTTCTTATTCAACAGACTAACATAGACCAATGAATAGACCAATTCAACCAACATAGCAGCACAGGCCTTGAAGATTACATATATATTTCATATTTATTTTCCTCTGTGAGTGTTGCTTCCCCCCGGAAGAATATTATGTCCTTGAGGGCAAGGACAGTTTCTTTTCTTTTTCTGTCTTTGTATTCCCAGTACCTACAACAGTGCCAGGAAGGAAGGAAGGATGAAAACAATGTTACACAATTCCCTTTTCCCTTACAAATCACTTTCTAGACCCCCTTGGATGCTTTCTTCAAGAAGGTGCTAGATGTAAAATCCTGTCCTTTTCAAACACTATTTTAATGGCTCCTAGAGATTTTTAGTTTTCATAAAAAAGTATCACTTGTGGTGCCCAAGGGCTTAATACAGTTATATAGATAAACTGAAGGCTATTCCAAAGATCTAGTAATTGCCTGTCAGTTAAGCCTACGCTACCCTACATTAAAATCTCTGACAGGCAAACAACAAAGTGGAGTAATATTTAATCTCAAACAACTTCAAGCCCCTCTTCCCACTGCCATGCCTTCCTTTTTTTTAAAGTTTTATTGACATTTTATTTTTATTTTACATACATTTTCAGATTACTTCTACTGCATAAAAGCTCTCCTGTAGCAAATTTTGAAAATTAAGCAAAACTAACAATAGAGACCTCTGCTGAAAGTGTATACAACATTCTATATCTATAGCATACCACCTCTATTTTTTAAATTGTTATTTTGACTAACAGAAAAGTATTTTATCTTCCTCTCACCAATCCACCCACCCCATTGAAAAAAAAACAGAAAGAAAAAAACATATTCTTTGTAACAAATTTGTATAGTAAAGAAATACAAATTCTCTCTTTGGATGTACATAAAAATTATATATGTCTCATTCTGTATTCTAATTCTATCACCTCTCTTGTCAGGAAATAGAATATTTTATCACTGGCCATCTGGAATCATTGATGGTCACCATATTGATCATAGGTCTTACAATTTTCAAAGTTGTTTACTGTACAATGTTGTTATATAAATTGTTCTGTTTTGTGCATTTCATTCTTCATCAGTTGATAAAAGTTTTCAAAATTATTAATTCTTACAATATAGTATATATTATTATTTTGGTTGTGCTTATTTCATACTGCATAAATTCATAGAAGTCCTTCTGTCTCTCTTTGAAATCATCTATGTCCTTGTTTCTTACAGTACAATAGGATTCTATCACACTCCATTCATATACTACAGAGTAGCAACCAAGACCATAAAAATCTGTGATCAGGACATGTTCCAAGGACATTGGCCTAGATTTGTCCAGTGATTTAATCTTGTCACAGCAGGGTCACTTAACGTAACCATGACTCAAATGGTAGAAGTTAATTTGGAACAAATCAAACATCTCAGTTTCACCGTTTTACCATGGGTATCACACTATTTTAAGAAGCAAGGAAAATAAAATCAACCTTGCTGTGGTTCTCTTTGCTGATAATCATTCACAGTGCATACATAAAGTGCTAATTAAACAGACCAGATCTCCATGGAACCATGTTTTGTCTCTCTGAGTTTTAACTTCAGTGCTATATAATAAAGAAAAGATATACCTCTTTCCTTCCCCAATCTGAATGTGAGGAATAATGTGCTTGCATACTACTTGTATGCAAAATTATTGTTGCTTATTTTTCCTCCATGGAAATAAATCATGGAAATAAAGAGAGATTAAAATTTGGGGGACAAAATATTCATCCTTTCCTCAAATGATAGACATCCCTTTCATTTCCAACTTTGCTGCTGCTTTTCTGCCATCACAAAAAGAGTGGCTATAAATATGTTTGTATATATAGAAGGACTCTTTCCTATTTATTTGATCTCTACCCTCTCCCATATACTCACTTATAACCTCTTGAAAACTACCTGGACTTTTTTTTTTTTTAGTGGAGTCTTCCTGGTGGGTTCATTCATAATTAGAGAAACTAAGTAGAACACTGGAAAATGTTCATAGTGTCACCTAAGTGTTATCAAAGAGTATTTAGCATGCTGAAGCTCCTTTGAGGAAGTAATAAGGTTGGCTTAAGCTCTATGGTAAATATTTCCTTTCCTTACCCTTGCTTTGCTGTTTTAAAAAAAAATAGAATTCTTCTAACAAGAAGTTTAATTCTGGAACAAAAACATGAATTTCATTCTATTTCTATTTATTTTCATAGCCTACCAAAAAAAACTTTAAATTAGCACAATTTAAGAAGTCCATGTTAAGTCTCTTCCTCTCCAAGTAAAACTGAGTACCACGCTAATAACTAGTTATATTATTTTATGCTGTTTGCTGTCAGAAGTTACTCTATTTACTTCATTTTCTTCATTGGTAAAATAAGTGGAACTTCCATTTACATGAAAGCCCAAGTCTCTAAAGAGGTTTTTTTTTTTTATCCTGGGGTTTATTGAATTGTTTTCTGGCATATTGATAAATATATTTCAACATAATTTGCTTCTCTTGGAATCCTATGTCTTTTGTTTTGTTCATTTAAAAGTATTATTTTAACATAGGGACTATATGCTTCACCAAATTGCCAAAAGGGTCCAGGACACACAAAAAAGGTTAAGAACCCCTTTAAGCAGTTCAGGAATAAGGGGAGCCAAAGAAAAATGAAGGAAAGGATTAATAGAAGAAATGAGTAAGGAGATACCTCAGGGAGGTAATCCCTACCAAAAATAAATCACTAAAACATGAAGGGGTTGAATTCTAATACCTGTAAGGTCCAGTCTTAAGGTCCTGTGACTCTATAAATGATAGAGAAGGAAAAGACATCAGAATGAGTCAAAGTGGCTCTTAGGCTAGGGGAAAGGTAGGAGCCAAGATCCTCAAATTCCTGAGCAATCCTTAAGCCAATTAGCTTCTTCTAGAAGCGTGTTGCTGGGTTGAAATTTGGAGACAGAAGAATTTGAGGAGATTCATATAGGCAGGGAAGAGGAGTCATGAAATGGAGTTCATTGGATCATAGATTTAGAACAAGAAGGGATCTTAAAAGAAAATTTGGCCCAATTCCCTCATTTTGCAAAAGAACTGACACCAAAAGTGATTAAGCAACTTGCCCAAGGTCACAGATTTAGGCAGTCTCAGAGATAAGATTTAAACCCAGGTCTTCCTGACTCCAAATGCAGCACTGTATTCACTTGCCATGCTCTAAGCTTGGGGCAAAGGAAAGAATACTATATTTGGAATCAGAACCTGGGTTGTAGCAAAAGATATCAATGAAAACTTATTTTTAAAAGACAGTCCCTTTAATCCCAAAGGAATCATGATGAAAAAAATGCTATCCACCTCCAGAGAAAGAACTAATGGCATCTAAATACAAATGAAAGCACACTATTTTTTTCATTTTTTCTTGCTTCCTTCCTTTTTTTATTCCTTTCTTTTTTCTTTTGTTTGAGTTTTCTTTCACAAAATGACTAATATGGAAATGTTTTACATAATTGCAAAAAAAAGGCAATCACTTTTCTTTCCATAGATCATGCCAAGTCAAAGGATTCTGTTCCTTCCATCAGAACTTCACCCATTAGTATGCAATTCTCTATGTTGCAAAGGCATCTTGAGTTACAGATGTAAATAAATACACATATATGTATATGTATATATCTACATATGTGTATATCTATGTACACATGTAGGTATATGTATGCATAGAATAAAAAATTAAAAATAAACCTTAACAAAGGAGGCACTCAGATATATTTTATGTTATCTTCGCCACTGTTCTTTCACCCATTCAACTATTCTATCTTTGTTCTGAAGAATCAAAATATAGATATCAAGTGTATCTTCAGCTTGGGCCAGGAATAAAACATATTAGCTACTCAGCTGGTAGGTTTACACTACAGAAATTTATCTCAGTTAAAAGATCAGTTGAGAGACATATTTATACCAAACATAACATTTTACACATTTATAGAGTTCAAAATTATATCCTCTGCTATTCTGTCAGAAGGTGGGTAATATGCTTGATCATTGGTCCTCTGGAATCATGATTGGTCATTGTATAGACTAAACTTTTTTTTTGTATCTTCCAAAGATGTTTGTCTTCACAATATTATTGTTCTTGTATAAAGTGTTCTCCTGGTTCTGTTCACATCACTCTGTGTCACTTCATACAAGTCTTCCCAGGTTTCTCTGAAAACATTCATTTCACCATTTCTTATGGCACAAGAATATTCTATGACATTCATATAATATCATTCGTTCAGCTATTTCTCAATTAGTGGACATACCCTTAAGATCTTAGTTTGAACGTAGCTAAAGTAGCAATTTATTTTTTTTTACTACATATATTTGTTACAAGTTTGCTTTTATTTTTTAATGGTGGGGGGTAAGAGGGAAAGAAAATACATTTTGTTCATTGAAAAAAATTAAATTTAAAAGTAAAATTACATCCCCTAAATCAGAAATTATCAATCAATTACAAATAGTATTTATTTGTACCACACATAAAAAAGAAGTCCTTGATTACAGGAAAAAACAGCCCTTTATTTATTCTGGTATACCATGTCCGAAATTGCTAACTACATTGTTGTTACCTGTCCAACAATCAAACATCATTCTATTCCTCAACAGCCTGCAGCATCAGATGATCTTAATTAGAAAAGTCACCAAACTAAACCTAGTAATTATGATTCAACAATTAAAAGCAGAGAAGGAAAAGAGGTATCATTTGTCTTAAAGTCTGCAGGGCTGTTAATCTTTCCATTGAGCTAGAGCAAACAGGCTTCCCAAAGCTCACGTGTGTTATGCTGCTTTCCTACTGTGTAATTCATCATGAGATTTAACATGACAAGCAAGTTCAAAGAAAGCACTGGCATTTTAACTTTTGAGCTCAAGGAAAATTTATATAACAATAAAATACCTTTTCCTATTATTTTTCTGCATTTTACACATGAGCTTTCATTATAATCAGATCTCATGTGACCTTACTGTTCTTAAACCTAGTGCTATCCTTGACCTAGATTGTTTTTCCTTTTCACATCTTTCACAAGATAATTTTTATCTACTTATATAAATCAATCTGTTTTTATGTAACAATAACGTGTTCTCTATGTACTATCAGACTCTAAGGGTAGGATGGGGACTAGACCATGTGATCCCTCATTGCTTCTCCCCTACTTATGGGTATGATGTTTCCCAGGAGATCCTGCCTACTTCTAGGCACATGGACCAAATCCCTTCTGTAAGTCATTGGCTTGGCAGTAGTGCCACTACCTCTCTAAGGACAGAGATTCCATATAGACTGTAGGTTCTAACACACACATGGTTCCAAAAGACTAAATCCCTAGATATCATAAATATAACTGGCTGGGACCTTAGAAAAATTGGACACTTGTTGCAGGAATGGAGTGATGGTATACTAGACGGAGAAAAGATAAGGAAGTTGTAAAAATGATAAGGAGTTAGATAAAACCACTCAGAATATGGAGAATTAGAGAATATTTTAAGAGAGTTCAGTGAAAATGAAGAAAGAATTGATAGAAAAGCTAGTCAGTAGAAAGCAGTGACATAAAGGGAAGGAGGGAAGGACAATGATGGCCACCTCAAAACAATAAAGGTGGAGGAGAGTATGGGAATGTGGAAGATATGGTCCCACAAGAAAAAGAAAACTGTGATGAGAAGAAAAGAGCACAAAGAGAGATTTGAAGAAGGAAGTGTTGAAAAAAATAGGAAAAAGAGAAGATCAGATTATGACCTGGCTATTAGGGCTTAGCTTCCTTTAAAAATCCCTCAGAAAAGGGCATACATCAAGAAGCACACATTTCCCTTAAGCCCAGAGAATACTTGTGTGAGCCTTCAATAAAGTCATAATCTGATCCTGCTGACTTAGATTGTAAACTGCTTGAGAGCAAGGACTGTCTTTTGCCTCTTTTTGTATCCCCAGTGCTTATAACAGTGCCTGGCACATAGCAGTTGCTTAATAAATGTTTACTGATTGATTGATTAGTTGATTTCCTTCTTCTGGAGTCAACTAAATTCTGCTTCTCTTGCTAAGGAGCTCCTCCTATTCAGCAACATCCAGGTATTTTCTGGAATATATGACATGTCAATAATAATGCTCTTTTTCCCTAGTTCATCCTTTGCTCATAGTCTTCTTTGGAGACAGAAATGAGCCCCAAATCAAGTTTGTCTTGCCCTCTGAAATATATTACAATCATCCCATCCATGTTACTATTATGAGCGGTGAATATATATACAAATGTATGACATGCATGATTATACTTGACTGTTAACTTCTAATTGCCTGTACCCTAATGACCATGAACCTTTAGTAATTACTAACAGATGTTCAAGCTAGCCTGCGTATATAATAATCTACAGTTTAATAATTATAACCATCTTTCCAATGACCACTAGAATCTTTTTTTATTTTTTACATCCATCTACTATGCTTATGACTCCCATAACTTCATTACATCTACCTTTCTCCCACAGTCAATCTCAAGTCAACAGAGCAATGAATTCAAGCATATATGGGAGACAAGATATTGTAGCCATGAGAACACGGGACACAGTCAGGAGACCTTGGTTCAAGTTGTGATTTTACTGCTTAAAAGCTGTGTGATATTAGGCTTATCTAAGCTTCAGTTTCCCTATTGGTCAAAAAATAATAATGTTACTCGGACTAGCTACCTCAATACTGTCCTAGAGTTCAAATGAGATAACACATGCAAAGCACTTTGTAAGCATAAAGCCCTATGAAAGCTCATGTTAGATCCATCTATACTCCCTTATCTCTTTCTCCCTTCATACCTTCTTGGGCCTACCACTCCTTTTGCTCTTATCACTGGCATTGTTTCACCCCCACCCAATGCAGAGTCACCAACAAATTCCAATATTGATGGCTAGACTAAGAAACAAACTTGGGTCAATTATTTGCAAGGCAATCATGTTCAGCCCTCTCCCACACTGGGCCTATAGCATATTTCAGCACATTCTGAACTTTCCTTTCTTCTCAATATCACTTCTCACAATCATTTCCTTTCAATTCTCAGCCTTCTAAGTCCTACATGAGTGGCAGCTTCGCATCTATTGTCTAGTACAGACAGAGACACCATGTCATGATAGAGATTGGGACTTACTCTATCAATCATTGAACAACCTTAGAATTTTTATGAGGTTAAATGAAACAATGTATATAACTTTACAACCAGGAAGCCTAGGTTTTAAATAGCTTTCTGACCATGGGCAACCCTTCCTCTCTTACCCCCAGTTTCCACAACTGGAAAATGAGGGCGTACAACTTAGTGATCTCTAAGATCTCCTTGAGCTAAAATTTTTTGCTTTAAAGTTCTTGTCCTAGGAATGTATATGAATGTAATGGAATACTATTATGCAATAAGAAATGATGAACAGGCAGATTTCAGAAAAACCTGGGAAGACTTGTACAAACAGATACAAAGTAAAATAAACAGAATCAGGAAAACATTGTATACAGTATCAACAACAGCATGTGATGATGAACTATGAATGACTCAGCTCTTCTCAGCAATACAATGATCCAAGACAAGTACAAAGGACTCACAAAGGAAAATGCTGTCCATATCCGGATACAGAACTGATGGACTCCAAATAAAGATCAAAGCATATTTTTTTCACTTACTTTATTCTTTCTCATAGTTTTATTTCCTTTTGATACGTTTCTTTTTCCACAACTGTGATGAGCATGGAAATATGCTTTACATGACAGAACATGTATAAACTATATCAAAATGCCAACCATTTTCAGAAGAGGGGAGGGGATGGAAGGAGGGAGAAAAATCTTGCAAAAATGAATGCTAAAAATTTTCTTGATATGTAATTGCAGAAAAATAAGATACCATTTAAACTGTTTAAAAAGTTCTTGTTCTATGTCATGTAAGTGGACTCATGTACCAAATTAGGTGAATCAAAACATTAAGCAACAAAGGACACTTAAAGTTAAGTTTAAAAGTCTTGCAATTCCTTGTTCTTGACCTGTGACTTAAGGTTTCATAAAATCACAGATCATTAGACATTATAACATGCCATGTATGTTGCTACTTCTCTATAGTTTCCTTTCTCATTTTCCTTCCTTCAGCTATTCTTTGAAGCTATTAACTAATTTTTTTCTTGACAAGGTGATCAATGCTGTGTATTGATAAACACCTGGAAGACATCAAATTTTGACTTACTAATCATCAGAAAAAAGCTTTCCTTAGTCTGAATCCAGCTATGACAGTGCTCCACAGATCTAATGTATTTCAAGTTAGGGAATACAAGGTGTGGGCGAGGGGTGGAGGGAAGTAATCTTTTTTCCAAAGATTAAAAGTAGAAAACAAATAAATCTTGGGTAGCAATTTCAACATGCTTCATACATTCCTATACCTACATTTTTTTTGTCCTTTTCATGTACACACACACACACACACACACACACACACACACACACACTGCTATGTACTCTATATTCTCTAGAGTCCTTTAGAGCAATTTTTTGCCTAACATTTTCTTTTCCATTTTGAGAAAAACAACAAAATTATTACACAAGGACCAAAAAAATCTTGGGCGGGGCACAGCCAACATGGCGGAGTGAAAGCAGTGACTTGAGTGAGCTCTCCCCTAAACCCCTCCAAATACCTGTAAAAAAAATGGCTCTAAACAAATTCTAAAGCAGCATAACCCACAAAAAGACAGAGTGAAACAAATTCCCAGCCCAAGACAACCTAGATGGTTGATCAGAAAGGTATATCACGCCAGGCGGGGAGAGGAGCGCAGTTTGGTGTGGGCTCACAGGCTGCAGCGACCCTGGAGCAGGCCTCAGAGGACTGAATCGCAGGCAGCTGTGGTGGTTTCCAGACTTCTCAACCCATGAATGCCAAGGATGGCTTGGAAGGTCAGTGGGAAAAGTCTGTGACTGTGGTGAAAGAGAAGCTAAGTCTCAGCCGCAAGTTCTGAGTGTGCCCCCGGGGCAGCGGCTGCCTCCTGAGCTTCTGGCCCACAGACTGAGGGGGAATTCAGTGGCTGATCAGAGGGGTATTGCAGGGATCTCTTTGCCAGAGCTGAGGCAGGAATCTTTTGCTTTGCCCATGCTTGGATCTGGGTCACAGTTCTGAGGAGTGGTCCAAGGGCGAGGAGTGCTGGTCTGGTGGAGCTTGCTGTGGTGGTAGAGAGGAAACACCTTGCCCCTTATCATACCACCTTGGAAGAACTGAAAATTTGCAAGTCCCTAGAAGTGACTCTGAAAACAGTTGTACAAACCCCCAGAGCTTGGGACAGTACATTCTTCACATTGGAAACAGACTCTTACCTTAACAAAGAGTTTAAAACTCAAGTAATTGGCCGAGATCATGAGTAAGCAGCGCAAAAAGAGTCAGACTATATTATCTTACTTTGGTGACAAAGAAGATCAAAACATACAACCAGAAGAAGAAAACAAAGTCAAGCTCCTACATCCAAAGCCTCCAAGAAAAATATGAATTGGTCCCAGGACTTGGAAGAGCTTAAAAGGGATTTTGAGAAGCAAGTAAGAGAAGTAAAGGAAAAACTGGGAAGAGAAATGAGAGTGATGCAAGAAAACCATGAAAAACAAGTCAACAGCTTGCTAAAGGAGACCCAAAAAAATACTGCAGAAAATAACACCTTAAAATATAGCCTAACCCAAATGGCAAAAGAGGTCCAAAAAGCCAATGAGGAGAATGTCCTAAAAAGCAAAATTGGCCAAATGGAAAAGGAAGTCCAAAAGATTACTGAAGAAAATACTTCCTTAAAAATGAGAATAGAGCAATTGGAAGCTAGTGACTCTATGAGAAATCAAAACACTGTAAAACAAATTCAAAAGAATGAAAAATTAGAAAACAATGTAAAATATCTCATTGGAAAGACAACTGACCTGGAAAATAGATCCAGGAGAGAGAACTTAAAAATTATTGGACTATCTGAAAGCCATGATCAAAAAAAAAGAGCCTACACATCATCTTTCAAGAAATTATCGAGGAAAACTGCCCCGATATTTTAGAACCAGAGAGCAAAATAGAAATTGAAAGAATCCCCCAATCTCCTCCTGAAAGACATCCCCAAAGGAAAACTCCTAGGAATATTGTAGCCAAATTCCAGAGTTCCCAGGTCAAGTAGAAAATATTACAAGCAGCCAGAAAGAAACAATTCAAGTATTGTGGAAACACAATCAGGATAACACAAGATTTAGCTGCTTCTACATTAAGGGACTGCAGGGCAAGGAATATAATATTCCAGAGGGCAAAGGAGATAGGATTACAACCAAGAATCACCTACCCAGCAAAACTGAGTATAATCCTTCAGGGGAAAAAATGGTCATTCAGTGAAATAGAAGACTTTCAAGCATTCTTGATGAAAAGACCAGAGCTGAATAGAAAATTTGACTTTCCAATACAAGACTCAAGTGGAACATGAAGAGGTAAACAGGAAAGAGAAATCATAAGAGACTTTTTAAGGTTGAACTGTTTACATTCCTGCATGGAAAGATGATATTTGTAAGTCATGAGACCTTTGTCAGTATTAGGGTAG
Source organism: Vombatus ursinus (assembly GCF_900497805.2). Lineage (NCBI taxonomy): Eukaryota > Metazoa > Chordata > Mammalia > Diprotodontia > Vombatidae > Vombatus > Vombatus ursinus. Next base: position 26,966,002 of record NW_020954557.1, on the reverse strand, counting down.
TTGGAGGGAAAAAATCATATGTATGTATATAGATATAAATATAGATAGATAGATAAATAGAGGGCACAGGGTGAGTTGAAGATGAAAGGGTCATATCTGGAAAATAAAAGTAAGGGATGAGAGATTATACTAGGAGAAGGAGAAAGGAGAGGTAGAACAGGGCAAAATATCTCATAAAAAAACAGAAAAGAAAAGGCTCTTACAGTGGAGGGGAAAAGGGGGAAGGTGAGAGGGAATGAGTGAATCTTATTCTCATAGGATTTGACTTAAGGAGGAAATAACATACACACTCAATTGGGTATGGAAATCTGTCTTACCCTACAGGAAAATAGGAGGGGAAGGGGACAAGAGAGTAGGGGGATGATAGAGAGGAGGGCAGATTGGGAAAGGGGGTAATCAGAAACAAATACTTCTGAGGAGGGACAGGGGCAAAAGAAAGAATAGAATAAATGGAGGGACGGGATAGTAGTAAGGGAAATAGAGTTAGTTTTTCACAGCATGTCTGCTATGGAAGTGTTTTGCATAACTGCACATGTATAACCTATATTGAGTTGCTTGCCTTTTCAATGAGGGTGGGTGGGGAGGGAGGAAGGGAGAAAATTTGGAACCCAAAGTTTTAAAAACACATGTTTTTAAAAAAAAATGTTTTCACATGCAACTGGGAAATAAGAAATACAGGAAATGGGGCACAGAAATCTATCTTACTCTACAGGAAAAGTGAAGGGGAAGGGGATAAGAGAAGGGGAGGAGAGATAGAAGGGAAGGCAGACTAGAGGAAGGGGTATTCAGAATGCTTGCCATCTTAGGGGGTAGGGGGAGGGGCGAGATGAGGTGAAAATTTGGAATTCAAAATCTTGTGGAAGTAAATGTTGAAAACTAAAAATAAATAAATGTATTAATAAAAAAAAACTTGGTAAACTTTAGAAAAGAAACTTTGTACTCTCTGTGTAACTTCTTATAGGATCCTCAGAAATTAGTTCATAGAAATACATTTGGGATTTCTAGAATAACAATATCCTTTCTTGCCTCAAGTTGTACTTGGTTTTCTATGGGGGGAAAACAATTTTCATTTAAGGTAAACATTCTAAAAGATATGATATAAAAAAATAAAATAACAAAGGTGATGGTTGTACAATCTGACAAATCATTCCTACTTTTTTCTGGGTACCCTTTCCCATCCTAGTTCTGCCCCTACTACCTTTGGTGGATACAGTTCATGTTAATCCACACATGATTCCATGGAATTCAAATTAAACCAAAAGATGTTCTTTCAGATGGAAGTTGCCAAGAATAATGCTTGCTCTGTAGTTTTCTGTGTTTTTGAAAATGTCTGCTGAAAGAGATTAACAAAAATTGGAAGGACTGTACAGCTTAGCAGAGAGTGGGTATAGTGGGAAAGAAATACTCCTTTTGAAAGTCTTTAGCTTCTCTCATATTGAGACCTGCCTTGGCTAAAGTGTTAACTTCCCAAATAACTTGTTTGGAGTCCAAACAAATGTTCCCCACATTTAGACATATCACATTAGAGTACTGTCTAAATTCTCTCTCTCTCTCTCTCTCGGAAGTTTTCCCAGAATCTAATATTCTGGCAGGAAGAACAGAACATGATTGATTGTCTGTAGCATATGAAATATGCCTAGAGGTTGATGTTCCTTCCACAGAACAGTTTTCTCACTTTTCTGCTCTGCTCTCTCTCCTGTCCTCAACAATTCCTCTCCCCAACTGACACATAACACAGAGGGAGAGAGAGAGAGAGAGAGAGAGAGAGAGAGAGTGCTTCAGGATAGATATATATTCAAAATTAGCACTTCAATTATCTTAGATTTTTTTATAAAATCAAATTTAAAAAAATTTTATCAGTATACTATGGAAATATAGGTATATTATACTTCGGGAGAAGCAGAACTGTAATTTCATCTATGACAGCGATGTCTCAACTTTTTTGACTTGTTGGGAAATAATTTTTGAGTACATATCCCAAATGTTTATGTGTGTGTTTTATTATAAACTATATACATGTACACATACTATTGTATTTACAATTAAATACATTCTGAAACTTACAAAAAAATAGACATTTTTAAAGGATGAGATAAAGATGAAATAACATTCCATCCTATAGTCAATAAGCAGTCAGTGGAACTTACTAAATAGGGGAGTGACATGGTTAAACATTCACTTTAGGAAAATCACTTTGACAGCTGTGTGGAGGATAGATTGGAGTGAGAAGACTTGAGACAGGGACACCAATTAGGAGGCCATTGCAACAGTCTAGGTGTGGTATTCAGAGCCTGAAGTAAGGTGGTGGCTGTGTGAGTAAAGAGAAAGGGAAATATATATTTACAAGATATTATGGAGGCCAAGAAGACTTGACAATTGATTAGATATGTGGGGTAAGGAATTGAGGGTGATACCAAGTTTATGAAGTTGAGAGAAAGGACAAATGCCAGTGGTACACATCTGTGATTGATTTGCTTCCTTGATTCAAATCTCTCCCCTCTCAAATCCATCCTCCACTGGCTCACTATTTAACATTCCTAAAGCACAGGTCTAGCCATGCCACTGTCCACTCAAGAAGCTTCAAATGGTCCCTATATTTTACAAGATAAATATAAACTCCTCATCTTGGACTTTAAAGTATGGATATTCTGGCTATCTTTCCATACTTTTTTTTCCACACTACTTCCCTTTACACAGTTGCATCCACAGGGGGTAATGATAGACCCTTTGGTAAGAGCTATTTCATCAGGGGTCCTGTAGAAAGTATTAAATTCCTGCATAAACAAAATCTTCCTCTAAGTGTTGTGACTCTGGTCACATTTTAAGAAGATACTAGAATTTTCATCACTGTAGATGTCTATTGATATCTGATGGTTAGAATTAATAAAAATCTTTCTTTTCTGGAATAAGAGCAGCCACCTTAAAAGGAAGGACACCAGATTGTCCACTGACATGAATTTTTAAGGTTTCTGGAAGGGGTCTCACTACAATAAATGTTAGAAGCATGACACCCTCAAAGGGTAGCTAGGTTTCTGAGACACTCTAACATAAGGGTGGCAGCATAAATAATTACTACCCAAGGAGCCCCTGCATTGCAAAAGAACTATGGGGCTATTCTTTGCCAGTGACATGGGCTGAGACATTTTGTGAAATCTTTCTTGAAAACCCAGAATTAGGTACCAAGATAAGGTCAAAATGGGTATATGATTTAGACATAAAGGGTGATACCATAAGCAAATTAGGAGAGCAAGGAGTAGTTTACACATCAGATCTATGGAGAAGGGAGGAATTTATGACCAAACAAGAGATAGAGAACATTATGAAAGGCAAAATGGGTAATTTTGATTACATTAAATTAAAAAGCTTTGCACAAACAAAGGCAACACAATCAAGATTAGAAGGAAAGCAGAAAGCTGGAAAACAATTTTTACTACCAGTGTTTCTGATAAAGGCCTCATTTCTAAAATATATAGAGAACTGAGTCAAATTTTTAAGAATACAAGTCATTCCTCAATTGTTAAGTGGTCAAAAGATATGAACAGGCAGTTTTCAGATGAAGAAATTAAAGCTATCTATACTCATATAAAAATGCTCTAAATCACTATTAATTAGAGAAATGCACATTAAAATAACTCTGAGGTACCATCTCACACCTATCAGATTGGCTAATACTAGAGAAAAGGAAAATGATAAATGTTGAAGAAGATGTGGGAAAATTGGAATGCTAAAGCATTGTTGGTAGAGTTGTGAACTGATCCAATCATTCTGGAGAGCAATTTGGAACTATACCCATAGTTCCAAACTATAAAACTGTGCATATCTTTTGATCTAGCAATACCACTACTAGGTCTGCATCCCAACGAGATCATTCAAAAGGGGAAAAACCCACATGTACAAAAATATTTATAGCAGCTTGTTTTGTGGTGGTCAAGAATTGGAAACTGAGGGGATGCCTATCAATTGAGAAATGGCTAAACAAGTTGTAGTATATGAATATAACAGAATACCATTGTTCCATAAGAAATGGTGAGCAGGCAGATTTCAGAAAAATCTGGAAAGACTTGCATGAACTGATGCTAAATGAAATGAGCATAACCAGGGGTACATAGTAACAGCAACATTGTGCAATGACTGACTTTGTTAGACTTACCTCTTCTCAGCAATTCCAAAACAATTCCAAAAGACTCGATGGAAAAATGCTATCCATATCCAGAGAAAGAACTATGGAATCTGAATGCAGATTGAAGCATACTACTTTCTCTTTTTATTTTGGTTTGTTGTTTTCTCTTTCTCCTGGTTTTTCCCTTTTGTTCTGATTCTTCTTTTACAACATGACTAATATGAAATACATTTAATATGATTGTAAATGCATAGCCTATATCAGATTGCATGCAGTCTTGGAGAGAGGTGGGCAGGGAGGGAGAAAAAAATTTGGAACTCAAAATCTTATAAAAGTGAATGTTGAAAACTTAAAAAGAGAAATTAATAAAAATTTTTAAAAAAGAAAACTCAGAATTAGCCCCATATCAGAGCTATAGATTGAATCTTCTGTGAGCTAAAGTGCCTCTAGGAATCTCCCATAGTACAGGCTAAAGACTCCTAGGTTGAAGATCAAGGAGAGATGAAAGCCAAAAGGTCCCTTTGCACAGAGAAATCAGAACTTTGGGAACAGTCACAAAAATCCAGAGTCTCTGACAAGAAAGACAGGAGCTGAACCAGAGGGCCAGAAACAAAAAGAGATATCTGAGAAACAAAAAGAAATTGATAACAGAATCAAAAAGTCCAAGGAGCAAACAGAAAAGATAATAGTCCAGGCATTCCATACCAGTATAATAAGAGTCTGAGTTTCACAGTAAAAGAGCATGTGTTTTTATGTACACCCATATGTGACCAGCACTTGCTTTCTAATTCCCTCTAAATTAGCTGACACTGTAAGAGTCCCACCAGCAGCAGTCACATTGCCCTCTAAGAAAATGGTCATCTGACATAGAATCACAGGATTTTAAAGAAGAAAGGTAACAATCATGTCCAAACCCTCCCAAAAGGAAACATGAACATAATAAATGGTCTTCCATCTACTGCTTTAAGATCTCCAAGCAGGAGAACACCAATAACTCCTGATAGAGTCAATTCCACTTTGGGATAGCTCTAACTGTTGGGAATTCTTTTTCCTGACATTAAACCTAAATTTTCCTCTTGTAAATTGTACTTATTGCTCCTGGTTGTACTCTCTAAGGCCAAACAGAATATTTCAAATTCATCATACACATGACAGCTTTTCAAATACTTAAACATAGATATCAAACCCTCTACCACTATCCCTGACTCTTTTGTTCTTCAAGCTAAACAAACTCGGTTCCTTAAATTTATTTTCAGATGATATGTACACCATCCTGGTTGCCCTCCTTTGATGCTCTCAAGCTTATTAAAATTGTTCTTAAATTGCATTAACTAGAACTGAACAAAATATTCCAGGTGTGATCTAACCACATGGAGAGCTTAGGTTTGAATTGTAGAAGAACTAGGACTAGAACCTACACATGGTGGCAGGAAGAACTTTTATTGAAGGTGATAAGTTTATAATTCCAACAGCAGAGGAAAGCCCTAACAAAGACCTTACCAATTGACTATGGAAATTTTCTGGCCTCACCTTCTAGATCCAGATGGATGCTTTAATGAGGCAATTAGGGCAATCCATCCCTTTTATTCACACCACCCTTAACTATGCAGCCTAGAGAACCACTAAGGTCCCTAGGCAGTTGGTTACCAATAAGAGATTTCTGCTGGCCAGTTAGGTTCAATCTGCAATCTACTACCTGAATGAACAGGTGTTGCATATAAAAAGTTTTTGGCCAAGTTCAAATAGCCATCATTAATACAGCTGGAACTGAGAAGACCCTTTTTCACTCTGTCCTTCCCTATAAAATCTCAAATTCCTCATTTCCTACACCAGAACAGAGAACAGAAGGACTACCACTTCCTTGTTCCTTATTCCTGGATACTTCTCTTAATGCAACCCAAAATCTCATTAGCTTTTCTGGCTATCAAAACACAGTATTGAGCCTGCCACTAATACCCTCAGATCTTTTTCAGACAAATTGTCATCTAGCCATGCCTTCCCCAAGTCTTGCTTATGAAGTTGCTTTTTTTATATCCCAAGTGTAAGAATTTATCCCTATTAAATTTAATCTTCTTTGATTCAGCCCAGTGTTCTAACATCCCAAACTCTTTGTAGGATAGCTTTGTGTCATCTGCAAATTTGATAAGCCTTTTATCTATGCCTTTGCCCAAGTCATTGATTTTTTTTTCTTAATGTTAAACGATACAAAACCAAACACAGATTCCTTGATCCCTCCAGTGGAGACCTCTTGAAAAGTTGCTATTGAACCAATAACAACTATTCTTTTAGTCTAGACATTCAACGAGTTCCAAATCCAACTATTACTGTCTGCTCCACTTCTACCCATGTTTTCCTAAAGAACTGCATTATGATTTATCTAATGCTCTGCTAAAAAAAAAAAAAAAACAACTTGGTGAACGCAGTCTAAAACTTCCCCCAATCTACTAGTTAAGTAACTCTGGCAAAAAAGGAAATAAGGTTAGTCTGGCATGACCTGTTCTTGATGAAGCCATACTAGCTCTTCGTAATCGTCATTTCTTTTTCTAAATGTTCACTAAGCATCTTTTCAATGACCTGCTCTATAATTTTCCCAGTAATCAAAGTCAAACTCACTGACCTAAGGTCTGCAGATCCTATTCTCTGCCCTTTTTTGAAAAAGAAACTAAGCAGTGGCAGACAGTATCATCTAAAAGCCATATATCCTTCTACAGAGCTGATGCAAGTACATATGTATGTGTGTATGCATTGTATGCATATCATATGTATATATGAGTGTATAAATTTTATATAATTTAATAGTTTATGTAGTATTTCCCACTACAATAATGACAAATATGCCATATTTTACTGGAAAGCATTTTATTGGAAAACAGAGACTATTCTTGCTATTTGTTCCACATATTATGTTTGCCTGAGTTAATGTCCATGTGAATCAAAAATACCAAGATGATAATAAGAAGAAATTGTTTAAGAGAATTGTTTACTTTTCCTTTTTTTATCATTTCTAGAATAACATCCAAGATGTTAAAATTTCAATAACTTTTCCTTTACTACCTTCTTCAAAATCTCATTTTAGCACCCCAGGATATTAGGAGAGTGTGAGAAGCTAAAGATATAAATACCAAATACTTTCATTAGCTTCTAAGTTTTTACTGATTCTGATCTCTTTAAATTGAAACAAACATATACACATAAACCAATTGTTGGGGGGAGAATGCATTAGGTAGTTTCAGAAAAATTATTCACTTTTAATAAACTACATATCTTTTATTTGTTCCATTTCAGTTCTTAATTCTTTATCTTCATGGGCAGTATAAATATGTTTGCTTGTTTCTTTTTCCTATTGCATTTCTGGATTACTTAGAATAGTAGACAGAATGGAGCCCTATAAACACTGAAACAAAAAGTCCCTCTTAAGCCACTAAAATATTTACTTCAGTGTTAGATTTTACAGACTTTCCAATAAAAGATCCAAAGTAATTTATATTGTTCCCATGGTCCTCATATGGACTACTTTAAAACATGCAGTAAGTTTTGAGGCCATTTGATATTAAAAACATTTTTTTGGTCTGAATCTAGGATTTTGTCAGTGTCAGGAACTCGCAGTATGGAAAGTCCTTCCACTGTTGCAACTCAGCTGAGAGAGTTGCCTGAGGGCTTTGAATGGTTAAACTGCTTGGCTAAGGTGACATTGCTAATAGTAAATAGCTCAGAAGCAACACTTCAACCTAAGTCTTACTGATACCTAGACCATCCCACTATACCATGCTGCCTCTGATAAAAAATAATGAAGTTGTTCACCATTGGCATTATCTCAGAGCTACATAAGCCCTTCTAAAAGCATTTTCAAAGTAAAGACCAAGTTTATCTTCAGTGCTTATTTTTTGTTAATGACCTATGGCCTAGTACAATGTTCTGTTTAGACATAGATCCAAGTTATCAAAGTATGATTGAGTCCTTTGTACCTCTCCCTTCCCCAGCCAAGGCACAATGAATAGACTACCTACAGGAGGACAGATTCTATTAGAGGACATAGACAAAGTCACAGAGGATGGGCAGGCATGAAAGACTTGCAATCTGCATCACAGGAGGGAACATCAACATATGTGAGATCACAAATCCATTTGAATATTTGAGCAATTGATGTAAAAGAATCCCCATGAATTTTAACAATTCAGGGGTTTTTTTGGACTTCAGATTTTAAAGCTTTATAATTTTTTGCTTTGAATATTGTTACTTTACTTCAAGCACTCCTATGCTTTAAAAATAAAAATAAATCACAAAATGCAGTCAATAGTTTTGACGTACTACTCTTCCAGAAATGTCACATGCTCAAGACTATTAATTCTACTCATGTAGCCAGAAGAAGGACACTTTGGGTCAGAGTGGTCTAGCCAAGTATGGGTTCAAGTGAACTAATATAAGGTGTGCAGAATCTTATGTGTGCAGAAACTGAATGGGGTGTATGGGAAAAAAATGCTGTAAGGACACACTGAAGCATAGCTTAAAGAATTGTGATATAATTACAGGCTTATGGGAAGCCACAAGGGCAGAGAGATGAGCCTGATGCACCACAAACAGATAGAGGGGCTTTTTTTTTGAGCCAAAGCATTCAGCAAACAAGAAGGAGGGGAGATAAAATTGCAAATAACTCCGAGCTTTGAAAATAGCAGCTTCAGTACAGAAACAAAGGCTACATGAGCTAATCGTTTATTGGTCTCTCAATAGATAGATTATTGATAGAGAAATTAATTTATGATAATGTCATTAATATTTCTAAGCACAAATGAAAACCACATACATTGTATTAATCCAAATATAGACCATACTCCTAAAGTGACATTGCTTTGAAAGAAAATTGGACATTGAAAAAATACATAAAATGACCATTTAAAATGTATTGTACATGTTTTTCTACATCTTTGTATGCCCCCCAAAAAATCTCATTCAGTTTTATAATCATTTCTTTCTTCACCTTCATCATCAGTTCAATGTCATTTTTTTTCTGATCTTCCCACACTATGTCATCTTCACTATGATCCATTACATTTGAAAAGTAACATTTAGGAGAGTCATGGATAATACATTCAGGAGCTATTTTTTCTCATGCTGTTACAAAAACTATCAACTGTACCAAAATATTGCACAGAGTGAGTTCTCAATGTGTCATCTTAAATCATGGATTCTTTACCTATAGAACTGAGAGCATGATTGGTTATAAGTCATACTCACATTTCATATGAGCCAGATTTGAAGGGGAATGGGAAAGAGGGAAGTGTAGCCTGTACTTTATATGGCTATATGTAAACATATATAAACATATATAAATACTACACATATTATATACATATATTCAGAAAGAGAGAAGTTAAAATTGAATCAGTTTTAGAATGCTCTTAATTATCAGAAACTCGTGCCTGACACAGGTTTTAACAGCCACATTTTCCCAATATCACTCTATGAAACACAATAATCTCACAAAAATTAAAATTGCAAGTGACCCAAAGTGCAATGGAGAGAGATGCAGTCAGCTTAAATAGGCTGTTCTGTATTATAATCAATGGCTTGCACACCAGGAATGGCAGAAGGGCTACAATTTGAGAAATGTTGAATTGGAAAACAAAGTGAGGTGCTCATGTACCGCATGGGAAGAGTAATAGCCTTTCCTTCTTAATAGCTCTAGTGCTACCCTTTTTTGTTGTTCAATCATTCAGTTGTGTATGACTTTTCATGACCCCATGGACCATTCACACTGTCCATGGGGTTTTCTTAGCAAAGATATTGGAGTGGTTGCCATTTCCTTCTCTAACTGCACTGGTACCCACAAAATATTAACTACTGGGTGGTTCAGTAGATGTAACATTGGACCTGGAGTCAGAAGAGATGAGTTCATATCTGGTCTCAGATACATACTAGCTATGTGACCGTGGGCAATTCACTTTACCTCTGCCTCAGTTTCTTCTTCTCAAAATGCATTCCCATTTCCTACCTCCTCGGGTTGTTGTGAAGATAAACAAAATATTTGCAAAGCACTGCACAAACCTTAAGGCATTATATAAATGCTAGCTATTATTGTTATTTAGATTAAGGCTTCAAACAAATTGGGTAGACTCTCTCTACAGGATTTTGAGAGGCCATAGCAAGAATCACAGAGAATGAGAAGGTGCTCTACACTTTTGGAGAGAATATCCACATCAATGAGACCATGAATTAATTGAATTATTAAGGCATTAAAGCAGGAGGAACATCACAATCTATAGATCTGAAAAAAGAAAATTTAACTAATACTGGTGGGAGAAGACACAGCTATGGCCTTGTTAGTGCTCTAATCAACACAGCTAACCAATACACAAAAATAAGACAAGTTATAAATGTATAGAATGTTTGGCTATCTATGTGGCTTAATTCTAGGGATGCTGTTAAGGCCCTATGTCTTTCCTCTTATCACCTCATTTCTGGACTCGTTCATGGCCTCAAGTATCTTCCCACTCTAGTTTTGTTCTCAGTTAAAGTGATCTTCCTGAAATGCAGTTCTGATCATTGTACCACCCCTCCCCGACTCAATCAACTGCAATGACTCCCTATGACTTCCAAGATCAAGTATAAAATCCTTTGTTTGGCTTATAAAGCCCTCCATAACCTGACCCCCTACCTCTCCAGTCTTCTTACACCTTACATTCTATGATCCCGTGACATTGGCTTCCTTGCTATTCCTGTCACATAATACTCCATCTACCAACTCTGACCATTTTCACTAGATTTCCCCCTTTCCTGAACACTCTCTCTCTCTCTCTCTCTCCTCACTTCTGCCTCCTAGCTTCCCTGATTTCCTTTAAATTTTAGCTTGAATCCCACTTTCTATAAGAAGCCTTTCCAGATCTTTCCAGATCTAACGCCAGTGTCTTTCCTCTATTGATTTTCTCCTATTTATTCTCAATATATCTTATTTGTACATAATTGTTTGCATGTTATCTTCCTCACTAAATTATAAGCTCCTTGAGAGCAAGGACTGTCTTTTCCCTTTCTTTTCCCAGCTCTTAGCACAGTGCCTTAGCATATAGTAGATGCTTAATAAATGCTAGTTGACTGACTCCCTCACCAAAACACACACACACACACACACACACACTCACAAACACAAAAAACCCTCAATCACCCTTCCTATTAATGCTTGAAATTTTGAAATTCAACAATTCTTTTTATTGTTTGACTTAAAACAAACCAATTTATTCTCTGATAAAACACCCTGTGATAGCCTTAACACATTAGTCACCATCACATTGATACTTCAGTGTGAATGAGATTTTGATTCTTTTTGGAGAACAGGTTTTGGTGGGGAAAAGTAAGAAAGAATGAGGATACTAGGTAACAAGTGTTTACAAAAGGAAAGCAGCCTTCATAGTTCACAATATTGCCAAGGCCCAGTCCCACATATCTTTGAAGAAAGGCATCATTGCGAAGTGGAAATAACATTGGGCTTCCAGTCAGGACTTCAAATTTGTGCTGCATATTTTTTGGGGGGGCCATGATTTTCTCATCTGTAAAATTAAGGGGGTGGGCTAGATCAATTCTAATGTCGTTTCAATCTCTAAATCTCTGATTCTATTTTTTGTTTAGTTGTTTTTCAATCATCACTGATTCTTAATGACCCCTTTTGGGGTTTTCTTGGCAAGGATACTGGTGTGGTTTGCCACTTTCTTCTCCAGCTCATTTTACATATGGGGAGACTGACTCTCTATCCACTCTATCCACTGTGTCCACTAGTTGCCCTCATGATCCTATTATCTGGGTTCTAATCCTGGATGTGCCACTAAATAGCTATTCAGTCTTATACAATATACATTTTCTCTGAGCTTTAGTTTTCTGATCTACAAAATTATAATATGGACTAGATAATTTTAAAAATTACTTCCAACTTTAAAGTTGTATAGTTTTGTACTCTGATATTGTGGGACCTTAGGAGAATCACTTACCCTCCTCTTGGCCTCAGCTTCCACATCTATAAAATGATTAGGTTAGGCAATTTGATCACTGAAATCCCTTCTAGTTCTAACGTTCTACGATTCTGTGACTATAATGATCCCGGACATTTAATGTAGAGTCTTTTCTACTTCATCATATCTATTTGACTCCAACATATTTACTATCAGTAAGAGACAGCAGAGGAGAGTGCATAGAGAGCTCAAAGACAGGACTCTCTAGGTTCAAGTCCTCACTCTGACACACATACAGACTGGCACACAGTGTTAGAGGCTAGGCTCATATAATCTCTCAACATCCTGAGCAGCTGTCCAAGATAGCAGTTCTGAGCCTGGGGGATGTGAACTTTTATTTAAAACTCTGATAGCTATATTTCAATATAATTGGTTTCCTTTTTGCTCATATGGATTCTATTTTATGCATTTAAAAACATTATTCTGAGAAAGGGTCCATAAGGGACTGCCAAAGGAGTTCATGAGACAAAAAGCTAAGAATTCTTGCTCTACGTTGCAAAGCAGTTGTATATCTGCATTGGTAAGAGGAATTGCCTCACTGAGGAGTTCCCTACATTGAAAAGATCACATTTCCATACCATACTTTAGTACTATCCAAATAGAAAGCTTTCCAGCAAAACTGAATGAATTAACTTACAGCAAATGAAGTGGGTGCACAGATGGGTAGACTTTGCCATATAATGATTAAATAAAGAAACTGGGAGTGTTTATCCAAGAGACAACTCAAGGAATACATAATAACTACATTCAAGTATTTAAAAGGGTCATTTTGTGCAAGAGGGTTTAGACTCGTTTTGCTTGGTCCTAGAAGGCAGAAGTAGAAGAAATGAGTGGGACCTGCAGAGAGGCAAATTTTGACTCCTTGCAAGAAAAAGCTTGCCAACAATCAGAACTATCAAAAAATGGAATAAATTTCCTCAGGGGACAGGATAACCAACCTGTTGAGGATGTTATAGTAGAAATTCTTAGTTAATTCCTAGTTGAACTAAATGATTTCCACATTGGAATTTCTGTAACCTATGATTAGAAGAGACAATGATATGAACCAAAAATTTCAAATAAGGGAATATCAAGCCACCCAGTGATTGAGAAAGGAATCTGGGTCATAGGCTGTCAATCTCAATTACTTAATGGTACAGAATATAGACCACAAAATTTCACTCTCTAGCCTACTGCCACGTTATTTGCTCTGTTGAAAGATCCCTTACACACAAAATCATGAAGCTTATATGGAAACATTCCCAAAGTGTCACAGAGGAAAAGCCAGAGCTCAAAGAGCCAGGCATATGTTTAGCTCATTATAGAGAAGGAAAGGTGGGAAAAAAGCTTGAAAACTGATTCAGGAAAACTAAATTTATCCCTGTCACATAATAGAAAAAGATGTGCTCTGTAAAAAGTCAAATTATTGCTCAATTTGAAACTAGCTTATTGATTGAGCAGAGAATAGGTCTAGAGATAAATTGTTTCTGCATTAGTCAATAACTGAATACAAATGAATACCTTTCAGATTTTACTCGACCCAATGTCTTTCATCACCTGTTTTGGGTAGTTTTGTTTTCCTTCCTCTTCATAAAGCTACAAAAATTTAAAGCCAAAAGTACTAACGAAATTATCTAGTCTGAACTCTCATTTTGTAGATGAGAAAACTAAAGCTAAGTGAAGTTGGGTAGTATTGATGATTGTGAAGCTATTCAGAAGCACAGTCAAGATTTGAACCACATTGGATCATAGGTTTTGAGCTAAAAGGGTTATTAGAAGCCATCCAATTCAACCCTTTCATTTTATATTTGAGGAAACTGAATCCCAGACAGAAGTGCCCTGATCAAGTCACATAGGAACTAACAGAAAGCGAGTGCTCTTTTCACTGTCTTCTTGACTTTTCATTGCCCCCTTCAGCTAAACAATTTCCATTTATTCCACACTCAACACAGAGAGAATAAAAATTAAGCATCAAATGAATGTCCCTCATCATTGTTATTTCCTCTAAGTGGATTTCATTCATTGCTTCTAAAAATAAGATAATTCTGAGTTTCAGCCAGTATGAGCAGCATAATTAGTAGTATTGACCATCACTTGATTAAAACAGCTTTTTAAATTAAATATCCCAGGGGGCCAAAACAGATTTCTTAAAAAACCACAAAAACAATAACACCCCTATATCAGAAAGAAGAAAGTATATGGAAAGAGAAATCAGTTTCTAAGTCTTTGACCATTTTTGATAATAATATTGACCTGTTATTGCTTTAGGCATAATTGACTTTGGTACTCACAGATACCTTTTCATTTTTTAACTAAAATTTTCCATTCTCTCCCCCTTCTACTCTTATCTTCTCTCATTTCCTTTCACTTCTCCTCTGCAATCTTGTATGTCTGCATTTTTCTCAGTCTCTATCTCTCTGCCTCTCCTTCCATTTTCTCTCTCCTTTACAAAGTTAGCGCAATATAGAAAAACCCAAACTCTTCACTTGCTCGTTTGAAAATCAAAAGAAATTATAAACACTTAGGTAATACAAGAGCTATAGTAGCTATGAAGACCAACAGTAAAGAAGTATAAAAAGCTAAACTTATAAAATAAGCATAAATAATGGTTTTACATAAATTCAAATATTCTGCAAAAGTGAAAGTTAAATTGGTATAGAGACCAGCATCCATTGTAATAGACTTAAAATTATATTTTCTACTCTCTGTTTTGGAAAGTAGCCTTTATTTTTATTTTCCAGAAAGCACCCATCCCCTGAAAAAAAATCATAAGTTCAAAAAACCACACAGGTGACCTCAATTCAAGAAAACATTTTTAAAACCCAAATTCTCAAATGAAAGAAGTTAGAGAGGTAGACTTGGGGAAAGGAAAAACTGTATTTGAATCCTGCCTCAGATACTAGTTGTGTGAACCAGATCAGGTCATTTAACCTCTGCTAACCTTAGTTTCCTAATTTATAAAATAGTTATAGTAACAGGATCCACCTCATTAAGTTATTATATGGGTTAAATGAGATGACATACGTTTATCACTTTGCAAAAACTTAAAGCTCTAGATAAATGTTACCTATTATTATTACCAATGATTCTTCATTTCATAAATGGATTTAAAGGTACTCATTAAATAAGAATGTTCTTTATTTAGAGTAGTTATTTTTTATGTAACCCATGACCACAGGCCCCCAAAGCTCTGGACTCACATGGTAGGTTGACCCAAAAAGGCCACTTTTTCTCTTTTAATTATTATGCCCCCTCTCAGAGGAGTATATCCAAGAAAACTCCAAATACACTCATATACTGTTTAAAAAGGGCACATTGGGGAAATTTCTGGTATTGTGGGGACCCACTGGCAATTTTTGTCTGTATTTCCAGTTGGACTCCCGATATGTTCAGTTGTATCCCAGCAGAAATTGTGGATGCTCTCTGTGTATCAGATATCCCTGCAGAAATTGTGGGTACCCTCTGTGCTTCAGGAATACAAAGAAATCTTCACCTGGGGCAATTTCTCCTCTGAAAGTAAGGCCACGACTTCCAGTCAACTCATGTTACCTATCCTTGCTGTGAGACCTATTAGGACAAGAATTTCCCTTTGCAGGAAAGGGTAAGCTTGACTCTTTTTCCCTTTTCTTTTCTTTGGTTTCTTTTGGGTTGGATAGAAACCTTTCCTAGTCTTCCTTAAGCTTAGTGCCTTCCCTCTGAGATTACCCTCAATTTACCCTTTACAAATATTGTTTTTACATGTTGTTTTGAATATTCCCTCATTAGATTATAAGCTCCTTTTGCCTTTTGCCTTTTGCCTTTCTTCATAACCCCCATCACTTACCACAGTGCCTGGCACATAGGAAAACACTTATTAAATGCTAGTTGACTGACTGACTGACAGATGGAGTAGGCTCTCATATGTACTAAAATAAGTGGTAATCATGAGGATTTTGTGAAATGATGTATTTGTTAAACTGCATAACCACATTTGAGGAGTAAGGGAAAAGCAAGAATAATCACCAAGCCCACCATCCATGGTAGGCCTGAAATCTCATGAGAAAAAAATGTTAATTTCTAAATTGTTTTTTGAGAATTGTACTACATGGATTTTCTGATACTCTTTAGTAGAGAATGTAGGGGAAGACACCTGAAAGAAGAATGCTCAAGTCTCCCCAAGTCACTAGTCAACTATACAGAATTGAAAATATAAATAAATGCCCAAAACATCCTGGTTGATTTGCTGGAAACAGTAAATGTTTAACTGAGCATCTTTCAGAGAGATGGGGAAGCTATCTCTCTGAGCCCAGTTGATAAAATCACCCGAGCAGTCTTCTAACATCCAGGTCAATCATTGCCTGTTCCACTATGCATGACACTGCTCCTACATTTATACTTGCTATTTTAATATAATCTTCTTGTAATAGCATTTTGTTTCCAAACTATCAGATTTGGTAGTGGTAATATAGTTTGAAAAATGACTATGCGGGCACATTTTTAAAAAATACTTGGGTTTTTTAAAAGATATCAAGTTTATTCATTATGATTTGATTGTCCTTTAAATGACCAATGTGTGGCTGAAAGCTACAGAGCCTTCAACCAAACTATGGTGAAATCACATGCTTTCCTGCCAAGCAAGAGGCTTAGCAACAATTTGCTATATTTAGAAGAATATCCTTCTAAGTAGATCCCTGTAGAGAATATAATCTCTAGTCTAACTTCTCTGTATTTAATTTCTGAATTTCTTTCTATGCATGTATAGAACTCTCCAGAAAATAGCCTCAGAAAACTGAATTGGTTTGTGATTAGGATAAATGGGAGAGAAAAGGCATTGTTCACATGCAGAGGGACTCATTCCACTGAACTAACACTATTCACAGGTTTCTCTGGCAGGTGTAGATTAACTACTGATTTGATGCACCAACTGGCCCATTTGTTGTAAATGAGTTTTCTCCCATGTGGTATTTAGTAAGCTCCTTGTCCACCAAATAACTCCCTCTTCGGTATGAAACTCTCCTTAGGCTCCCATAGGCTAGGTAGATTAAAACTCACCAGTGAGGTCTATTGTCCTCTAACAACCTCATTTTGATGTTTTGTTCAAGAAAGAAAATTGCCAAAGACCCAGAGCACTTCGGCATCTGTTCTCTTAAAGCCTGAATGCAGAAAGAAGAGTGGTAAGCAGAGCAGGTTTGCTTTATTTATTTTGTAAATGGCTATTTAGAAGGGGGAATGCCTAATCCATGCCCCCCTCATTTGCTACAAAGAAGGAAAGTTTGAGGAAGCCGTAATTCACTTAATCAAAAAAAAAGTCCTCTGCTGTACAAACCTATGGTCTCACTATTGAGAAGCATTTAAAAGTAATGATAGGCCTAAGACAAAGCATGTTCATAACACAAGTGCTACATCATTCACATTTCCTAGGTTCCTGAAAAATATTTAGTGCATATAAATGTAACTATAAGTGATAGGCCACAATAACCTAGCTGAAGCATTGAACAACCATGAAGAAATAGATACTAGACATGCCCTATCTTTATAATACTCCATTGAGTATATTTATTATGGCAAATATATACATCTATCTAAAATAGAAAATATTTATGGAAGGACATTGACAAGAATCACACAGGAAACTCTCAATGACTCATTGATATGAATTGGTGGAGAGAATTTTCAAAACAGGAATTCCTCACACCAATGAAATCATATTAACAGTAATAATAATCAATTGATATTGATGATATCTGTCTTTAGGTAAAGCAGAGAATTCCTCAGGATAGCCCTTTTTTAAGCAGCATAATAGAAAGCAGATTAAACAAAAAACAGTATCAACACAGGTATTTTCTGATAATTAAGTTTGAATTTAAGAACATACCACAGATCATGTAAAAAAAAAAAAAGTAGCATCAGTAAGCACCAAGTTAATTTGACTTTCCTAGAAAAATGCTAAGAGACTATGATAGGGTATCCAATTCATAATCAAAGGAAAATGAGCCAGAAAATATTCTGGCACTAGATTTATTTTTTGGCAGTTTAAACTTAACCAGTTGGTTAAGCACATTCTATCCAGCTTTTAAAATGAAACATTTGCCTCTTAATTGAATATTCATTTGCATCTCATAATAAAAATGCACTCTAATGTCTTAGGTTGTGACTCCCTTCAAAAGTAGGTCCATGTTTATACTGTATATATAGCACATAATAAAATCATAGATTCAAGAAAATTTCTCTAAGATACAACAGGCTATAGGCATAAGTCATATTGGAAAGAGGACCCTGAAAAATTAAGTTCGTTTTCATTGTGTTAAATTCCATGCAAAAGACAAAAGGGGGTTATGGGGATAAAAACTGAAATAACTAAACTAACTTTAGAATTTAAAAATCTGTGAGAAGAAAATAAGAAAAAAGAAAACTCTTTGAAAATGTAGGGCCCCCCCCTTTGTGCTATATCTCTTCCCTCCCCCACTCTCCCATTACTTTCAGTAGGCATTCCAGTTAAATGAATGGATACCTGAGTGGGCCTACTTCCGGACGTGTATAGTGAAAGGATATTCCCTTTCTCCCCCACTGCTATCTTCAGCAAAAGAGCAGATGTCTTCTGGCTGCCCCCATTGGCCACGATAATTGAGGGGTCATATGATATGGTATGATAATAAAAAGTCTTTTGATTGGCTGATGAGCTGGAACTCCATGGATATCCTAAAGGAGTAATCTTTGCTCCTCAGTCCTCTTCCTTTTCAGAGACTCTTTCAGGCTGCACTTTTATCCTTTTCATAGTATTCAGGATGTATCTCCTTCAGTACCCTAAAAAAAAAAAATCTGATTTAATTGGCATGACCATGTTCCCTAACAAAGCAGATCACAACTACTCTACATCTTAAAAAAGATATTTCTGAGCTGTTATGTCTGGGGAAAATAGCAGCCACCTTTACCCCTACTGGCCAACCTTTTGGTGATGAACCTCTCAAAATATAGCTAGGCTGGTAACCAAGTCACAGATACCAGCCCAAGGTCAAAGACTTTCTAGTTGAATAGGACCTACCAGAGTGTCTGCTCTGCTAACGCTGCCTTCAAGAAAACAGAATCATTTTCCTCCTACAATAAGGCACAAGAGGAGGGTGTTAGTAAAGGATTCAAAATATACTTTGTAGGAAAAAAATCATGCTGTAATTTTTTTCAATCAACATTTATTTACTGACTGCCTACTTTATGGGGGCTACCAAGGTAGTGTTAATGTTATTTCCTAATAACTTGTTTATGCCATTTGTTCTCTCCTTTTCATGTGTCATGTTCTTTTTGACATAAGTTCAGTTGACATTTTACATAAAAAGAAAGCAAATCTTTCTCACTCTCTGGTGAACTGTCATGCCTGTTGAGGTGTTCAAGCAAGTACATGGTTTCCTCAGATACTTAGAGTCAAGAGCTACTCATTCAGTATACAATCTTAAACTAAAGAATGGTATTCAAAAGAAATCCTTTGTGAACAGAAGTACTCACAATAATTATTGCTTCTCTCCCTGGCAAGTTCGCCTTTATGCATACTAAGCTAAATCAAAAGGTTAGTCTGCATTTCATTTTAATACCACTTTGCTAAACACACACACACACACACACACGCGCGCGCGCGCGACTTGCTCACCTAGTCATTAACTGGAAAGGAGCAAATTGAACCTTTCTCCTAGGAGAGGAATTTGAAAGACTCACCAGCATTTCAAGTCCTTTGTAAGGTATAGAAACAAAAGAACTTAGCTAGCAAAAATATTTAGTTAATATATGAAGCCACCAGATTGCTGGTATGAGCTCCTCTTCCACTCAGCTATAGCTCCTTTCCCTCTTCCACTGGAGTTCAAAGTCTCCAGTCTTGTTTCAGTATCCTAAAATATCTATCTCCTCACCACGTCTCATCTTCCACCCAACACCGCCTTCAAGAAAACAGAATCACTTTCCTACTACAATAAGGCACCAGAGGAAGGTGTTAGTAAATAATTCAAAATATATTTTGTAGAAAAAAATTCATGCTGTAAATTTTTTTCAATCAACATTTATTGAATGCCTACTTTGTGGGGGATACCAAGAAATTGTTAATGTTATTTCCTAATAACTGGTTTATGCCATTTGTTCTCTCCTTTTTGTATGTCTCTCAAATTTATTTTGTTGTTGTTCAGTCATTTTAGTCACGTTCAACTCTTTATGATCCTATTTGGAGTTTTCTTGGCAAAGATGGGGAGTGGTTTGCCATTTCCTTCTCCAGCTTATTTTAGAGATGAGGAAACTGAGGCAAACAGGGTTAAGTGACTTGCCTAAAGTCACACAGCTAGCAAGTGTGTCTGAGACCACCTTTGAACTCAGGTCTTCTTAGCTCCAAGCCTGGCATGCCTAATAACACATAATAATGGTGCTTGTCTCCAGAGTATAGTCTGTGGCATCTGTTGCAAGTATAAAAATTCTATTTATAGCACTGCAAGACCACTACAAAGGTGTAGGGGTAAGGATGAATAATAGCAGAAAGAGAATTTGAAGTCTAAAGAATACAGTATGGGCTTAGATTCTTAAAATCTAGACACTGCTCAGATTCTTATAATCTAGCCAATAGCTTGCTAATATTCAGACTCCTTAAGAGTCTGGTCAATATGGTGAATGTTCTAATAAACCTTGTCTTTGGCTGAAAGAAGGCTTGGGTTGAATTCTTTCAGGCAGGACCTGCGTGTTGTGATTTTGAGGTCCCAAAACCCCTAAACCCCTAAATCTCAACATTTTGGTGGCCTGTATGCAGAAACTGCCTAACCCCTAGTTCTTCTCCAGCCCACACTGGAATGTATATAAGCCTCCCCCCACCCCTTTCCTGCTCTGCAGTTGGAGTCACTCTCCAAGCACCAAGGCTTAGAGGTGCTTTTCAGGCAGACAGTTATGAGGCTGTCTCGCACTTAGCCTGATGATCTCAGGCTCTCAGTACACCGGTTCAGTTCAAGGCCATGCACCTGGATTCACTTTCTGCAGCATAGAGGACAAGGACAGATGCCCTATCTGGAAGTGTATGCCCAATTCTGTCAATTCTCTCGGAGCTAGGGAATTGGGGAAAACCACAGTTGCTTTTTGGTTTCCTGAAGCTTACTTACTCCCTTCCTTCTACACCCCTGAATCCTCCTTCATGGAGGTTACAGGGAAAAGTTAGAATGGCTAAAAATATCTTGGCAGATTATGGAGGTTTTGTGATTGATCATTAAGGAGTTTTGAAACACCTCCTTACAACCCTGGTCACTACCTTCCCTTGAATCAAGAGGGTATCTGTTAACCCCTGTCATAGGAGAAGAGAGTTTCACTCTTTTCCCCTCTCCTTTGATTTTGCCCTCCCCCACCTGGGAAAGGAAGGAGAGGGGAGGGGCAGCAACTACAACATGGGCCCCACTGGCAATGGCCTTGGGCGCTAGGGCAACCTTTGCCTGGAAGTATCACCAGGTTCTGCACATCCTGCTCAAGGTAAAGAAGCTAGCCTCCAAACTTAGACTACTGCCCATTCACCTATAGTTGGTAGCAAACAGTGGATACCAGCCAACGTCTCCCCATCATTGCCTGGATGCAGCCTGTTCTCAGTTCCAGTTAACCTTCTCTTTGGGAGCCCCTTGAGGCTGGGACACCTCCATGCCCCTTGCCAGCCCCTTACCCCCAAAAGAATTTAGGTCCCATTTGTTTGAGGGGGGAATGATGGGGTTGGAATCTAGACCCCAGAAAGGAAAAACCTTCAACTTTCCCACATGGCCAAATCTCTGGATTTTACCTGAGACTATAATCCCATCAACTGGCCTTTCATTGTGGCCACACCCAATCTCCCAATTCTTTGTTACCCTTAACCTAGCCTAACCCTCCCTATGGCCCCAACTATTTCCCATCCTTAATCCTAGCTAGGCTCCATTCTCCCTTGGCCACATGGTCCAGGTCCCACAAGTTCTGTTCACCCCAGTTTACAGGCCACTCCCATTCAAATCTTCCTTAGACCCCTCCTCCAGTCACCCCAAACTCCTTGGATGCTCCTAGATCCCTCCCTCAGTCTTTCTGCATATAAGGTCCATCTTGTCTCCATTAAGGTGCTCAGATTCTTATCTAGCCACTGCTCAGATTCTTATAATCTAACCAATAGCTTACTAATGTTCAGACTCCTTAAGAGTCTGGTCAATATGGTGGATGTTCTAATAAACTTTCTCTTTGGCTGGAAAAAAAAAAGGATATAGTATGCCAATTCAACAGAAAGCAATGCCCTATCTAGTTTCACTTTTTTTTTTTTCCTTAGCTAGCATGTAGTCATACTAGAATATATCCACTATCCTAATAAAATGAAACTTCTCATGATAGACTAAAAACTAGCCCAGAAATTTGGGAGTTTTTGAATTATTTACTTACATAGAGCTATTCTCTAGACAAAAATATCTTCTGGGAACCTTATTCTCAATAGATATCACTGAAATGTAACCTTGAACTAATGAAACATTTTCTACTTTTACAAATCCCCCCAAAATCAATAATCAATTAAAAATGTCAATTACATAGTTAATAATCTTTTAATTTGAGTAATAAGTTTTTCATACCCCTATTATAATCAAATGTTCATCTATAAATTTTAACATTCTAAACAACTTTAAAATAATGCCTCAAAATGAATTTTTCCAGCCCTGGAAAACTTAGAAAGGTCTGTCTCACTGGAGTGAGAGTGGAATACAGTCTAGCACAGGCTGCCCTAGCTGGCCAGTAGTGAGGTCCTGCAATCTGGCACAAGCCAGCAGTGAGGCCAGGGCCCCTGCATTGAGCAGCAAGTAGTAGGCTATGCCAAGTGCAAGTTAGCAACAGGTATTGGGGGTGACTGAATCAGTAGCAGCAGCAGAGATATCAGCCCACAAATAATAAGGGAATCAGACAACTGGTCAGAAGGGAATTACAGAAGACCCTTTGCTGGCACCGGGGGCAGGACAATGTTGCATTGTCTATACATGGTTCTGGGTCCCAATCCCAGAATGTGGAGGAGCTATAGCACACTAGAGCATCCAGCTACAGGAGAGGGGAGACTCAGGTCATAGTTACAGGGTGGAAAAAAGTGCTTGTGGTCACTCTCAGATCAAAGCACAGGACAGGAGAGCAGTGACCATGACTCTCCCTAGATCATACCACCTTGGAAGAATTGAAAACTTATAGACCTCAGAACTAGCTCTATAAAGAGCAGCACAAAAAACCTGAAGCTTGGGACAGTGCCCCCTCCACCCAGGAGAAGCCCAACTTTAACATAAAGTTAAAAGTCAAGAAATAAGCAGGGAAAATGAGAAAAAAAAACTTGGCCATTGAAAGCTACTATGGTGACAAGGAAGATCAAAATACAAACTCAGAAGAAAACAACAAAGTCGAAACAGCTACAACCAAAGCCTCAAAGAAAATTAGTCTCAGTCCCAAAACAAATTCCTAGAAGAGCTCAAAAAGGATTTTAAAAATCAAATAAGAGAGGTAGAGGGGAAAATGGGGAAAGAAATGAGAGTGATACAAGAAAATCATGAAAAAGAGTCAACAGCTTGGTAAAGGAGGTACAAAAAAAAAAAGCAAAGAAAATACTACCTTAAAAAACAGAATAAGCCAAATGTTAAAAGAGGCACAAAAATCCACTGAAAAGAAGAACTTCTTAAAAAGCAGAATTGGGGGGCAGCTAGGTGGCACAGTGGTTAGAGCAACAGCCCTGGAGGGAGAAGGATCTTAGTTCAAATCCAGCCTCAGACACATAACACTTACTAACTGTGTGACTCTGGGCAGGTCACTTAACCCCAATTGCCTCAAAAAAAAAAAAAACTAAGCACTCCAAAAAGTAGAACTGGACAAATGGAAAAGGAGGTACAAAATCTCAATGAAGAAAAGAATTCCTTAAAAATTAGAAATGGGACAGTGGAAGCTGATGACTCTAGGATACATCAAGAAAGAAGAAGAAAAAATCAAAAGAATGAAGAAATAGATGAAAAGTGTGAAATATCTCATTGGAAAAACAACTGACATGAAAAATAGATCCAAGAGAGATAATTTAAAAATTATTAGACTACTCAAAAGCCATGATCAAAAAAAGAGCTTAAACATCATATTTCATGAAATTATCAAGGGAAACTGCCTGATATCCCAAAATCAGAGGGTAAAATAGAAATTGAAAAACTCTACCAAGCATCTCCTCAAAGAGACCCCAAAATGAAAACTACCAGGAATATTATAGACAAATTCCAGAGCTCCCAGGCCAAGGAGAAAAAATCAAATATTGTGGAGCCACAGGATAACACAAGATTTAGTAACTTTACAGGAAAGTTGGGGTAAAGGATTAGAGGGCTTGAAATATAATATTCTGGAAGGCAAAGAAGGTAGGATTATAATTAATGATAACCCATCCAGCAAAGCTAGGCATAATCCTTCAGGGGAAAAAAATAGATATTTAATGAAATAGAGAACTTTCAAACATTCCTGATGAAAAGACCAGAACTGAATGAAAAAATTTTTGATTTTCAAACATAAGACTCAGATAAAAAGGTCAACAGGAAAGAGAAATTATAAGGGATTCAAGAAGGTTAAACTGTTTACATTACTACCTGGGGAGATGATATTTATAACTCCTAAGAACATTATCATTTGTAGAACAGTTAGAGTTAGTATTCATAGACAGAAGGCATGGATGTGAGTTGACTATGATAGGATGATAGCTAAAAAAATAAAATTAAGGAATGAGAAAGAGAAATACACTGGGAGAAGGGAGAAGCAGAATGGGATAAATATCTCACATAGAAGAGGTGTGAACAGGAATATTAAGATACTTGATAATCAAATCTCATTCAATAGACTTACCTATTAGTAATATATAATATATATATGTATATATATATACATATATATATATATGAGAATGACTAGCCTCATTCACCATAGTTGACTCCAAATGGTTTTTGGCTAATTCTAAAACTCAAATCAAATTTTAAAAGATAAAGATTTGCCATCACTGGTTATATTCAAAGAAATGTGCTGCTAGATCTGAAAACAATACCTAAAAAAATGAGTCCCAAAAATCTTTTTGGTCAATAGTATCACTGTTGGAATAATTAAGTGATTTCTAAAGATGACTACCTTGAATGAATTACCACCTATTTAAATGGAAAAATTCTGATCTGGTCCATCTTTAAATGTTAGAAGTCATATTTCCTTATAGTCATATTTGTAAATCTTTAAAACCAAGCATATTTGTAGTGCCCATGAGCTACTGCAATTTTTTTTTTTTTAAGGATTCTTTCTCATAACATCATGGGGCTGAGGAACACACAATGATTTTAAAAGACCAGGGATTTCTGGGATGGAGAGAGCAAATCAAGCATAATAATGGGAAGAGGAAGGGTTCGACCCAATGTCACCTCTTCTAAGGAATCCTTTCTAGAGGTCCCCAGTTAATCCCCCACACACCTTAAAGTTGTTTTTGTTTTGTTTTGTTTTGTTTTGCCAATTTTGTATATATTTTATTTATTTCTTTGTGTTCACGTTGCTTCCTTTGGGTAAAATATAAACTCCTTGAGGGAACTGTTGGGGACAGGACCTACCTGGAAAATCTCTAAACTATTAGGGGTCAGTACGGGTAAAGGCAAAGGCCTTCTCTGGATCATCATTCCTTGACTGTACCCTAGGCTTGCTTTGCTGATGAGTAAACATTTGCTGAGTACCACGGGAAAGCGCATAGTCACAGGTGAACAAATAAGTCTTAGAATAGACAACCTTCACCCTAAAGTGATGCTCCTCTGGCGTCTTATCTAGTGAGAACTTTGTATCTTTAGCTCTTGCACTTGGGATATTGTAAATCATCATTCCCTTTTACGTATAAAAGTTCAAGCCTTACTAGAAATAAACAGTCCTGTGGCTGATCACCCTTGACTCGCCTAGCCCGGCTTTTTTCCTCTTTATTTTTCTGCACCACGTCGTCCTCCAGCTGCTGGCAGGGAACAGATTGTTTCACTTTTGCTTTTGTATCTCCATACAGTGCCTGGCACATAGTAAGTGCTAAATAAAATCTTGTTGCATAAAATAGAAAATATCTCAGCTGGGACTTGAACCTATGCCCTCAGAGTGCGCTTTTATCCTCTATACCCTGCTTCTTGTCTTTGTTATTAATATACTGTGCTAACAAAGCTAAATATGTAGGCTATATCCAATGAGCAGACAGTCTCTATTCCCTATTGAGTTCTCAGAGCCTACTGAAGAGTTCCGTGAGTGCCGTATTTTTAATATGCAGAGTCATCATTAGGATCACAAACACATCCCAAGCCATTTCATTTAAAATCCCTTAAAAGGGCAACAAGAGAGTCTTTCTGAACTGAAAAGGAATTAGTCCAAACGTACTAAACAACAAGTGCATCCCCAGACCAAAAGTTAGAAAGCCAATAAATTATTCCCAGTCCAAGACATTTCTTTTAAAGTTTATATGCATTGTGATTATGCATGAATTAATTTATAATACTAAAATAATAAATTTTAAAACTTTTAAATCAAGTATTAATAATAGTTATAATTAGCTTTTCAAAATACTCTTGAGAAGTACAACTCATTAAAATAAATATAATAAAGCCTTTGGAGGACTATTGTGACACTAAGATTTCAAAGAATTTAACATGTATTGAGGATTTATTTTCCCATGAAACATTCATGTGTTAATGATAACAATCTGCAACAGGGTGCTTTTCATTTGATTAGATGCTATAGATCAACAGAGCAACCCTAATATTTTCTATTTAGGTTGATAAACAAAATCAATTTTAAATTACATTATTCAGTATACCTGCTAGTTGATTTTAAAATAAAATTATTTCCTTATAAATCCTGAGATAAAATATGGAATTATAAACATACTACAAGTAGTTGGTATTCAGCTGTTGATCCTGGTTATCAGAATATAAGTTATACTCATTTATACTCCCTCATTCCTACTCTTAACTTTCCTTTGGAACATAAGAAACACAGTAAATGAAACATTTCTTCCTAGGCTACTGATTCAACAGAACTTGCTCAAAGGATCTTTTCCCTGATCATTGGGTCATGTACCTTGCTAGTTTGTGTTTACAGCTGTGGAAGCAAATGGTTTATATTTCTGTATCATAAATGAACTTTTCAGCATTTCCTGAAAAAAAGCTCCCCAAAGTCAAAATTTTCCTATATGAAGCATCTATTCTAAAAGCGACATCTCAAAGAGGAAAGTAAAAAAACCTTTCAGCCATCTGTTTTGTCAGCTAACCTTTAGAGTTGTGTACCAAATCATTTTTCTCAGATTAGCTCAGCCCATTAGTCAGTTTTGCTGCAAATAGAGCTCATCTTGTGCCCCATTTAAATCCCATTCATTGATGTAGAACATGCATTGTGTCACCACAGAGTCTGACTAATTGCTCTTGCCCCCCTTCTTGGTATTTTATTTGTCAGTTATTATGCTGGAAGGATGGGGTATGGGGGGAAGGTCTGTCAGGTTTACTGTAGGTGAAGTCATTGTGTCTGAGAAAGCAGAGGGAAAATAACACTATCCATTTGATTCCAAGTACTAGACTAATTATAATAGTAGAAATACAGAAAGTTTGCCATCATGACCAGGAAGCAGGCTTAAAACAAGAGAAAAGTAAACTCTAGCTTTTAGCCTAAATTAGTGTTCAACAATGGCTTACTGAGCTTCACTTTCCCTAATTGAAATTGAAGAGTTAGATGAGAGCTCTGAGCTCCCTCACAGATCTAACTTTCTATGATTCTCTGATTCTACTCATATCACCACAGAAATAATTTTGTGCTAGAATTAACAAACCACAAAATGGTTTTCTACTTCATAAGGCAAACTTCATTTTTGTTTTAGTTCCCATGTAACAGAATATCTATAATAAAGTCCTACCCCAGTACCTCATCTTGGTGTGGAAATGATCCTTTCATTGACGGGTGTAGTATATTGGGAATTAACTAAAACAGGATACAGTTGCTGGTGAAACTGATAATAGATTAAAAAGAACTTCCTTCTAAGTGGATTATCTAGGGACACAGGTGGGGGCACTTGAATGGGCCATTATCTGGAGAGAAGGAGCTTCTTTGAGGATCAGATAGGGGTTCACTCTGGAACTCAGACTGGACAAAATGAACCTCAACCTCTAAGAAGGCTGCCTCTATCTGCAATTACAGAGTGCAGTTTTTGTATATAAGTGAAGACCTTTGAGAGCTTCATTCATTGTGAGTCTTTCAAAGTAACTGTTTGAGGAAAGCAACTGCTTGATCTTATGCTTAAGATCCCCAAGACCTTTTCTGCATCATAATAGAACAGATTTTGTGTCTTGGCTTGAGATAAAGGCTATGACAGAAGAGTCCAAGCTCCAGCAGGACCCGCCAAGATGGAAAGGCTTCCAGTTCTGGACCAGTAACATGCACGTTTCCAAGGTCAAGCCTAACTAAATTGGAAGAGGCTGATCACCAGCTTGGCTTCAAGATGAATAGATTTTTGGCTTCAGTCCTTCTCAAAGCTCATTGATCAAGTTACTGAGGAGTTTTGAACTTCATCAGTGGTAAGTAAGAGTCCTCTATTAATAAATGTCCAAATCCTGGAAGCTCCTAGTCTGATAGATAGATCATTTATTGAGTCAGGCACTGTGCAAAGCAAATAATGAATACATTACAATAGCTCCATATTAGTATAGGGTTGGAAAGTTAGCTGTACCCAGACAGGTATCATTCTACAAATGCACGCCACTGGTCGTAAAGCAGACTGTAAGAGAAAGTAGATAACAAATGTTCTTAACCTGCGGTCCATGAACTTTAAAAAAAAAAACTATTTTGATAAGTTTATTACAATGTAATTTGTTTCCATTGTAATCCTAGGTGTCCAATTTTATACATTTAAAAACATTCTGAGAAGGGGCCCATAGGCTTTATCACATTTCCAAAGGAGTCCCATGATTCAAAAAAGATTAAGAACTTCTGGAATAGTGGAATAAGGTACAAAATTATTTCAACTAGAAAAATAACTCAGGTTACATATGTCCTACTAATTGTTCAGTAGCATCATCTTCATAAACTAGATTTAACATAAACTAGAGAAACTAGAACTCAAGGCTATAACTAGCAAATTTTAGCATTTTGATACCTACTACAAAAAAGGCACCCAGAGTGAGCAATACAAATTGTGCCCTCAAATCACTTTTTAACATAAATTCTATACCACAGGGTGGAGAGATCCAGGGCTGAACACCCATGAGGGAAAGATGGAGACGCCAGGATATCACCATATAAAGCACTGGGAGGTGGTCTTGGGAAAAGGAATAAGGTGGAGCCAAGCCAGGGAGAAACTCACCTGGGAGAAGGCAGCAGAAGAGAGAAAGCAGCTATCTTGTCGCTTCCCACTATGATTAGTTATTTTTGTTAACTAGGTGCAAAGCTTGGTTGTTTCTATACCAACGAAGGAATATATGTTATCAGAGCCATCCAAACTTTAATACCTTAGGATAAAATTCTAGTCTCTCTGACCAATTAGTCATGGCTGTACTAAAACTAATGTACCTTGGAAGGTTATTTGAATAGAAAATAAAACAAATATAACTGTTGGAAGGCACATAGCAAAATGACCTAAGACATGGCCAAATGATGATTTCTTCTTCAAAATTAAATTAGCAGAACTTTATCAAAAATTAGAAAAATGAGTTATTTTTTCTAGTATGAAAATTATCAACATGAATGAATCTCCAATACACCTCCAGGTATCAGCTGGTTCAATACCGTGAAAATTAGATGACTTGTAAGCACTTTTAAACTTTATTCTTTTTATTCAATCCTAAATCACAGTTGTCTTCAAAGCTAGACAGCTGATGCTATTAAACTTTCAAACTATTGAAAGACCAGAATCCCCCTGACTTTGTTACCCATCACCTCAGATGACCTGTCCTTACTTAACTTTAAAGAGTAAAGCTTCCTTCAAAGAGACCATAACAACATTTAGCAATCACAAGAAAGCAGAAAACAAATACAGATTAAGTATGAATATAAAGGAAAATAGGGAAAATTAAAACCTCTTTCTGAGAATTTTTACTATACACAGTGCTTTGTATTTGTTTATTTGAGCTCCCTGAAAATGTGCTTATGGTATAAATAGAAAACAGTTATATGACAATGATGATAGAGAATCAATGTGGTACATCAGATAAAATATTGGACCTGGTGTTGGAAAGACTTGGATTTGAATTCTGCCTCTGAAATTTACTAGCTGCGTGACCTTGATTACTTACTTTACCCTTATGAAACTGGGTTTCCCCAATAGCAAAAAGCTGATGAGGAAATATCAACAACTGTAGTATATTCTTCACAGAATGGTTGTGAGGCTCTAATGAGGCAATAGAGAAGCAGCTAGACTCAGTGTCATGAAAATCTGAGTTCAAATCCCATCTCAGACACTAGCTGTGACCTTGAGAAAGTCACTTAACTCTCTATCTACCTCAGTTTCTCCATGTATAAGAAGGAAATAATAACAGCACCTACCATCCAGGGTTGTGGTAAAGATCAAATTAGATCAAATTTGTATAGCATTTTGCTCTACAAACATTAAGGAAGAAGCTAGATGACTCAGTGGATAGATCACTGGGCCTGGAATCAGGAAAACCCGAGTCCAAATCTGTCCTCAGACACTCACCAGCTCTGTGGCCCTGGCCAAGTCACTTAACCTCCATTTGCCTTAATTCACTGAAGATGGAAATGGCAAACCACTCCAATATCTTTAACAAGAAAGTCCCATGGACATTATGGTCCACAGAGTCACCAAGAATCAGACATGACTGAACAACAATACACAAATATTACACATAGGTCAGTTACAATGGCAATGATACTATAAGATCAAAATATTTTAACCTAATTCTTGAGTTTGTGTTTTCCCATATATTCTCATTCAACTAAGTAAACAAAAAAAAAACATATAGTGTTATTTGAAAGCTTAAACAAGCAGAAATTTTGAGTAAAATTATAGGATAAGGTAGATTTTTAAGGAAAATTAACTCTGCCATTGGCTAGCATCAAGTGATTGAACAAAGTTCTCAAGTCTGCCTGCAGGGAAGAACAGAGGTAGAATTGCTGTGTTTCCACTTGGAATTTAGAAACTAGGGCAAGTAGGAGGAAAAAGGAACCACAGAGAAGATTGTTTGTACAGAGTGGTCACGTATCTTGTCTTCCTATAGCAATCTAATCTATTAAACATCTTGCTGAATTTATGGTGGACATCCTATCTTGTTCTCATAATAATAGTTTACGTTCACATAGTACTTGAAGGTTTGAAAAATAACTTAATATGTACATTATTTCCTTTTACAGATTAAAAAAATAGTTTCATAGGGTGAAGGAATCTCAGTCAATCAATAAAAAAGCATTTATCAAGCACCTTCTATATATTAAATATTTTGATAGGTGCTAGGGATACAAATAAAAAGAATGAGACAATCTATTCAGTAGAAGCTTAAATTCACTTGGGAGAGACAATATATACGTGTGTGTGTGTGAGAGAGAGAGAGAGAGAGAGAGAAATATGAGAGTAGGGGTCAAGAATAATGTCACAATTCTGAATCTGGAAGACTAGAAGAATGGTGGTACCTTTTAAATAAATAGGGGATTTGTAAGGAGAGTAGGTGTACAGGGAAAGATAACAAGTTAGGTTTCATATATTTTGAGTTTGATATGCCTTCAGAACATCTAATTTGAAATTCTCAATAAGCAGTTGGTGACATAGGACGGAAGGTCAGGGAAGAGATAGGTACCAAATATATAATCTGTAAGTCATCTGCATAAAGATAGTGACTTAACCCATTGGGACTGGTGAGGCCACCAAGATCATTTCTTTGATTTCTTTTGATTTGATTGATCATTCTTTTGACTCTTCTCTTTTCTGGTAGAAAGAGGAACAATCAGTTCTGGTCTCTGCCTACTGGGTTTAGAGCTATGAAGTCCCATGAGTTCATATCAATATACACCCAACTAGGTTTGGGAGTAATTTTAATTTGTCATCTGATTCTACCTAATTCGCAGCAATGTTCTCAGTTTGTAAGATAGACATAGATATATATATTTGAATTAAGTTAAGAAATGTCCCCAAAATCCTTATGCTTTCAAATCCTAATTAATAAAATCACCTCTCTTTGGAAAGTCATCAGCTTTATTGAGTGGGATTTGGCCTCTTAAATAATCTTAATGGCCACTTACTTGTAGATTTAAACAGTTTCTAGCTAGAAAGATGAATCATTTAAGGCCTGACATCATTTCCCAGGGCAGTGTTTTTGATAGATAATGTAGAATAATTTATATTTAACTTAATCTCCATTTTTAAAGATGCTCCCACTTAAATGCTTTAGGTCTGTTTGTGTTGAAAATGGACTTCACAGAGAAGCAGGACTACTTATGATTTGATGGCTTTCTCAATTTAAGTCTACAGAAGTGGCCAGACATATTGTTTATATGTTTGCAGGAGTTTAAGTATACGCAAGTATACCTTATAGATAAGTATAAAGCAATGAAGAAGAAGATAACTTTAGTTCACTTGTAAACATAGTGCTCACACATATCAAGATATACCATTCAAAAATGGAAATTTTATGTTGAAAGGAAGAGATATTGAAGAGTGTTTTTGATCCCTTGGCACAGTAGTACCTCACACAGTGAAAGATAGCCTTAGGACAGGAACATGTAGCTTCAAGTCCCATTTCTGATGCATACTGTGTGACCTTGGTCAAGTTATTTAACCTGTCTCAGTGCTCTAAGCAACTCTCTAAGACCATAAATTGCAAAGAAGGTACTAATCCTCATTGGAAGAGGAAATTCCTCACTGGGAGCTCCCTACACCAGGAAAATTTCAGGTCTAATCCTTATCATTCCTTATTACTCACTTGCTTATAATCGATGTACAAGATACATGGACAAGAAGATTTTTACAGAGATATGTTTTCTCTCTCTTACCAAGGTAGTCAGAGGTGACAACCCTATAAACGTTGAAAAGATAGTTGCTTCAGTCAGATTAGCCAGCTAAAATTTAACTCTTTGCCTGGTTACCAGATAGCCTAGAATTTTCTGTTTGTTGTAGAAATGCTATATTGAAATTTAAAATTTTATTTTCATTATTAACATAGATCTGAATAATGAATAAAACAAATATGATGCTCTCTAGTTGTCTATAAATGACAATATCAATTACTTCTAAATATCATACTGATATTTAGTATTTATATAAATATAGCTATATTAAAATTATTATTTTGAAATTGTCTATATGCATCAAATTCTCTTTTAAGTAAAGAAAACTATAAAATAAGATTTAAAAGGTTGAGCCTTGAGCACAAAAAACACCCCCATCTTCCGACTATGTCTCTGCTGGTATTCACCTACAAGCTCATGCATATGATTAAGGTAATGAAAAATGATAATAGCAGTACAAGCCAGTTTTATTTATATTGAAATGTTTGGTACCCAAATGTTCCCAACCTTTAATGTGATGATACAGAATTTTTATTATCAATTGGTACCTTATTGCTTCTATTTTTGAATCCAGAAACATTTAATTTATTTGAGTATTATATCTGTACTTGATCTGTTAGATGAGATGGAAAATACTTCTCTTTGGCTATAATAACATTTGAATACAAATCTCAAAAGACAAATAATTCTATGATGCCAAATATTGAGCTCAGTTTTATTTCAATAGAAAAACATTGCTATAGAAGAGCACTGAATTCCATTAGGGTAAATTGTTTTCTAGATTACTCTATTTTATTCAGTAACAGTTTGTCAACCCACTTAAATATATTGGTTTATTTCATATGGATGCATTAAAAAACTAGAACATTTCCACAGATTGTAAATAAAAACCAAATGTAAGGTACCTCATTTTCTTTTGTTTGCACTATTGACCTTTCTGCAATGTGATTACCAAATAAAACAATTCCATTTCAGACAATTTATGTTGAAGCAATGTAATACAATATGTACTTATTCAGGATTATGCAACAAAAAAGGAGTATCTTTTACAAAGCCTTTATTAAGGAAACATGCACATATGTGGTTGTGTGTG
Organism: Vombatus ursinus; assembly: GCF_900497805.2. Classification (NCBI taxonomy): domain Eukaryota; kingdom Metazoa; phylum Chordata; class Mammalia; order Diprotodontia; family Vombatidae; genus Vombatus; species Vombatus ursinus. The sequence continues at coordinate 26,931,837 of NW_020954557.1, read as the reverse complement.
TGTGTGTGTGTGTGTGTGTTCATGTGTACCAGGGTTCTCAGTATTGCATACACTGATCAAGACTGGGTTTACATAACATGAATTGGACATGGGCATTTTTTTTTTACTTCAGAATATATTTCAGCTATCAGAAGGTTCTAAGAGTGAAACATCAAATTATTTTATTCATAAGTAGAATAAAGTGTAAGTCATTTTCTTTTTATTTTTTTCTGAAATTTGATGTATTAATGTCTCATTTGTTTTGAGTAAATGATTTCCAGAGTTTCTCACTGTGTCTATCAATCTGTATCTGATTCCATTTGGTTTGGTTTTGCTATTAGTGTTAATCAAACATTGTGCCTACAGGAGAATAAGTGAGACAAAATGGGGGTTAAAGAGATTTTGAAATGTTACACCAGATTGATATAGTAAAGTCCCATAGGCTCTTAAAAACCAAACAGTTACTAAAGAATTGTGGGGGGGGGGGAAAGACCAGTTGGTATGGCAAAAGGAGTTGGTGATTCGTGACATGATATTCTACAATTTGTGTCAAAATTAGGCAAACCATTTCTTCATGAGGCAGTGGAAAATTGACCAGAGATTGTTTTAGAATCACAGATGAAAGGGACCTTTGAGGTTGAGTTTGAATCCCTCGTTTTACATTTGAGGAGACAGAGGCCCAGAGAAGGTTAAGTGACCTGTCCAAGTTCTGTTGTTGTTCAGTCATTCAGTCATGTCATTTCAGGACTGCATGGACCATAACATGTTTCTCTTACATACTCCACTATTTGTCAAAGTCTGTCCAAGTTCGTGTTTGTTGTTTCCATGAAACTATCTATCCATCTCGTCCTTTGCTGTCCCCTGTCTTCAGTCTTTCCTAACATCAGAACCTTTTCCAATGAGTCCCTCTTCTCATTATGTAGCCAAAGTATTTAAACTTTAGCTTCAGTATTTGACCTTCCAGTGAATAGCCTGAATTAATTTCTTCAAGTACTGACTGACCTGTCTGAGATCACTCAGGTATTAAATGGCAAATCTAAGATTTGAACCCAATACCTCTGATTCCAGACACAGCATTCTTTTCACCTGACTGTGTCTCTCATGTCATACAAAGTATGACCATAAAGTATCTTGAGAAATATTTAACAAACATAGCAGAACCTACATACGCAAAAGAGTCCTGTCTTCTTCAAAGTTGTTATCAAGAAAGACTAATTACCTATTCTAATGATCCTGCTGGGGCTCAAAACCCTTTTTGAAATGGCCTCTGAGACATATTATCTTATCCGTAATCTCAGATGTAGCAAATTTCTGTCCATGATAGAAGATCTGGGACCATGCCTAAGCAGCCTGCAGTTCTAGGTGTATTTGGTTACTGTATCTGATCTTTCATCTTCCAGGATCAAAGCTAAAACTGAGAAATGTGGTGATCAGAAAATAGATAAACATATATCTTCTTCTCCTGTTGTGTGTTTACCATAAGCCACTTTGTATAGTATCATTAACCAGTGTCATTAAATCAACTATGTATAGGGCTTTACATCATTCTCAAACTGAAATAGCAGACCTTACCACAGATTAATGATCTAGTATGTCTTTTGGTACTTCTGTTGCTCAAGATATCTGATAGCCAAACTCTGGGTTTACGTGGACTGGATTCAATCTGCAACCCAAATCATAAATCTTTGCCTTATGTTGCCCAACCTAGAGTTTTCCCTGAAAATCTCAGAATATACCTCATGTCAAAGTCTCCTCAGATGTTGGTAAAAGGGCCCCAGCTTCCATGCAAAGACCTAGTTCTTAATATGAAATATAGGACAACTGTTATCTAGCTCTACAGAAAATATAAAACACAAGGGACTCATAAGTAGTCAATACAATCAAACTGACATTCTTGTGAGTCCCACCGAGTAGACTCAGCTCTCCTGATCAGTCCAACACACTAAAATACTCAGAACAACCCTAATATGTCATAAAGAGGTTCATCTGAAATTATCTCTCTCCTGACAACACATAACTCTGCCACTACAGTATTAAGGGCCATCTGTCCAAAAGGGCCACCAGTCCAAAAATCCATATTTTTCTCTCCATTTATCTGTGGACTATGTAAAGCTTCAGAGTACAACAAGACTGACACCTCTTTTAATGGCAGGCAAATTCCTAGTTGCCATTCTCTGATTTTTTTTTTGATCTAGTGTCACAATCTCTTCTCTCTCATATTTCTCCCCATAGTCTCATCCCTGTCCACCTCAGCCTTAACTCTCCCATCAAGATTCCTTCTGTATTTCCAAACTCATACCTTCTGGAACTTAAACTTTTCCTTTCAACCTGGACCTCTCACTTTACCTTTTTTTTACATATTCTTGTGCTAAGGGAAACCTGGGTCTCCCCAAAAGACATTACATCTCTGATCACCCTATCACATAATTGTCCCTTCTCTCATGTCATCCAATACTCTAGGCCACAAAGTGAAATATGCATACTGATTGCTCCTCACTCTCACTTCCAGATTGCCCCTATATCCATCATATTACTGCCTCCTGGTCTTTCCCTTCCTTTTCAAGAATTCATTACCTGTTTCATAATCTTTCTCTCCACCTAAACTTCTGCCCTCATACATAAAGACTTTAATATACATGTTGATGTTCCCTTAAAACACTATAGTTTCCCATTCCATCAACCTCCTAAACTGCTATGTATTCTGTCTTCATTCCAGTTCTGCCACACATCATGTCCTTGATCTCACCACCTAAAACTGTTCAGTCACATGACTGAGACAGTTAGGTTGCACAGTGGATAGAGCACAGGACCATGAGTTCAAATCCAATCTCAGACACTTACCAGCTGTGTGGCTCTGGATAAGGCAATAAGCTCATCTGCCTTGATTTCTTCATCTGTAAAATGGGGATAATAATATAATTTACCTCCCAGGGCCATTGTAAGAATAAAATATGATATGTGTGAAGCACTTTGCAAACCTTAAAGTGCTACATAAGTGCTAGTTATTATATGATCCTTAACATTGAAATTCCTTTCTTTGACCAGAACTTCCTATATTCCAATTTCTCTTTTTGCTTCACACCTCTTAAACCTATCATTTGTCCTCATCATGACCTCCATCCCTCCAAAGAACTCTTCTCTTAATCCATAAATCCTGTTCTGGACTCATTTCTTTCCCTTCCCTTCACAATTTTGACCAGTTAAAACATGTATCAACTATCCTTGAACCTCCTCCCCTCAATTCTACCATTAGTCATGCATTGCTAACCCCCAACCATGGGTTTTCCCATTCCCCCTACCATCATGATCTGTCTTCTCCATTCCTACCCCTATACTACAGAATATGGCTGGAAAATGACAAGTTACTATGTCAGTTGGGTTCACTACAAATTTATATGACCTCAGTCAGCCCTCACTACACAATAATCTTTTCATTCTTACTTGGTTGACTACCACACTCTACAATAGTTACTCTCAACTTTCTCTCTCCTCAGACCTCCTACTATCACCTCTTCCCCCCACTTACTCTCAGATGGAGTACTTTATCTCCTACTTTACTAAGAAAAGTAAAGCCATCCATTGCAAACTCCTTCTCCCTCCATACCTCAAAACTCCTATTCACTATCTGACATTCTCTCTTCTTTTGCTCCATTGCCTGATGAAGAGGTGGCATTTCTTGCCAAAGTCAGCCCCTGTAAGTCATGTTCTTAATCCTAACTTTTCCAAGAGCTTGATCCCTCAATCAATCATCCCTTACTTTTTCTCATCTTCAATCCCATTAGTTTATCCATTGATTCCCTCTGTCTCATTTACAAACATTCCCAAATCCTTGAAATACCTTCACTTTACTCTATCATCCCCTTAAGCAATTATGCTATATCTAGTCTCCCATTCATAACCAGACTCCTCACCCAGCACTTTCTTCATAACCCTCTTGCAATCTTCCTTCAGCAAGTTGCACAAACTAGATTTGCAGTTTCATGGGCAATCATCTTTTTATTATTCTACTATGTTATGGAAATGCTTGTTTTGTTTCATAAATTAAAAATAAAATAAATAAATAATTTTTAAAAAACTAGAAAAGCAGCAAATAAAAAATTCCCAAAAATAGCAAACAAAAAATTCTTAATATCAGAAAAGAGATTAACAAAATAGAAAGCAAAATAAACCATTAAATTTATAATAAAATTAGGAACTAGTTTAGGGAGAAAATAATAAAATAAGTATACAGTTGCTAGTATAATTTATAAAAACAGAGAGGTTAATTGAATTATTTGAATCAAAAATCATATTTTAAATGACTATCAATAGCTTTGATTCCTTCCTCTGAAGACTGCTATTTCACATCTTTGGACCATTTATCAATTAGGAAATGACTCTTATTTTTATAAACTTGGCTCAGTTCCTTATATATTTGAGAAATTAGAGCTTTATCAGAGAAACATGCAGTAAAATCCTCCCCCAACCCCCATTTCATGCTTTTCTTCTTTTGGTTACAGTGGTTTTGTTTGTACAAAAACTTTTTAAATTTGTCTGAAAATTGTCCATTTTACCTCCTGTGAACCTCTCTAACACTTGTTGGTCATGAATTCTTCCCCTAGCCATAGATTTGACAGATCATGTCTTCTATGCTCCTCTCATTTTCTTATGATATCACTCTTTACTTCTAAATCATGTGTCCATTTGGAGCTTATCTTAGTATATGGTGTGAGATCTTGGTCTATCCCTAGTTTCTGCCACACTACTTTCCAGTTTTCCTAGCAGTTTTTGTCAAAGAGTGAGTTCTTCCTCCAATAACTAGGATCTTTGGATTTATCAAATACTAGTTTTTACTGTACTCATTTGCTCCTGTGTATTGTAATCCTAATCTATTCCAATGATCAACCACTCTATTTCTTAACCTGTACCAAATTGTTCTAATATTTAAGATCTGATATTGCTAAGCCCCCCTTCACATCTTTTTCCTATTGATTCCCTTGAGATTCTTGACTTTTTGTTCTTCCAGATGAATTTTGTTATTATTTTTTCTAGTTCTAAGAAGTCATTCTTTGCTAGACTAATTTGAATAGCAGTGAATAAGTAAATTAATTTAGGTAGTATTGTCATTTTAATTATATTTGCTTGGCCCACTTATGAGTAATTAATATTTCTCCAATTATTTAAATTTGTCTATATTTGTGTGAAGAGTGTCTGGTAATTGTGTTAATATAGCTCCTTTGTGTATCTTGGCAAGTAGACTCCCAGGTATTGTCTGCAGTTATTTTAAATGGAATTTCTCCTTCTATTTCTTCATGCTGTATTTTGTTTGGTAATATATAGAAATGCTTATGATTTGCATTAGGTTTTTTTATATCATTCAACTCTGCTAAAGTTATTGCTTCAACTAGTTTTTTAGTCAACTCTCCAGAGTTTTCTAAATAAACCGTCATATCATCTGCAAAAAGTTTCCTCATTGCTATGCTTATTTCTTCAATTTCTTTTTCTCGTATAATTGGTATTGCATTTCTAATACAATATCAAAAAATAATAGTGATAATGGAATCTTTGATTTACCCCTAAATCTTACAGAAAAGGCCTTGGGTTTTTCACTATTACATAAATGCAGACTCTTGCTCTTCATTAGATATTGTTTAGTATATTAATTTTTAGTCCATTTGTTCCTATGCTTTCTAGTATTTTTAATAGGCATGGGTGTTGGATTTTGTGAAATCTCTTCTATCATGTATTGATATAATCATGTGTTCTTTATTATTTTGTTATCAGTATGTTCTATTATGTTCAAGTGTTTCCTTATATTGAACTATTTGTGCATTTGTTCTATAAATGCAACCTGGTCAGAGTATATAATCTTTTAAATAGTTCAATGGTATAGTAAAGCAGTGGAATTGGGTTTTTTTCAGTATTTAAGAGAATTCATTTGTAAATCATCAGATTTTTTTTTCCCTTGAAGTTTCATTTGTTGAAAAAATACTCTCACTAATAATTAAAACAACTCTGAAGTACCACCTTACAGCCACCAGACTGGCTAAGATGACAGAAAAGGAAAATGATAAATGTTTGAGGGAATGTGGGAACATAGAACACTAATTTTCTGATAGCAGAGTTGTAAACTAGTCCAACCATTCTGGAGAACAATTTGGAAACATGTTCAAAAGGCTATAAAACTGTGCATACCCTTTGACCTAGAAATACCACTATTAGGTCTATATCCCAAAAGAGATTAAAAAAAAAAGAAAAGAAAAAAGGAAAAAATATTTCTAGCTGTTCTTTTTGTGGTGGCAAAGAAATGGAAATTGAAGGAATGCTCATGAATTGAGGAATAGATGAACAAGTTATGATATATGAATGTGATGGGATATTACTGTGTTTTAAGAAAGGATAAAAGGAATGGTTTCAGAAAAACTTGGGAAGACTTTTATGAACTAATGCAAAGTAAATTGAGGAGAGCCATTAGCATAATATACACAGTAACAACAATATTGTAAAGAAAAGCAACTATAAAAGATTTAGTTACTCTGATCAATAAAATGATTCACCACTGTTCCAATTTTGAATTATGATTATAAGAAATGCTATTCACCTTCAGATAACAAACTGATAGACTCAGAATGCTGACTGAAACATAATTTCTTTCTCTTTCTCTTTTTTTTAACATGGTTTAGTGGAACTATGATATACATGACTTCATATGTATAATGGATACTGTATTATAGCATTCTCAATGAATGGGGGAGTTGGTAAAGGGAGGTAGAGAATTTGGAATTGAAAAAAAATAAAATGGAAAGAATATAGAGAGGGATCAATTAAACAGATCAGGTACAACAACCACAGATGAATACAAACACAGTAGGCTAGTGTTCAATTGACCTAAAGACCCTAGATTCTGAGATAAGGACTCACCAATAAAAACAGCTGGGATAACTAGAAAGCACTCTGGCAGAAATAAAATACAGGTCAATATTTTACACCAGATATCAAGATAAATTCTGAATAGATACATGCATTTAACATAAAAGATGATGTCATAAACAAAGCCAGAAAGAGAAGCAAGGAAGACATTACCTTTCAGACCTATGGATAAAGGAAAAGTGCATGACCAAAAAAGAAATAGAAAGAATCACAGAAGATAAAATGGACAATTTTTTTTATGTAAAAGTTTTAAAATGTTGCACAAAAAACACCAATGTAATGAATTAAAAGAGAAACAGGTAAGTCGAGGAAAAAATCTTCGTAGCAAGTTTCTCTGATAAAGGTCTCATATTCAAGATATGTTAGCAAGAGGCATACTCATGCACTATTGGTAGAACTATGAATTATTTTAGCCATTCTAAAAAGGAATCTATAACTATGCCCAAAAAGTCACTTATCTATCCATATCTTTTGACTCAGCAATACCATCACTTGACCTTATCAGTTGAGAACTCAAACCTGGAAAAAAAATTAAAAAGAAGTTTACTAAGTTCTCCTACAAAAGGGAGAGGAAAAAAAAAAAGGTGTCCTACTCCCCTGAGTCCCTGTAAGTTTTACATTATATAGAGTTCAAACAAAGGCACAAAGAAACAACAATTGATTGGCTAGGACACTTCCAGAGAAGACACATAGGTTGCTTGACAGTATAAAGGAAGGAAACTCTATACATTCCTTGTAGCAATCTTCAGCTCCTCTGGAAGGTTTCTGGGGTCAGCATTGCCTTCAATTCCTGGTTAAACATAAAACAATGTTTAATGGTTTGTAAGCACTCAGAGGTAATTTCAAAGAAGTGCAATAAAGTTCTCACAACTTCCCTGTCTTGGGACCTTTAAAACCCATCATTCCTATACTAGTGGAAGCACAATTACAGAAGCAGAGAGCTATAAGTTTAAAAGGAAGTTCATTAAAATAATCTGAGTCAGTGGAGGCACTGCATACACACACTGTTCATCTTATCAAGAGCTTAATAAAATTCCTTTAAGGAGGTATAGGGGTCTGATTGCTGATAAAATTTTCCCAACATCTTATGATCAGAAGAGTCAAACTAAGTAAGCATCATGAGCTGTAAGTCAGGGAACTTAGACTTGCACCAGAAGACAAGTGCAGTGCACAATACAGGAGAATTTCCTAGTCATTGAAAGCAACAACAGAGAACATATATAGACACAAATATAAAAAAAAAAAGTTAAAAAACAAAGACAGATTCATATTCCCATGCTTCCTTCAATGTCATAAAAGTTGAACAAACTTAGTTAAGTAGAGTTCATAATCTCACACATACCCTAAGGAAATAAGCCTAGTTAAATAGACTCTACAGGTAAACTAAGTCAGGTTACAGATTAAACTACATTTAATCAGTTCATTTCATCTTGGTTAGCTGTCCCATATAGCTATCTGGTCCATGAAAATTCTGGAATAGGCCCCATTCCTAGGGCGATTGTGGTATTCCTCCTAGCAGATCAGCTCCCCTGATTCCAAGTCACTCACAGATGTTCCCTAATTAATTGTGCTAAAAACCAGCCAGTGATAACACTTAATACAACTTAGCAAAGCCTGATACATCTTACAATTAATTGTCTTCCAGTAACTAGTCCATGCAGTGAAAACTAGTTCAAACCTTATAGAGTCAACATTATACTTGTCCTTCTGCCATTGTTCTTAACAAAAACATTTGAAAGCCAAATACATATATCCTAGTTCTTAGAGAAAACCTAATGTTGTTGCTTTTCTCAGAGCAAAGTTTATTATTCCATTATCACATCACATCTTTATCCTATCCCTGCTTTGAGGATGTATATTACCTCATATTATCCAGAAAAAATGAGATACTTCAGGAACCTAATTTTGTTCATGATTATATAACTATTATCAAGGGGATGGCAAGCCCTTGGGCTTGAACTGACTGTCTTAGTTGCTTAGGTGTTGAACCACAAATTCAGAATGGAAAAACTAAAAACAATAAGATCTTTCATTCTTATATTCAATTATAGTAACTCAGAAATATTGGCTTATTGCAACAAGATTCATCATATTTTAAAAACAAAAACCTTTTACAATTTATGTGCCTTGATCATAAAAATTTGCTATAATAGGAAGAAGGGACATGTTTATAGCAATATTAAAACTGTCCCTTCAAGAGCATAGACTAACTTGACATTTTGATTCCAGTTAAGAGTCATAGTTAACCTTTATTTTGGAACAGCCAATTATACAGCAAAGTTCCACATTATTCACAGGATAGCAAAGGCAGGGTCAGAATTAATGAGGTGGAAAATTTTTCTGTTGAGAAAAGAAATAGCAAAATGGGAAAAATTAGTCAAAAGAATCCTACCTTTGCCTACTTGAGGTCATTCTCCTCAACTTTCCCAGACTCAGATATCCACCTGTAGCAGTTTTCAGACTGTACTCTCTTTGAGTAGCATATGGCATTTCCCTTGAATGGTGGACTACTGACTTAATGACAGTTCCAACAACTGCACTTGAAATCAAAACTCAGAACTATATCAAATAACAGTGCCGAGAAATTTCACTTCAAATAGTAAGTTTATTTATGTATATATTATATATATATATATATACACACATATACATATATATAAGGCTTTATTATATTTATCTTTTCTAGTTTAAATTTATCCTGGAGCAAAAAAATCAATCATTTAGAAATTAGAAATAATCACATTCTGGCATTACATACATACTATTCCAATACACTTCAACAATTTTCATAAGTAATAGCCAAACAACTTCTCAGATAAAATCACTCTTTACTATATGCAAAATTGTAAGTTTTTTTTTACTTCATCTGTGAGAGATCCTAGTTTCTCATCAAATCTCTTCATTACTTTAGAACTTCACAACCTGTTTTCTGAAAGATTGAGAAGATCTTATGACCCTGCCCCAACAGAAGGACCTAAAAACCACATAGCTGGGGAAAAAAAAGGTCTGTGGAACTTTTTCCCCCCCAAAAAGTAGGTTATTATTATTCTTATCATAATTATTACTATTATTATTAATTTTAAAGTAAAATATACCCAATTAAATATTTTACAGTTTTCAAACACAGTAACCACATTCTTTAACAGCTCAATTCATAATCTAACAGCATTCAGATTAAAACAGAGGTTTCTTTTCTAATGATGCAATTCTATCACTCTCTAGGTGTTTTTTTTTAATTAACAGCTTTTCTTACACAATGGCTTTCCAAAATTCACAATATTAAAAAAAACTATAAGGCTAACAATAACATAAATTATATTACATGTTTTTAATAAGTAACACAAAACTTTTTGCCAGTCAAATAGTATCAATTCAGTTGAATGAATTTACAGATCCTCTTATATGGGAAATCACTTCATCTAACTACCAAATTGGCACTATATACTAATTGCATTGAAAACATTTATATAGCTTTTATTATGTGCCAGGTACTGTGCTAAGTAGTTTACAATTATTATGTAATTTGATCCTCACAACAACCCTAGGAGAGAGGTGCTATTATTATCCCATATAACAGATAAGGAAACTGAGGCAAACAGAGATTAAAGTAACTTGGTTCAGGGTCACATAGTTAGTAAATATAAGACCAGATTTGAACTTGGGTTTTCCTGAACCATGCAGTTTTCTGTATTTTGTATTAAGTTCTGCTCTGCCATAATTATCCTAATAGGAGAACACATCTCACTTTAAATGAAACTATAATAAAATTTAGTTTCAGAACAAATTTTAACCAAATCAAATTTGGATTTACAATCACAAATGGAGAATTGAAAATCTCAATTTTCTCAAGAGCCATTAGCTTCTAGCACCTCAAATTATAGGTCTACTGCTTCCAGTTAGCTCACTTTCAAAGATTCATGGTGGCAGTCTCATAATCTCATCTTTCAGATCCCATAAGGCTCTAAAGATTAGGACATGCCCTTCTAATGGTCCTTCAAGGACAAATTTTTAGTATGCTATACTCAAATAATATCATGCTGAAAATTTATCTCTATATTTTCTATTTGGTAAAGCTTATAGCTTGAGAAAACATAGTCTGCCTGAAATTGCTAACACACATTTCTCTGAAAAGTTTCTCATATCTTTCTTAGCTCAAAGAGATCAAAAGTCTTCCCAAATCTCTTTCCAAAACTCCAAACCCTTATTTCATTCCTCCATTCACAGTCAGTGCAAGGGGACTCCACCCTTCTTTAAGATTTCATGCATTATCTCTTATCTCTACTTGCTTAAACCTTGTCTCTTCTTGTTTTTTTTCCTTCCAGTGGACTTTAATTAAAACCCCACAAACTTCAAAACTTTATCTTTCTTTTTACACTCTTCTTTCACATTTCATGTTATCTTCACTACTTTTCTTAAGTTCATCTCATCTTATTTTCAATTATATTCTAATCTGATACTCCAATGATCTCCTATACAGATTTCCTTACATAATACCAATTAATTTTACTTCTCAAATTTCAGTTTATTTCAATTTAGGCAACCTTGCTACTAATTTACCTAAAACTTTTTGTTGAATCATTTCAAACTAGCTTCAGTTCTGTTTACTCTTTTATAGGTAAAATCATCATCTACTAGAACAAAAACATCTATCACCCTCTAGGAAATAGAGGCCTGTGCATGCAACCTTTGTTGTAGTGGTTGTTGAGTGATTTCAGTACTGTCTGACTCTTCATGATCCCATTTGGGGTTTTTTGGGCAAAGATACTGGAGGAGTTTGCCATTTCCTTCTTTAGCTCATTTTGCAGATGAGGAACAGAGGCAAACAGGGTTAAGTGACTTGCCCAGGACCACACAGCGAGTAAGTTTCTGACACCAGATTTTAACCCAGGGAAGAGTCTTCCTGACTCCAGACCCAGCACTCTCTCTACTTCACCACATGGCCTCCCTCTTAATCCCAGCTGCAAACCTCCAAAAATCCACTAAGATGTTTTAGCATTACCTCTAGATGTTATAAATATTTTTAAACCATCATTTTGAAATTTACAGTAAAGATATTACATTTTAGTTTCTAATTAGTTTATAATGCCCTAAATTTCTGTGAACCAGGAAAAAGATTTCTTTTTTTTTTTTTGATGGGGGAGGGAGTCGTTCTTTACCTCTGCAATCTTCAACCTGACCAGGAATGTGAAAGCAAAGAAAAAGAAAGAATCCCACTGTATTTGTCCTTATCTCTCACTGAAAGTCTAATCAAAAGGTTAATGAAAGTCCCTGCCCAAATTGCAGATAGATAGAAGAACTGAAGTTTCATTAATCTTCCCCACCCTTCTTAAGTTCTCTTTCTGCTAGGTTGTTCCTATTCAAAAATCTCTCCAAGTTAAATATAGTCCTTCTGTGTGGTAGTGAACTTCTTAAATGAAAGCCATAGTCAAAGCCCATCTCACCAAATACAAGTTCCCCTCACTAACTAAGGGTCTTCCTAAGTGTAGAATGAGTATAAAATTAATGCTAACCTCAACTGGCTAACCAGGAAAAAACACAAATACTGATAAAGCAGTTCAGGTCCTTTCCTGTCAGATCACAAGGTTGCACTGGCAGCCCTTGCTTTCAAGTCCTGGATCATACTGATGTGGTTTAGGGATTCAGGGGTGCTGGGACCCGAAATCACAACACACAGGTCTTGCCCGAAAGAATTTGACCCAAGCCTTCTTTCAGCCAAAGACAAGGTTTATTAGAACATCTGTCATATTGGGCAGACTCTTAAGGAGTCTGAACATTAGTAAACTGTTTGCTAGATTATAAGAATCTCAGCCTTGGCTAGATTATAAGAATCTAAATTGTGGCTAGATTATAAGAATCTGAGCAGTGGCTAGATTTTAGGAATCTCAGCAGTGGCTAGATTATAAGAATCTAAGCATCTTGATGGAGACAAGATGGACCTTATATACAGAAAGACTATGGGAGGGATCTAGGAGAGGTCAAGTAGAACATGTGGTAATAGAGTTACCAAGGGTGGGAAGAGGCCTGGGGCCATAGGGAGGCAAGACAATGGAGGGGAGATTGGGTGTAACCACAATGAAAGGCCAGTTGATGGGATTATAGCCTCATGCGAAAGCCAGAGATTTGGCCATGTGGGAAACTCCAGGGTTTTTCCTTTCTGGGGCCCATATCCTGACCCCATCAATACCACCATATTCACCAGATATCAAGACAGGTACAGAACAGCCACAGGTTTATGGAAATGTTGAGGAGAAATACAGGAAGAGAAAGAAAGAGAAAGCTCTACCAAAGGACCTCCAGCCTAATTTTAAAAAGATTTTTAACTGCTTACTAAGCCCTCAATCAAGCACACCAAGAAAATTACTTATTTAGTAGATTTTGAGGGCTAATTCTAACCCTGCCTGAGACTTTCCCTGGGCTAAGACCAAATATAGCCCCTTAATTTTTCCAGACACTTGGAATCATGGCCTAGACTGTATTTGACCTGATCCCTAGCAGACTCATCATGTTCTCACTATATGCAATTTGATCCCTTGTTGGTGGAGTTCTGCTCTGTTCAATCCTAAACTCACAAATATTTACTCAGCTTCCATGGTCTTGGAGAGCCTTTGGGTTTACTCAAGGCGACCATCTGGTAAATTATGCTCCTTGCCACAATTGTTAGTCACAAGAATGAATCCCATAGTATGGAAGAATTTTAAAAGAAATTCCTTTGGTCATTTAACAAAGGAAAAAGCTGGAAGTAGGGGTGGATCCCTGTCCAGAATCTGTGAGGTTTACATTATTTAGAGCTTGTATAAGGACATTTGCCTGATTGGCCTCACATAGGGAATAGTTTGAGATATATATCAGTAATTAAACCAAACTAATTTGGAGAATCCAAATCACAAGCTTCGAGTGGATTCAAAATAATACCTGAGGGTTGGATGGGATCTAAACATTCCTTATTTCCAATATCTTCTCTGTAACACCTCAAAGGTCAGCCTGGCCTAAAGTAAGGTTTCAGGTTAAACAATTTTCTCCCCACATAGCTGGTTCAAACATTATTAATAAATGATAAGTAATACAGTATTTTTTCCACATAAGCATTTGAAAGGTTTTCAGGTAGAAAAGAAATTAAACTTACTTTGTTTGGTCCCACAGGGTAGAACTAGAAACAATTGATGTAAGTTCTAGACAGGCAAATTTAGGTGCTATGTAAGGAAAGTTTTTCTAACAATTAGAGCAGTCCAAAAGTTTAACGTGCTATCTCAGGAAGTAGCGGGTATTGCTAGATCAAAGGGAATACACAGTTTTATAGCCCTTTGGGCATGGTTCCAAATTGCTCTCCAGAGTGGTTGGATTAGTTCACAACTCCACCAACAGTGCATTAGTGTCCCAGTTTTCCCACATCCCCTCCAACATCCAACATTTTCCTTTTTTGTCATATTAACTAGTCTGATAGGTGTAAGATGGTACTCCAGAGTTGTTTTAATTTGCATTTCTCTAATCAATAGTTATTTAGAACATTTTTATATGACTATAAATAGCTTTGATTTCTTTGTCTGAAAACTTCCTGTTCATGTCCTTTGAACATTTATCAGTTAGGGAATGACTTGTCTTTTTATAAATTTGACTCAGTTCTCTATATATTTGAGAAATGAGGCCTTTATCAGAGATACTTATTGCAAAGTTTTTTCCCAATTTTCTGCTTTCCTTATAATTTTGGTTGCATTGGTTTTGTTTGTGCAAAAACTTTTTAATTTTATATAGTCAAAATTATCTGGTTTACATTTTGTAATGCTCTCTATAACTTCTTTGGTCCTAAATCTTCCCTTATCCACAAATCTGACAGACAAACTATTCCATGCTCTCTTAATTTGTTTGTGGTATCACCCTTTAGGTGTAAATCATGTATCTATTTTGATGTTATCTTGGTATGTGGTGTGAGATGTAAACCTAGTTTCAGCCATACTATTTTCCAATTTTCCTGGAAGCTGGTTTTTTTTTTTCAAATAAAGAGTTTTTGTTCCAAAAGCGTGGATCTTTGGGTTTATCATATACTGGATTACTATGATCATTTATTATAATGTCATTTGTACCTAATCTGTTGCATTGATCTACCTCTCTATTTCTTAGCCAGTACCAGATCCTTTTGATCATTTAAAGGACACTATTTACAGCAATCTGGAGTCAGGAGGCCTGCTGTGGTCCTCCAATCTTCATTCATTTGGAGGTAATGATGTCGCAACTTCAAATTGTTTCTCAGCTTTCCCCTTTCAGACAGGAAAAGTCTCATGTTCTAGGATGCTCACTCACTCTTTGAGGGTCTTCAAGTGGGTATTATTGAAGAAGCAAAGTATTATCGATTATCTCTGATCCCAAATCTATATTTTGGGATTTTTGAGCCTTGTAATTGGTTGAGGAGGCAAGGGAAGGATAAAAGGAAGTGAGGAGGGAACCTGACATTCCACAGCTAATTCTTTCTCTCAGAGAGAAGAGCCAGCTTCTCTTGACTTTGGCTGAACTTCAGAGAAACTCTCCTCTGTACAGGTAGTCATGACTCATAAAAGAAGCAAATTTGTTCATGGCCTAAATTTCCAATTTAACTTTTAACTCTCCTGAGCTAGTTTCCAATCTCTAAATCATGCAATAAGTACAGTGAATACACTTATATTCACTTAGTACATTTTGGTTATTACTTTACGTATTTGAGTGTCTCTCATCTAAGAGAAGAACCAGTAAGTACTTGCCCAGAGCTAAAACAGACTCCAACATAGTCAGACATGTTGTAGCATACATTCTTGTTTAGGTAGCACTTGGTCTAAATCAGAAGTTCTCAAATTTGAATGTGTTCATATCATGAATCCCTTTGGCAATTTGATAAAGCCTATGAACCCCTTCTCAAAATAAAGTTTTTTTAATGCATAAAATACATAAGATTATAAAGGAAGCCAATTATATTGATTGCATTTATCAAAAATTTTAAAAAAGCAAGTTCACAGACCCCAGGTTGAAAACCCCTGCTGCATGTTTGGTCAGTTGAATTGAATGAACAAACACAAACATGCAAAAAGTTTCTTTTAAATCTGTATTCCTATATTTTTGTCCCTATCATGAGTTGATGTGAACAGAGAAAAATCATAACCGGGCAGCCATCTCTCTAGTTATAAGCCTCTTTATGCTTATTTGGACTGGTCGCAATTGAAGCTTTTCTAGTTCGGTAGAATTTGATAATCTATGGGCTCCTTTAGCACAGGTCAGTAATCTCTGTTCACTTCTATATAGGAAGGAAATATTAAAGCACAAGTTCTGAGGAGCTCAGGACTTCTAGGAACAAACACAAAATAACATGTTAAAAACACAAATGTGTGGATGTATTGCCAGTAGATATATTTTTAATATCTTTTTTTGAATCATTCCAAACTATTTCCTAATAATATCACAATTTTAAATAAGTGAAAAATATGGTTATTATAAATTTATGAATTCAAATGCCAATACTTTCTAGATTTTTCTAATCCTTTTTTACATTAAAATGACCAAAATAAAGTCATAGGATACATGTTAGTTTCATATAATTAGAAGAAAAACAAAAAAGCTTTCTATATAGATTTACCTTAAAACATGAGCGTATCCCTTGGAAGAAGTCTACTTTACCCATTTTAAAGGTACAATTTCCCCTCAACATTAAAGCAACATTAAACAAGCACTGCACCTGATTTATGAATTCTAATCTCTTGGCTGACATACTCGCAGTGTCATTAATGATAAACCTTTGAATCTAGTAAGTAGCTACCTGCAAGAAACTCAAAAATGCACATTTTAATTGAGAATTTGACAGTATTTTTCCCCTGGATGCATGTGAATAAGTTACATTAGCATTAGCAAGAATTACACAAATACATTGCAAAAAGACTACATTTTTCTTTATTTTGAATATGATTCATGGCTCACAGAATGAAGTGCTTCTTGACATGCAAACATGGAAAATTTGGTACTGAGCAAGTAAAGATGCTTTGCTATTATGCTGTAGCTCGCTTTTATAGAACTGTCTCCAAAACTACATTTAATAACAATGCTCAAATTACATAAAATATAATCTACCTTATCTATGTATTTTAATAACTAAAACACATACAATAATTCACTGAATATAATACAAAAGGAACTGAATAGATAGAGGCATCTTTAAAGAAATGAACTGTGTTTCCAATAAAATATATAAACTCATTTTTACATTAGCAGTTCAGATATAGCAATGGTTGGATAATTGGGGAAACAGATAGAAGGAAGAGAAGGAACTGGTCCCAGGGAGAAAGAGTGCAACATTGAAGTAACCCTGGCACTGAAAACAGGTGAAGTAAAGAAAGAACTGTCTGCTATATATTTAAATATGTGGTTGAGAACTCACGATAAATTGAAGCAGAACCAGGTCAACATGTGTCACACATTGAAACTACAATGTCATGGAAAGGAAAGTTCCTAGATGACAAAATCTGAGTTGGATGGGACCTTGGGGTCATCTGGTCAAACATCTTTTTGAACAAGAGTCCTATCTAAAAAATTTGTCCCTGACAAGTGGCCATCAGCCCTTCCTAAAAGAGGATGAGTCTCTTGAGAAAGCCCAGCAATAGCTAGAAATAATTCTGCTCCCTGTTACCTATTGCCTGTTTCCTTGTTCTCATCCTTCTTGACCAAATCTTGCCCCTAATATCCCATTCAAGTTCTACTCACCCTTTCCACTGTGCTCTCTGTAACACTTGCTCCATAGGAGACAAACTTGCTTTCACCTTAAACCTTTTCCTTTGGCAATCCTTCCTTTCATGTTATTGCACTCACTAAGACCTGATTCATGGTGGAGGGGCTTGAAAGACCACCCTTTCAAGCACTTGCCCTCTCCATTATGGCCCCTCCCCCAACTCACTGGTCATGGTGGGGGAGTGGGAATACTCCTTGCTCCCCATTGCTACCTCCAAGCTCTCCCTCTACTACTATGATTTAGTAACTTCTCCTCCTTTGAGGATCATTCAATCTATGTCCATCACTCAATCCAGAGTCTGATACCTGTTATCTATCAAGCTCTAGGACACTCTTCTTCCTTTCTCAATGAGTCTTTCTCTTCTTCCCAACTCCTAACCTTCAACATACATATTGATATTCCCTCAAACAATCTAATTTCCCAGCTCCTCAATTTACCCATTTCCCACAACCCACTTTTCCATCCTATATCAGCTACACACAGAGATGGTCCTTGGATATACATGAAGCCTTTCTAGTTTGGCAAGACCTAAAATAATTTGTATTCACTGTATAGAACTCAGGATCATTTCCACACCATAAAGAAGTCTTCCATGGAGGAAATATTTATTATTCATTTGAAAATATCTTTGATAGGTATGTATGACCTCCAATTAGAATTTGAAGATGAAACATGATTACTGCTGCCATAATTGCATACAGTCAGAAGTGTAATAATCGTGCTAATTATGTGGTTGAAAGGTTCAAGAGGACTTTTTATAATTACCTCCAGGTTCATTTCCATCTTTACAGGAGACAATGAGTAAAGAGAAATTGCCTAAAGTTTAATAGAAAAATAAATAGGATAAATAGAAATGGAAAGCATATAAATGGAAAATCTGCATACTTTATAACATAACTGACCCTTCTATGGCATCAAATAGCAAGAGTTCACAGATTTAGAGGTCACCGAGTTTGACATCTTAATTTTACAGATAAAGAAACCGAGACCCAGAGACATTAAGTGACTAGACCAGGCAGGGTTAAGCAGCTAGTGCTTAAGGCAGAATTTGAACCCAGTTGATCAAGAGATTTAAATTCCAACCTATCCAGTTCCTCCTGACTGATGCCTAATGTCAAAGGTGTGTAATCCAAGTGGACACTAGAGAAAGGAAAGCTTCATGTTGAAGTATATAATCCACTACAAAATAACTGAAAGTAGCACTTATACTTATCAAGCCAAATTTCCCTAAAATTCCCAATTTCCCAAAATTCCCTAAATACCCATGCTTATAAGAGAACCATAGAATTAGAAGGAAGCATAGAAATTCTATAAGACCGGCCTCCTAACCATTACAGGAATCTGTCCAGTATATTTTAGAGATGGTGATCCAGTGTCTGAATGAAAATTTCTAGTGATAGCAATCTCACTCATTAGAAAGACAAAGAGAAATCAAGACAGAGATAGAGAACATCTACTAAGCTCTTACTACTATTACTAATGATAATAATAATAATAATAGCTAACATTTATATAGTTCTTACTAAGTGCCAAGCACTGTGTGAGAAACAGTGAGGACACAAATCAAAGCAAACAAAACAGTTCCTGTCCTCATGAAACTCATACTCTAATGGGAGAAGACAACACATAAAGAGAAACACATGTAACATGATATAGAAATAGCAGAAGTTCCATGGAGTCTTAATTTCTGGAAAGAAGAGATGAAAGTTTCCCTCTCAGAGCTAGGGATGGCAAGAGTATAGGCAGAATGGTAAGAAGATGGCTAGGAAGTGTTATATAGGTCTGGTATCCAAAAGTCTATCAGGGCCGATTGACTGACAAATATAGTCCAAGATAGTGTTGGGGAAGGATATAAAGATGATGAGTTAATCTAGTCTTTTTGTGGACAGTTCTAATTGTTAGGAAAAGCCTTCTTTATGTAAAGTGTTGATTAAGAGTCAGATCAACTTGATGAGGTTAGAAGATAAGTCCTTTGTTTGGAACTTTGACTGTGTCTTTTTGATTTTGTGTATGATCCAGCCATAGCACCTGACCCCCATATTTGTTTTGTTGTTGTTATTCAGTCATGTTCAAATCTTCATGACCTTGTTTGGGGTTTTCTTGGCAAAGATACTGGAGTGGATTGCCATTTCTTTCTCAAGTTCATTTTGCATATGAGGAAACTGAGGCAAACAGGGTTAAGTGACTTGCCTAGCATCACATAGTTATTTAGTGTGTGAGGGTGGATTTGAATTCAGATCTTCCTGACTCCAGGACTGATTCTTTATCCACTGAACCACCAAGTGTTCCAGTCAGACCATGTTGACTGACTTCCTATTCACACAAGAGCATAAAAAGGCCCAAGTAGGTGACGTTGGAGACTTCAGACTTGGCAAATGTACCACAAAAGAAACAGAGAAAATTGGAGTGAAGTGAACACTGAAAAAAACAGCTAAGAGATCTGAGAGTAGCACTGTGTCACTAGACTCATTAATGGCATCTACAGAGTTAGGGTTGGAGCCTCTTAAAAAGATAGTCCCTGGAACTACATCCCTCAGGCAATGGCAGTGGCTGGGCAAGGTGGCCAAGGAGTTCCCAGAGAAGGAATTATTTGGCCTCAGGAATGGGGAGTTCTGAACCCAGATTGCCTGAGAGAAGAGGGATGAATCTGGACAGTGCTAATATCCCAAATCTAGCTTACCAAGGAAAATAGATGGAACCACATACCTGTACTATTACCATGAGCTATTTGGAACTTACATGTCTGATAAGTGAGCTGTTGACCCCAAAATACTTTCCCCCGGAGGGGATGAGGCCCAAATCACAGGATAGGACTGTGAGTACAGGTCATTATCAAAGAGTAGGACTCAGCAATGAAGAACAGAGGGTTTTTTAATGATCATTGTTAAAGTACAACTGTGCATCTTTTATATTACTTGGCATTCTTCCTCTAGCATCACCTGAAATGTAACACAGCATAGTAAAAGTCTGATGTAACATAGGTGATAAGCCTCTCACAAAAGTCATTGTCTTATCTCCCAACTCCACCCTATATGAAATATCCTATCCTCATAGAAATTGTTCCTTATTAAATGAATTTCCCATTAAATAAGAAAGTTTCAGGTATGGTTTCTATAAGGGAAGAAAATATGGTGTAATGGAAAGAAAACTTGAGTCCAAACTCTTCCACTCACAAGCTGCGTGACATTAGTAAAAATCCCTTAACATCTCTAAGAATTCCTCATCTGTAAACTGGAAATAATAATATCTCTCCTGCCTTTCTCACAGGATTGTTATGATAATCAACTAAAAATATGTGAAAGTGCTTTATAAACTATAAATTTCTCTTAAAATGTAGATATTATTACATAGCTTCTGGGTGTTACCATGAAGTCTGCTTTAACATAAGCACCTCAGAATTCAACATTCAATGATATGTTATTTTTTAATCCTACTGCTGCATAAATAATTTAGGAGGAAATCATACCCTGATAGTAATGCAATAACAGAAAGTTAAGAAAAAAAAAAAAAAACTCGTCAGTTTGCCTTGTAAAGTACTCCAAGGAATCTTTTTAAAGCACACAGAATCCGTGAAATATTCGTGTTTACAATTTCAGCACAGTTTTCATTCTTTTAATGATTACTGCAGTGCTGATGTTATTAAAATAAGGAAAGCACATTAGTAGAATTACTATGATTTTAATTTTTAAAAAGATGTTGAGTGCCATCTCTTGGATTATGTAGGTATTGTTCTTTTTAAAAATACTCCAAATTCAGCCTTCAATTTTACATATCTGGAGTTCCTTTAGGATAGAAAAAAAATTCAATTTTAGGGAAAAATAAGACAAACATGTAAAGCTTGTTTATTCTAACTTGAGCATTTAGTTTAAGAATTGCTAATATAATACAGATATCTTATTGAACGATTCCATTCACATGCTTCTATTCAAAGGTCTTTTGGCCCTCAAGAAGGTCCTAAGGTCCAAGAAGCAAAATCAGTCACAAGTGTTCTTTTCCCGGCCTCAAGTTCCCACCATATGATCCTAGAATTATTTCCCAAGTCGAGAATGGTTGTTCTGACTACAAAACTGCACCCAGTTGATTTAATATATAGATGCCCCAACATCCTGGAGAACATGCATTCAGGAGAATCCAGAGTAAATAAAATTAACTATGCTCCCTGACCTCCAGCACTACTCTACCAGTTTTAATATGGAATTAAATAAGAAAAGTGAGTTTAAAGGAATTATACCAATGGCTGACCATTATATTAATTATATATGTATATATGTGTGTATATATTATATAAATTATATAACATGAAAAATTATATACATGTATATATTATATAATCATGAAAATCTTACTAAAGAATTCTTTTCTAAGGCAATAAATGGTCCAGAAAAGCAGTAAATATATTATTTTAATTTATTTGGATTACTTACATGAAAGAACAGGTTGCTAAAACATCATTGTGTTCAGGCAACTTTGTGAGATTTCCACAATAAAAAAATTAATAAAATAAGGTTATTATGTACTAGTATAGTTCAAATTCAATTTCTACTATAAACTGCTGCTTAGACCACTCTCTTTATTCAGTGATTCCTTCATCACTGACAAGAGGATGGGCTGTAACTGGTCTTTCCACGTCTGTTCTTTGTTTCTATAAAGACTTCTATATAGTGCAGGGTTTTGCAATATCAATAAAATTATCATTCTTCTTTCTACTGTGCTCTCTGGCATATGTACAACCACAGTAGGAATTACCTATCTTGTTATATCAGGATGCCAAAGATAAATCAATCCCAGTGAAGAAAATTAATAAATTGGGGCCTAACAAGCATAAACTACAAATAAAATTGTTTAGTCATTAAATCTTATTTTTATATTGTTTAAGAAGTCACTTACATTAGTAAAATGTTAATTAATAAGAAAGATGTTAATTAAATACTGATAAATCTCTAGAAATATAATCTCATTTATAAATAATGTTCTTAGATGATATTGATAAGAAATGACATGTCAATCTATTCCCAACTTTTATGGCATTCACATAATTTTTCTTCCTCTCATAATCAGGATGCTAATGAATTGCTGAGATGTATTTCCCCCCATTTTTGATGATCACAAAGGACCACCTATTTTCCCTACAAAAGTTGACCCCACTATCTTTGTTCCCTAGTTTCAACTGTCTCTAAAAAGAGAAGTGACTAGATTTCTTAACTATTCTCAAACAAAATGAGCTCCCTGTAACAATAAATCCAAAGCAATTATCAAGTATATACCTAAAATCTATTTGATACATTGATAATTACTTTGATAATTGATAATTGCTTCACCTTAGTTTATCTAAGTTTTACTATATCTTACTTTATCATATGCCTATCTCAGTCATTCATATGTCTCCTGATTCTTTATGAGAGGTAGATATACTAACCTTCCAAAAATCTCAGGAAAAGTCTTCAGTTTATAATTTCTTATGAACTCAACATTTTTGAAACCTAAATTATATCTGAGAGGCAGTATGGCATAGTAGATAGAAAGAAAGGCTGCCTCAGGATCTTAGCAAGACCTCACTTCAAGTACCATCACTGATATAGGCCGTGTGATCCTGTACAAGTCACTTAAGCCCTCTCTATCCACTGGCAATTATTAGAGGGAGTTTCCTCACCAGTGAGTTTCCAATATTTATGATATCATGCACACCTCCCCTCAAAAAAAAAAAGTTTTTAATTTTCTGGTTGATTTTTTCATTCAGATTGAGAAATATATATTTGTTAAAATTTTAAAAATTAAAACAATACATGCTTTCACATTTTGAAATCAAGCCCCCAAACTTCTGGGATGTCAAATGCTATTTCTTTCAACTACTATTTTCATAACTTTCTTAAATTAGGCATATAAGCTACTTGATGGCAGGAGCTACCTTTGTTTTTGTCTTGTAAATCCAGTGCCTTGAATTTAGTAAATGATTGCTGAATGAATAAATGATCTAGCAGTTTTTCACCATAACAGAATATAGTTAATGATTAGTCTAATCTTGAAGTGTCAAATTGTTTAACTACTCTACCACTGAAACAATTATCAGCTTGCACAAATTTTAGGACTCCTTCCCAAAATTCATGGTGTTAGAAAGGGGGAAAGTAAGCATTTATTTATAAGCATTTATAGAGTATTCATTATATAACTTGGCATTGTGATAAGTAAACACTTTTACAAATATTGTTTCATTTCATCCTACAGAATCAACAAGAATGCTATGCTTAATATAAATAAAAGCAATAGCCAGTAGAGTTGTCCAGACTTCTAATTTTTATGAAAATTCTTACTTGCCCATAGATTGCCCACTTGGACTATATGCCCTAAGTTTGCTATTTTTTAAAAAATAGCGCAATCCTAATCTTTTCTTTTATTAGCTTTCCTTCACAAATTTTCAGCATTTTTTACTCCAACACTTGTCCAGGCATATACACCAAGTCAATAGCATAATCAAATCAGAACTTCTGTCCTGCCCTCAGCCAACAAGGAAGTACATCACCTTTCCAGACTATAAAGAAAAAAAAAATGCACCTTGTACATTCTACAAGTAACTACAGTATACTACTGTACTATATACTTGGAACAAAGTGAGAGCAATCTAAAATACAAGCCTATATAACATAAATGAAAATCCTCATAAAAGAGACACTAGTAAGGAGGCAAGCATGGTGGGTGAAAAATGAAAGAGAACTCAATCAAGAGAATTGAGTTCCATTCCAGGCCCTAACACTGACTAGCTATGTGATCTTGTAAGTGACTTATTCTCCCTAGCCTTTATTTTTCTTACTTATGAAATGAAGGAGCTGGCCCCTTCCCAGATAATATTCTATGGTTCTATATTAATGAAGTCCTTTCCTTATACTGTAGCTTTCCTGAATATTTTATTAGCTCAGATCCTCTTAACTTAGAAATGTTTGAATCTGGTCTCTTTTATATATGTTTTAAAAAATAAAGAATAGAAAAAAGAAAATATTAAAAACCACTGATTTAGTGAAGACACTCCAATTTATAAGGAAAATATACTCATAGCAAAACAAGCTCAAAACAAAAGAAAAATGTCAGAAGATTCTAAAATAAAAATGGCTTTTCTAATCTCTATTTTTTAAATCCTATAACAATCTGCAAAAACTAAATTACAAATGAAGTGATTTCACTTTTTATAATAACATCCCATCATGTTATTAATAAGTGCTAATAAACTCAAACACAATAATCCCACTGCGTCTCAGTGTGGGTGTGAATTGTAAATTAGTATTAACAAATAAGAAAACACAGTGATGACATGAAAATAGGACATAGCATTATCTCAAATTTGACAAGCATGATCAACTACAGTGTTTAAAACTTGATTTTTCTTGTTCCATTTAAAATTATTTGACAAGAATAAATAGCAAAGAAAGCCTCATGTTATAAAAATATTGATAATTCTTTTAAATCTCTAACAGAATAATCATTATTATGTTAGTACATATTGATTATCTGTGTAATATTGTTATTGTCTATCTTGCTATACAGGTAGTCTGGGATTAGACTACAGAAATGCTACGGAAGGATGAAGTGGAATATACTAGGCAACATGAAATTCCTAAGGGTAGGGTTAAAAGGGTATCTATTGCTTACTTTCTAAAATGTAATTTTATTTATTTAGAAAACCTAACCCAT
The DNA here is from genome assembly GCF_900497805.2 of Vombatus ursinus. Taxonomy (NCBI): domain Eukaryota; kingdom Metazoa; phylum Chordata; class Mammalia; order Diprotodontia; family Vombatidae; genus Vombatus; species Vombatus ursinus. Next base: position 26,906,531 of record NW_020954557.1, on the reverse strand, counting down.
AAAAGTACAAAAGGACTTCCAGTGGCTTTTACTCAAATGAAGGAAGCAGTAACCATGGTTTCAGAGTATGCCAATTGTGACATCTGGTGGTTATATTTTAAATGGCAAGAACTAAGCTCTAGAGGTCTTGTAGGTGAATCTAAGTGCATTTGCGGGAATGGGCAATTCCAACTGTGTATCATTCAACTAATTTTTTATTCCCCTTCGTTTTTGTGTCGCAGTCATTTTAAGAATTTTTTTAAGATTCCACTTTTGTAAGTTGTTGTTCAAAGATGATTTAAACTTACAGAAGTCTATGAGCAATAAGAAATTTTTAGAAAAAACCTTAGTTTAGGTTAAGATCATTTCATCATATTTGCCAGTATCATAATGTGATAATTCACCATGACGAGAAAAAGTATAATCATTAAGGAAGTATAATTTTAATATTGCATATAAAATTAAAAGAAAAAATACTGGAAATCATGGAAATATATAAAAACAACATACTGCCTTAGAACTATAAAACTATCAAAATTAGGGATTTTCCATTATAAAAGGTGCTCACATCTCTTACCTGTACTCCTCATCCAATAATGTAGTAAACAACAAACATACCCACCTTTCAGCACTGCTTTCCATTAAACCTTGCCTGAATTCCAATGAGTAGAATAGGAACAAAACTATAGCTGGCCAGCAGCAGGAACTAGAAGGTCTGGAATATTGGGGGTGGGGGCGGAAATCCAACCTATTTCTCTTTTTAAAAGGTCATTTTTCTACTTTGAGTGCTGTGAATAGGACTGGTCTTTATTTAACCTCTAGTAATTAGGACTTTTTTCTATGCTCTCTATTTTCCCCTATATATTCATTATATCATTGTTCTTCTAAACACTTCTTCTTTTTTGCTTTTTTGGGTGAGGTAATTGGGGTTAAGTGACTTGCCCAGGGTCACTCAACTAGTAAGTGTCAAGTGTCAGGTCAGATTTGAACTCAGGTCTTCCTGACTCCAAGGCCAGAGCTCTATCCACTAGCCACCTAGGTGCCCCCTTCTAAACACTTCTTAAAGAAGATCCTTTGACCACATACTTGGTAAGAAAAAGGAGGATTTCTCTTTTATAATCTCTTTAATAATTCTGGGACCTGACTCCAGAGAAAAAGATAAATGTTTCATGAGTGAATGGTATAATAAGTTCATGGCTTTAGAGCATACAGATGAGTTGTTTATTTTTAGTCCATTTGAAATAAACATTAATTGTGTTACTGGTAGAATGGTAATTCCCAGAACTTGATTTTAAAATAAGGAGATAGGCAGAGCAAAGATAGCAGAGGAGCAGGAAAAAGTACCGAGAACTCCCCCCCCCAAAAAAATCTCCCAACAAATCTATAAAATACACCAATGATTCAATAAACATTTAAGTGTCTTCTATGTCACAGGAACTGTGCTAAGCACCGGGATACCAAAAAAAAAAAAAAAAGGCAAGCTAGACTGCAGAGAGATAAGAAGAGAGTGAGTGGAAATGAAAGGAAGGTACCTATTGTAAATGGTCTTCTCAAAGAGTTTAGTCCCAAAAGGGAGAAGAAATATGGGACAATAGCTAACAGAGATGAATGGCTGAAGTAAGTTTGTGCAGAGAATGAGGGAGACATGGGTATGTTTGTAGGCAGTAGGGAAACAGCCAGTAGATAAGAAGAGACTGAAGATAAGTGAAAGGGTTAGAATGATGGAAGGGGCAATCTGCTCGAAATAACAGGTTAGAATGGGATAATTTGCACATGCAGTGGGCTTGCCTTGTAAGGAGAACCACTTCATGAAAGATGGGAGAAGGAGGAGATGCAGAAAACATCTGGGTGATGGGAAATGAGGACCAGAGTTGTGGGAGCTCTGGATGAATGGCCTCATTTTTTTGGTAAAATAGGAGGCAAGGTTCTCAGTTGAGAGGATGGGAAAAGAGAGGAGCAAAAGAAGGTAAAAGGAGGGATAAAAATGTTTAGAAGAGCTGCTGTGATAAATGGAATAGTGAGTTAATTAAGGATTGCTTTGTCATACTAAGGACCCAATTGAGATTATTTACAAAATAAATTTGTAGTGGACCCTATCAACATAGTTTTTTTGTTTGTTTGTTTGTTTGTTTTATCTCCAGCGTCATTCAGTAACACCTGTGTAGGAGAAAATGGTGAGAGTGTCCCAAAGTTAAAGGTTTGGCCAGGCAAGATTAGTAATACTTTAAAGGGGAAAGAGATTCAAGAGAAAAAGTGTAGAGTTGAACTGATTCACCAAAGGGTCAAGATAGGAAAGAGAGGAAAGTCTAGCTAATGCAGAGCTGATAGCCTAGGAAATAAAACAAGAGTCAAGAAATTAGAGATCACAATAAAGATGAAGAACAGAGTTTGAAGTTGCAAGGCATAGGGGAAAATGGAATGAAAACAGATAGGGATCAGCTAAGAGAATTTCAGAGTTCATGAATCTGGAACTGGTACATTTGTGGGTGACGGCAAGTTAACTGTCCTGATCAATTGTTCAGACAGGGCTTCTCAAATTTTTTCCACTCATGACCCGTTTTTGAGTTTCGGCAGTATTCACTGGTGTTGTGTGGCATGACAGAACGCGCAGTGCATGGTGTGCATGCTTTTGTTCAGAACCAAGGCTGCAATGAAGTTGTGCAATACGCTGCCAGAAACACCCTGGATTCATTACACCTTTGATTTTTACTAAATTTTGGTCATTATACATTCAGAAACCTTTTACTGTTGCCAAATTTTTCACCATCCTATGTGGGGTAATGACCTACACTTTAGAAAGCAGTGGTTTAGTAAATCAGAGGTTTAGTTAATTGCCTCACCTCACTCTCTTCCTTTCCCACTTCTTTTTCTAGCTTTGAGTATCTTTCTCCCAGTGAAGTAGCAAAAGTCAGGCCCTCTGAGTCTTATCTTTTACCCCCAGGGATGATTCTTCCCCTGGAATGTTTTCTTTTGGAGTTGTCTTAGTGGTCTCAGACCTAGGTGCTGATCAGAAAATCTAAGAAAAAATAAGTAAGACTCTTTTTCCAGCCCAGTTTGACAGAAGGAGACAGACAGAGAATCCTTTAGATCCTGGGAACAGGGAGCACCAGCAAGCATTCAAACGAAGGGAGAAGCTGTGCACCAGGTCAAAAAAAGGTCTCAGATCCAGCCTGGAGGTATCTAAACTTGTGCAAGGTGCAAAAACTAGTATTAACGGGCAGCTCTACTGCACACTCAAACTGGGGGTAATAGATCCACAGCAATTTGAGGAAAGGACCTGAACCAAGGGGCAGCATCTCCACTATTTTCTACATTTTTGCTAACCACAAGGTATGTTTGGGATTCTTATTCTTAAGATGTGCTGAAATTGTTTCTCAATAACTCTGATTTTAAATGTAAAAATTATTTTTGTTGCGTCTCAGTGTTTTGGTCACGTCCAACTCTGTGATCCCTTTTGGGGTTTTCTTGGCAAAGACACTGGAGTGATTTGCCATTTCCTTCTCCAGCTCCTTTTATAGACGAGGTTCCTAGTGACAGGTTATTGACTTCTGTCAGTCATGGAGAATAAGGACTGCTCAGGCTTCCCATTTAAGGGACTCTATGACCTTATTCCAGTACATTATGAAGTCTCACTGTGGAGCTTGTGCAGAATCCCCAGGGAAACATAGGCATATCATATGCGCTTCAGATTTTCTTCTCCAGAATTTAAGTAAGTAGGGCTACAAGAAGCATGTTGGGAATTTGAAAGAAAATCTCATTAAATCACAACTGTGCCATGCCAGTATTATTCCATGAATTAACTTACTTGACCATTCACCTCTGCCTTTTGCCACACACAGTACTACACACATCACAGAAGAATGGCTATTTTGAGAAATGTTCATACACTAGCTAGCACTAAATGTAGACTAAATTTTGTTTGAATAACTTTTCTTTACTGATTCAGGTTTTGGGGAAGCTCCCAAATCTCATCTCAGAGATGTTAACCTAGCTGTCTTCATTAATTGCCACATACACTGCTACATTTTGGAGGTCCAAATCTGTTATTTAATCAGTGGAGGAAGATGTCAATGAAGATTTAGCTTCTATCAATGCAGTCCAACAACTGTTCTGCAGCTTGTAGTCTTAGTCAATTGCCTGGGACACCAAGAGATTAAATTATTTATCCAAGGTCACTCTGTCAGTATGTTTTAGAAGTAGGACTTGAACCCAGTCTTCTCACTCCAGTGCTAGCCCTCTATCCACTACACCATGCTGCTTCTCAATGCCACTCATGGTGTAATATTGTAATACTTTTTTACTATATTCAAAAAAAACCGTACTTTCCCCCACAAATTTGGCAAGTTTTAGCTTTTTTTTTGTTTTGTTTTTGCTAAAATCTATGTTTGACTTATAATAATTGTATCATTATAGGTTATCTATATCTATTTTTGGCCTGGTGAGACATAACATAAGCAACAGGAGCCACTGACCCATTAGGTACTGGAGGCCTGTACCAACTGATTTACATATATGTTATCTGAGAGGGGGTCAGCACCACGGCCACTGACAGTGACAAACCTGAAAGTATTTTGCTGTTTCACACTGGCAAGTGAGTTGCATCCTGGCCTTATTATGACAGTGTTTAAGACAGAGCCATGAAAAGGGCACAGCAAAAAGGAATCCTAGGAGTTAGTCATGGTAGTGCATCATAACTCTTCATTTTCCATCAGTAGCTCTGCTTGATTTCAACTCCAAGGAATTTTTCACTAGAACATTTTGTTATTAACTGTCTTTGCCATTTTATCTGAGATTAGTAGTAGCTGCCCTTGGGAACTCAATCTGTCAATTCAAGCAGAAATTGTGGGATGCTATTATTTCTCCTTCTTCTTCTGTTTATGCTTCTTCTGCTGCTTCTCCTTCTTCTTCTCCTCCTCCTCCTTCTCCTCTTTCTTCTCCTTCTCCTCCCCCTCTTTCTTCTCCTTTCAAAAAGCTGGGACAATTTGCTTTTTTGTCCTACACAGTTTTCATTATGATTTCTTGAAATATAGCTCTGAAAAAAGAGACTTTTAAAAAGTCCTTTGTAAGGGGCAACTAGGTGGCGCAGTGGGTAGAGCACCGGCCCTGAAGTCAGGAGGACTTGAGTTCAAACTCAGCCTCGGACCGGACACTTGACACTTACTAGCTGTGTGACCCTGAGCAAGTCACTTAACCCCAATTGCCTAAAAAAAAAAAAAAAAGTCCATTGTGTTTTAAATGGAGATACTTGGCTACACCTTTAAACCCAAATCACTCTGGTTTTCACTGAATGGCCAATAATGGCCTCCAACCCGAGGCTCTCTGGCTTATTGTTTTGATGGCTTAGAATGAATATAAATGGCAAATGTTTTCTGTTCCTGCCAGAAACTCTGAGGGTCTTTGCCAGATTAATATCTTTGTGAGGGTAAATTTAGCCATCTTTTTTCTCAATTCTTACCTAGACCTTAGTCATTGAATGGGCATGACCTCAGACAAATTGAGCTCTGACAAAGACATTAATTCTGAAAGGCCAAGGTCACCTACTGTATCCTGGGCCATCATCAGTTGTCTTGACCTTTGTCTTGCCACTGGACTTTGATGATTCTGAAAAAGAATGAGGCTGATGACTGCACAGCTCTGCTTCACTGAAATCCAGTTCATATACAAGTCAAGACATCATCCTCGTGATGTCATTAGTCCTCTTTGAGAATGATGGATGAACAACAACAGATGAGGAACTCAGGCAGACAAGGTTAAGTGACTTGCCCAGGGCCACACAGCTAGTAAATGTCTGAGGCCAGATTTGAACTCATGAAGATGAGTCTTCCTGTCCAGGCCTGGCACTTTTATCCACTGTGCCACCTATCTGCCCAAAAAACGATTTACATTTATATTTATCAAAACTACACTTATCTCCAGAAGAGTAGGCTCTTTCTGTGGTCATCTTGAAATCTTTTTTATTTATGATTTGTCATGTAAATATAATTTCATGATAAAGGAGCATTTAGCAGTTTTAACCTAAAATAATTTCAGAACAGCATTATTTTAAAGACTTTATTAGAAAATTTAACAGTGCCATATACTGTTTAGTTAAATTACTATCATACTGGTGATCTGTAATATTTATAACTTGACATCTACTTATCCAAGATCATCTTTTCCTTCATATTCCCCTGTAGTTTGCCATCCCAATGAAGCCAAAAGGGAGATGAGAGAAGTATGGGGCTGGCAATGAACTACCAGGAATTATTAGCATAACGGAAAGTATATGTACTAAAAGGTCATTGATTGACATGCTGATCGAGCATTTAAAGCCAAAGTAGCGCATTATGTTATTACAGGCACCAAGCTGGTCATATCCAACACTAGATCTCCAGCAGATTTTCCAACAGTAATAATGGGTAAAAATATTATATGCCCTCCACACATTTTACATTCCAGGAGATGTAGTTCTACTTCTTTTCTTATCTATAACACTATCCCCTTTGGCCTATCTCAAGCTACAGATTGTAAGCTCCTTAAGAGAAGGGACTGCATTGTTTTTAATCTTCATTTCTCCCATGCCTGGCATTGTGCCTTATACGTAGGATGTAAATGATAATTTTCTGATGAGCTGACAAACGACAGGTTAAGGTAGGTAAAAATATCAGTCACTACCACCGAGATAAATTTGACTGAAATATCGTATGCCTTCAATGAATACAGCCTCACTTGAATCCAAGTTGTGAGCTAACAATCTTCAAGGAACTCACATAGCTGCAGACAGAACCACCACCTTGCCAGAGCTACTGACTGAAGATCCTCAGTGGAAGATCAATGAACATTTGCTGGAATTCAGTGATGAAATAAGCATAGTAATAGAGTCAAGAAGTTCTTCTAAAACACATAAGGTATAGTCCAATAGACAGCTCAAGCAGCCAGAAACCTCATCAGAAAGTTCATTTTCCAAGATCTGAGGGGAACTTAATGGAGTAGGGAGAACAATTCCATGTGTAAAGGGGTCTACATACAGTTCCACTTTTCTAAAGTTAACTATGAGTCCTGTATCACCCTATTTTCCTCTTGCAGTCATAATGTCATCGATTCCAGAGACAGGCAACAATAGCTGCCCCAAATGAGTCAAATTGGCTAAGTTAGGCCAGGCTGGTGATGCCAAGAAATTTCCTGATGAACCAAGCCAGAAGAGACCAGATAACAGATGACTGCAACTCAGTACTGTGGCTGAAGACTAAGGGTGGCAGCAGCTATGATGGCAGCATATGAGTAGAGGTTTAGCATGTCAAGACCTACACATCAAAACTGGTGGGGGTCAGAGGTGGGAGAAAGGAGGGAGCAGGTGAGGTCAAGGGCAGGAGAAGTAGTTCATAGAATCAAAAAATTCTAAAGTTGAAATGCAATTCTGGATTAGTCTATTCCAACCCTTACCCAAAGCATGAATTCTTTCTACAATATCTACAACATCATTTAGCTTAAAGTGAAAGAGAGAGAAGATTTACTACCATTCACAAGATCACATCCTTAGAACTAGAAGGGACCTCAGTGGCCAATTAGGTAACTCTCATTTTGTGGACAAGGAAACAGACCCACAGAGGATGTGACTTTTTCTTTTCTTTTTTATGGATGTGACTTTTTCAAGGTTAAATTATAAATAATAATTTAAACCACGTTTCTCTGATTCTAACTCCCAGGTCTCTGTCCACAATACCTGACTACCTCCTCAATGTGATATAACATGTTTTTACAAGCTTATAGTAATCACCTCTCCTGTGTAATCTCAAATCATTCCTTGGACAGAAATTCTATCAAGTTCACTAGCTGAAAGTTTGAAATACTTTCTTTTCCTTCCTGAAAATAAGAACAATATTTGCCTACTTCCAGTCTTTGGTACTTTCTGCATGTAATAAATATACTTTAGTACTTCCTCATACATCACTGGTGATAGTTCAACAATTTCTCGGAACTCTGGGCTATAATATGTCAGTCTGGTGACTTGAAGTCCTTTTAAGCATCTTTGTACCCCTGTCACAATTTACTCACTTATAATAGGTTTCCTTTCCCTATCACTAATTTTGTCTTTCCCAGTCTGACAATCAACTTCCTCTGTAAAGAGGAGTAAAGTATAAATTGAGTGGATACATCTCTTCTCTCCATCACTCAGTATCACTGCATCACTGGTCCCATCCATGACAGGCAATAATCCTATCCTTTTCTTGATTTTTCTTTTGCCCCCAACATAACTAAAAAGCAAAAAGTTCTATTATCCTTAGTATTTATTGAAAACCCTGGGCTTTAATCTTCTTATTTTTACAGAACTTTTTCCTTATCCTATTCATCCTATTATGTGTTCCTGCTTTCATCTTCTGTATACAAAGAAAATAGTCAACTTGTCAGATTATGACCAGATAACCACATCACCTTAAAGTCCAACCTCAGGTTTCTGAGGAAAGCAAGTAGCTTGGAAATATCTCAGTAAAATTTGATTATTTAATAGTGTAGCTTAATGCTTCCCTGGGAAGCTTTCTCCAAGCATGTATAATATGATTTAATCTTAAAAAAGTGTTCCCTCAAACCTTTCTTTACAAGATCTTGAGACTCTGCAACTTCTTCGACTTCCTCACCTCAAGTCACAAGACAATAAAATGACTTCAGGTCAGGCTAAGTACAGGTCTCTCTGGGTACCTCCTCTTCTCTTTAGGGTTCCTTGTTGACACCTAACATGAATGTGCATTATTTAACCCAGGGATCAGTGATCTTTCTGGAGACGATTGTGGTGCTAAAAAAATGAGTGCTAGATTGGGATTCAAAAGACCTAGGCTCAAATCCTATCTGTGACAGCCCATTTAATTGTGGGCAAGTTACTCGGGTCTCTTTGGGACTGAGTTTCCTCATCTGTAAAAATGTGGGGTTTGAACTAGATAACATCTAAGGTCCCATCTAACTTATATTTGGGACCCTACAAAAGAGCTCCAGAACTGAAGGGGATAACAGAAGACATGCCTAGAGGGCCAGTACTCACCTCCATCTCCTGGATTACCCTAGCTTCCTTCAAGTCCCAGCTAAAATCCTATCTTGTACAAGAAGCCCTCCTGATCTTAATGCTGGTAGGCTAAAGCCTTTCTTAATGGTTTTTATAGTTGTTTGCATGTCTCTCTCATTAGAGTGAGCTCAAGAGCAGGAACTATCTTTTCATTGTATCACTTGGCACAGTACCTGGCATTTGGAAAGCCCTTAATAAATGGCCATTGACCAAGTGTACAGCAGACAACCATAATGAAGGGCCTTGAGTTCATGCTATATGAGAATCAACTTAAAGAAAACATAGACATTTTTCCTGAAAAAGAGAAGTCTTAGACCGCAATAGGACAAGTTAAGCTAAAACTGCTAAATAACTTTTCAAATAGATTGCATGCCATTTATAACATAAAGCAGCATCAGTTATGACTGAGGAAAAACATGTAAAATGTTTTTAAAAAATCTTTCTCCTGCGTTTATATGAAAGATATTTCCAGAAACTAGAAAATTCATTAATATTTATTTTAGGGACAGCAATAGAGTGTTGTCATTTCAATGACGCAGATATGAAAGAGGCACACGTGTTCAATTGTGAATTCTGAGAGTAAACAAATAAGTTCTATTTGTCCTTTGGTATTTCATAATTCTAGCCTTTATTAGGTACAGCTGTTAATATTAGGCAAAAAAAAAGTTGGCATGGTTAACAAGTTTTAATTATATTCCATAATTAGCTCATCACCCAATGTCCACAAATAATTTTGAGAAAAAAATAAGAGGCTTCTTGAAATATTTGCATTTTTGTTTTGTTGTTTAGTCATGTCCAATGTTTCGTGATCATGACCCCAATTGGATTTTATTGGCAGATATGATTTGCCATTTTCTTCTCCAGATCATTTTATAGAGGAGGAAACTGAGGCAAATAGGGTTAAGTGACTTGTCCAAGGTCACAAAGCTAGCGTGTCCGAGGCCAAATCTGAACTCAGGTCTTCCTGACTCCAAGCCCAGTGCTCTATCTACTTTGCCACCTAGATAGCTGTTCCCCAAAGATGATAGTAGCCTTAAGATTTTTCATTAAAAGATTTTAAATCTATTATTCTCACAATATAAATAATAGGAGGCAGAGAACATAGAAGACAGACAACTGGCTTCAGGGAAAGACTAGACAAGTCATTTAACTTCTTAGTATCCTGGACCAAACCACAAAGTATTTGCATTGGTAGCAGTTTCCTTATCTGGGAGTTCCCATACAAAAAGTCACACCAGTCCCTATCTCAATTCCACGATAAAGAAGTTTGGGATTAATCCTTTGGACATGACAACTCATGAAACAAAAGAAAAAAAAATATCCATCAGCTGAAGACTACTGAAACCTTCAGTTGTACTGGCAAAGTAGCAGAAGAGGTTAAGAATCAGGTTTGGACTCATACAAATTTAACTCTTGATAAGCTGAATGGGAGATTTTTATCTAACAACTGGTATGTTGTGAGATGGGGGAGACTCAATCATAGTGATACTGCCATATCCACTATAAATGAAATTAAGAAAGCTGCAATGAAATAAAGATAACTTCATCATCTGGTGAGATCCTCTCCAGGCCTCCATTTTGGGGAAGTGTCCAGACTGCCCCCAGGCCTCAGCCTCCCTCTCAACCTGAAACTTCCCTCAATGCATGTGGCCTTCACACTCTGCAATTTCCCACAAAGCCCTCTTCTCTCATTGATCAATTCCTCTCAGAGCCTCCATTTTGGGAAGGGGCCTAGGTCGGCCATTTTTCATTCCTCCTCCCTGATCTGCTTCTCTCTGGCCTTTACCTTTATGCCCCATAGGTGCCTTCCCCCCTTCCCAGCACTACCATCCCCCCCTGCAGCTTTTCAGCTCCCTTATATGTTGTCTTCCCCTATTAGAATGTAAGCTCCTTAAGGACAGAGGTTTTTTTCTTTTCTGATTGCTTGTGTTTATATTCCCAGTGCTTATTGGCACAGAGTAAGCACTTCATCTTTTCTGATTGGTTGGTTATTAGATGCTCTCTGAAGAAGCACAAAAAGGATTTGATAAAGTTGTGACAGAAAACATTAACAAGAATGCAGTAATTCTCATTTTATTTGAGACAAACACAACTACTATATTAAGAAAAGTATAACAGTGATATAAGAAAAAAGACAAAAATATAATAGATGTCAACATTCCATCATCAGAAGGATAAACCCAAAAGAGGTTAACAGTAAATATCTGATCTGAACTTACTTAAATACATTAGAATTATGAGTTATATGGAGAGAACAGGTTAAGCAGAGAATAAGTATTCTTTTCAAATGCATATAAAACGCTCACAAATACTAATCTCAGTCTAGCTTGTAAAAGCCACCAAATTATAAAAGGTAGAAATAATACATGCTGTTTTACTAAACTAGAATAAACCAAAAGTTGACCAAGAAAATGTAAACTACTAAATAAAACCAGTCCATAGAGCTATATTTCAATAAATCAGACAACGTAAAGGAAACAGATGACTACCTACAATAGTATCAACTACCAAAATTGACAAAAGGAAATTTTTTCCACGTTGTAACAGCTTTATCTGATCACATATTCCATCTTAATTTATCCACTGCTCTGTTTGGCTGCCAATCTCTTGTCTCTTTCTTCAGCAATGGTGAGACGGATACCTTTTCCACGGGGTAGAGAAATCCAAGGCTTGTTACCTTTGCCAATAACGAAAATATTTGAAAGCCTAGTGGCAAAGCTATTGCCATTGGCATCCTTCACATGGACAACATCAAAAGAGCCTGGATGCCTTTCCCTGTTGGTGATCACACCAATTCGACCCAGGTTAGCACCACCAGTCACCATACATAGGTTGCCAGTATCAAATTTGATGAATTCGGTGATCTTGCCAGTCTCTAAATCAATCTGGACGGTGTCATTCACTTTGATTAGAGGATCTGGATAACGGATAGTACGGGCATCATGGGTCACCAGATGAGGGATACCTTTTGTAGCCACAAAGATCTTTCTCACTTTGCACAATTTATATTTTGCCTCTTCAGCTGTGATGCGATGCACAGCAAAACGGCCCTTGGTGTCATATACCAGACGGAAATGCTCTCCTGTCTTATCGATGCTGATGACATCCATAAAGCCAGCAGGGTAGGTAATATCAGTACGGACTTTGCCGTCAATCTTGATGAACCGCTGCATACAGATCTTCTTTACCTCATCTCCCGTCAGGGCATACTTGAGTCTATTTCTAAGGAAAATGATGAGGGGGAGGCATTCCCGCAGCTTATGGGGGCCTGTGGAGGGTCTAGGAGCAAAAACTCCTGTCAACTTATCAAGCATCCAATGCTTTGGGGCTGCCACACGCTTCAGGTGCTTCTTGGGACCACGAGCCATGGCTGTGCTGGGCCTAGGGAAAGGCCATAATAGGAAATTAACAATTAGACGAACTTCAGAGGAAGAAACAAGACAAAGCATCAAAGAATACTCCCACCCGCCCCCAACACACACACACGCACACACGTACATGCATGCACACACACGCACACACACGCGCACACACACACACACACACACACACACACACACACACACACACACAGAGCTTAGATGGAATTCCCAGGGGTATTCTTTCAAACCAAGAACAAATAATCCCTAAATAACACAGATTATTCAAAAATATCAAGATGAAACATTACTATTAACAGAGATCTCTCTCTTTCCACTTGGGACCAGCATGTGACAAACAGCAGACTCTCAATTAATGCTTATTAACTGACTCCTATCAATCTCCTTTCTAGTGCATCTAAAAAATCCAACTGTTTTAATCAAAAAATCTGAGACAACAAAATGAAATCAGGAAAATATATAATAGCATAAAACAGCATATAATAACATAAAACAAAATAGGATAACTGTAAAATACAACTGAAATAAAGTTAACTAACAGGGACATTTAATATTCACTGATGAATTAAATTAATATAGTAAAAAATGACAACTCTCAAATTAATGCATACATTTAAAGCAATACCAAAGTATCAAGGGGTTTCTTAAAGAACTGGATAAAAAAATTAAAAAAAAAAACTGGATAAAGTCATCATGAAAATTTGTGGGGAAAAAAAACAAAACCAGAAAAGAATATCAAAGGACACACTGGGGTAAAAACAAATGACAATGGTATTGCACTTTCAGACTTTAAAATAAATTACAAAAGTGGTTATTGTCAAAACTATCTGGCTGATTGTAGGTGAAAAACGAAACAAAAAAAAGAACTGTATCAATGAAATAAGATACCAGACTCCAATCAAATGTATACAAAATATTAGTGTTTGATAAAGTTATAGAAATGTTATAGTATAAACCTTAGAAAATAAGTATATAAGTCAAACATACAGGGTTGAGGGCTTTGGAAAGGAACAAGAGAAGAACAGGGAAGGGGCAGCTTAGACAGTGCAATAATGTTAGACTTGGAGTCAGATATGCCTGAATTTGAATTCTGAATCAGAACCTTACTAGTTTGTGGGATCCTGTGCAAATCACTTAACCCCCTTAGCCTCAGTTTCCTCATCTGTGAAATAGGGATATTTACTACACCAGTTATGGCAATCAACTTAGTTAATATATTCAAACCTTACAAGGACAATATAAATGTTAGCTACTACTGTTATTAATGAATACAGTAACTGGGATACCAGAAAAAATGACAGATTTGGGGGTCAAAGGACCTTGGTTCCAAGTCCACGATCTAACAGTTACTACCAGTGTGAATGTGGACAAGTCATTTAGTTTCCAGAGGCTCTATTTTCTTCAAGTACAAAGTGAGGAGGTTAGATTAGATGACCTCCAAGGTCCCTTTCAGCTCTGAATATATGAGATTTCAGCAGCTAGCTACGTGGAGGAAGTTCATTTTGTGCCAGTGGATAGTCTGCAGAAACAGACATAGGAAAGAGTAGGTACTAATAGATCAGGAAATGGCTAGTAGTCTAGTCTGGCCACAGTGTAAAATGTGTAAAAGATGAAAGCATGAAATAAAGCTAAAAGTTGTACTACAGTCAGATTGCAGAGATCGTTAAATGCTAAAATAAAGAATGCAGATATTTAATCCTAAATGCCCACAGGGAAAAAGTGGCATTCATAGGATCACAGACCTAGAATGAGAGGGAATCTTAGGTCATCGAGCCCAAATCTCTCAATTTTTCATGAAGAAACTAAGGTCCTAAGAAGTTAAGTTGTTTTGAGCAGGAAAGTAATGAAAGGAGTCCAAAAATCAGGAACATGACTTTAAATACAAAATGTGAAGAACATATTGAAGAGTCTAAGCAAAAACACCAGCTCGTAGGCTACCTAGTAGTCCAAATAAATTATCTCTGAGCTTTTTGATTACACATACACTCTTGTCTCGGGGGGGGGGGGGGGTTTTGAACATACATCCTCACTCTTTATATTTACTTGGAACTGAAGTTAATATTGAGGTTGTAATCTAGATGACTAAAAGGATGGGAAGAGGGGTAAGTTGTAGAGTGTAGATGCATTTTTAAAGCCTTCTTTTTAGTTTAACTCCAAAATTTTTAGTTTAACTCCAAATATCAATAAATATTTCTCTAGCCTAAAGTCTTTTTCAGACTTTTATCCTTTGGTAAAGTTTGTAAAAGGTCAAGAACAAAAGTTAAAGCCTGGGAAAAACGGGTTATGAATGGTAACCAAACTCAAAAGAAAAAAAAAACTTCATAATGAAGATAAACTAATTCTCTTTCATATTTTGAAAGGATCAGGGCAGGACTTCCACAAAGTCCTACTGGTTACTCTGGGAGAAGTTCAGAACGGAGCTGAGTATTTAGAAGATAAAGTGACCTGTTGTTTATTGGAGTTTTTTTTTTGTGTACGTGACTCCACTGGTAGTCAGGTGAAGCCTATGGAACCCTTCTTAGAATGTTTGAACACATAAAATAAAAGTTACAAAGAAAACCTAATGATATATTTATTTAGAAGGTTATGAAAATATTTTTCCAATCCAAGTTCAAAGATCTTATAAAATGAATTCACTAACAAAAGTTCATAGACCCCAGAATCAGAAATTGTTATATTGGAGAGAGAAAAAAATTAAACTCTTTGAACATGCAGAGACCTTTTCTTCAAGATTCTTATAAATGTCACCTCAAATTGTCCTTTAAGAATAAGATGTTCAGGAGGTAGGGGAGCATTATGCCAGTTTAGAAAGTTCTTTAAGCTAGAACTATTTGGATTTGGAATAATGCTAATTGATACAATTTTTTTCTGGCAGACTTGTGCCTAACAAGAGACTACAGTATTAATATTTTGACTGTTAGTAAATTGTTTTCTTCCGAAGGATAGATTTATAATCAAGTTCCACATAAGATCAAAGGTAAGGATGTCAAGAAGAAAAAACAATTAACTTTTTTTTGTTTTGTTTTGTGAATAGTTTTACCTCAAAATACTGACTAAAACAAAAATTTGTTCGTAAGGGCAAATAAAGTTGTAATACTCTTCGCAAAGGTGGGGACCATGGAAGTAAAACATAGAGCATACACTGTCAGAGTTGGGAGTACCATAGTTTACTGAATTGCTTCCCCTTTTTAAAAATTTTTGTCATACAAGATGGCTCCCCGGATAGGGGAGGAATATTATACTGGAAAATGAAACAGATGTAAAAGCAAGATATCAATGAAATGTCAAAAATAAAAAACAATAAAGTTTCCCAAAAAATTAATTTAATATTGTTCCCTGGTATTATCAAGATATGTAGAATAAATATTTTGAGCATTTTGAAGTTTTCATTTGATAGGTATAATATCAAAGGTCCACATTGGTAAGGAATGAGCAAAACATTAGAAATTTTAAAGCCTTATAAGTCTTGTATATATATTTAAGGAAAAATACTCTGATCCTATGTTTTTGGGATTTTTTGGCTAGGCAATGGGGTTAAGTGATTCAGCTACTAAGTGTCAAGTGTCTAAGGCCGGATTTGAACTCAATTCCTTCTGACTCCAGGGCCAGTGCTCCACTACACCACCAAGCTGCCCCCATTCTATGCTGAATACAACAAAAACCCCACCTTAAAAAAAAAAAAAGTGCAGATAATTAAAGTGAATCTCTGGGGTAAATGTAATAGCTTAATTTACTGTCATACTACATTAATTGGAATACAATTATTTTGCCTCCTGTGTATAACGTTATATGAGCAAAAGAACTTCAGTACTATTACACATTTCTTAGTACAGTTGCCTTTCATTTTTTTTCAATTTAAGTCCTTAAGTATTTATAAAATCATAAAAAGTATAGAACAAGACAACAGGATTTATCAAGTCCAAAAATATTTTAAAAAGGACACACTTTGAAGTTGAATTAAAATAAAGACTACACTTAATGCTAAATGTCATATTTGTTATTCCCATAAATACAAGTTGTCCTTTTTAAATATTCCTCAATCACAGATCTGCACATATTACTCCCCTATTCAAAAGTCTTCCCTATTGCCTAAAGAACAAAATACAAAATTCTATGCATAGAATTTAAAATCCCCCATCTACATCTCTATTCATTTCATTTTACTTGTCTTCAGACACTAGCCCTTCCAAAGTGGCACACCAGCTGTTCTTCCTCAAAACGACATTCCATCTTCCACAGCAATGCTTCTGTGCAAGGTGGTCCAACACATCTGGACATATTCCTCACCTATCCTTTATAAAATCCATAGTTTCCTTCAAAGCACATGTCTCAAATGCTAGGTTCACGCACAAGGCTTTTGAACCCCCTTAGTGTCTCCTGCTCAATTGTCACATACCTTGTGACTTCTTGTTACTTATAATCATACTTATAATCATACTGTTGGTCCCCTCTAGTAAATACAAGTTCGTGAAGAGCAAGGGTCCCTCTAGGTTGTGTATTTTTGTATCCCTGGATGCACATAATAGGCCACTTTAAAAGGTATGTTAAATTGAATTCAGAAGTCCACAGTGGTGGCAGTCTAGTGAAAGGAATCCTGGGGGAGTTCACAGTCTAGAGATCAGTATTTCAAAACGAGTTCTTCCACGCACTTGTTATCATTTCACTTCTCTGGGCCTAAATTTACATTTTTGTAAAACAAAAACATCTCATCAAATGACTCCGACTGCAACAATATAGTTAAGAAATCAACGACAGTTTTCTGGGTTTCTGATTTGGTTGGGTTTTTTTTGTTTGTTTTTAGGGACTCTCATGCCACGTTTCCTTATCATGGAGGGTGGCACTACCACTCTTCCACTTTCATCTGACTTCCTAAGATACTACCGTCAAGACAGAGAGACCAAGACACTTTCGAACCCCAGGCCCACCACACAAGCAGAGATTAGGGTCCCCCCGCCCCAAACCTCTCGCCCCGCAAATCAACACCTGGAATCAAGGGCCCCGGCGGGACGAGTCTCGGGTCTCGCGAGTTCTCAGAAAGCCCGGGCACAGTCGGAGCAGAGCAGAAGCCCAGCCCGGTTCTCCACCCAAAATGGCCAGGCTGCCTTGGTCTACACAATGCGCAAGGAAGGGGGTCACTCCAGAATTGCCTGACCTGATAATAAGAGATAAAAGTTAAATTGATCGGTGGCTGTCAAACGTAAACAAAGTAAAAAAGCCACTCCGAAAATCTGCACCTACCTCTCCGCAGATAACCACGAAGACGTCTGAGAACTTCCGCTCTCCCAGCCACGCCTTCCGGGGCATCCTTAATATACCCGCCAGACGTCGCTCACGTAGGACCTCCAGCAGAGGCCTAAGGTGGCAGGACAGCGTGACGCACAGAGATTTCCTACCCTCCCCGCTCGCAACAAGCTAAAGCGGCGCATGCGTATCCCTGCTTCCGGTTCTTCCCCTGTGGGGGGGCCCCCACAATGCTCCGCGGCACCGGTTCCGACCTGTCGCAAAGGCCGCTTTTCGGTCGGGCGTGAACGACTCGCCTTCCGCGCTGGGCGGCGGTGGCTGCGGTGGCCTTCCCTTCACCCAGTCCCCTCCAGTCGGGCCCTAGCGGTGCAGTGCCCTGAGCCTGGGCCCTCTCCGCGATGCCCCCCAAGAAACAGGCTCCAGCTGGGGGCAACAAGAAGGCGGAGCAGAAAAAGAAGGAGAAAATCATTGAGGTGAGTGAGCGGCCCCTCCCTCCTCCCTCCGGAACTGGGCCCTCTGAGCGCCCGCGCCCGGGTCCTCAGGCCCTTCGATCTCTCGTGTCCACGTGCCTCGCCTCGGTTCCAGTCCTGCCCCCTTGCAACCTGCTCCTCCCCATCCCTTTCCCGTCCTCCTAACTTCTCCCTAATCCCTATAGTGACGCTTCCCTTTCTATCGCCATAGTGACTCTGACCAGCGCCTGGGGTGAGCTGGGGGTGGGGGAGGGGGAAATGGAGAGGCATGGACTGCTCTTGCTGCCCACCCCCCACCCCGGGCTGCTGCTGCCTCATCCCCCCCATCTTTGCAAAACATGCATTCACACTTTGTATTCTCTTAGGATTTTGTTATGACTATCCTCGCCCCTCCCCTTAGTGTCCTCCTCTCCTATGCAGACAGATGGCCTTTGTCCTTTCCATCCAGTACACCGGTGCTTGAGGAGTTGGAAAGACAGTGTTGTTCTTTGGTCTGCCAGTTAGACCTTTCGGTCTAGCAATTCCTTCTCCGACTCTCTGGGCCTCTGCTTTCTCCCTCCCCCACACCCACTCCAGCAAAAAAAGAGGTGAAGAGAAAAGAGATCGTGAGAAAGTTTTTTTGGGGTAATTCAAAAATCAGGGTCTTGGAAATTTGTTCCTCCGAAGTGTGTGTTGCCATAAACCACTCGATGTCTGTTTATATTCATTCAGTTATAAGGTGTTAGGCCCTTGAAAATCAAGATCAAGCTTTTAAATTTGGAGTTTTTCAATATATTTGTTTATATAAGAGACCCATACTAGATACATAAGAAAGTCACATAAAAGTCATGTTGCCTTAAAGAATTATCCTAAGATTCTCATCATTCTTTACTATTAGTGTTACCCATAATTATGATTTTAAAAGAGGTAAACATTCAGCACATGTGTGTAATAGCTTTTTTTGTTTCTATCTCAGAACAACTTTTTGAGGTGCTTATTTTTCCTACTGCTTTTAAGGTTTTTTTTTAATGTTAGATAACTTTATTATATTTTAAAACTTCTCTTAGGGACTTAGTTGATGTTATTTACTACTGCTTAAATAGTTAAAAATGAAAGTGCAGTATGGATCAAAACCGTGTATTCTCAATTTGAAACCTGTTTGATTTCAGTAAAAAATTTATGAAATATCTGTTTGATCAAATAGTTTGTGACAGCAGAAAAGGTATTTCCACTGTCGGTTTTTTCTTTTTAGGAAGAGTTTATTCCTTTTTCACAGCGTCACAAAATAATACAATGAAAGCTCAGATCTTTTCACCTCACCAGCTGCCATGTTGTATTTCAATTAAAAGACTTGTAGATGTTGAGTTACCTGTATTTAAAAGAATAACTAGGTGGAGAACGGGATCTAGGTCTATTTAACTGGGAGTGTATTTTGTTTTTTGGGGTGGTTGTTTTTTTTCCCTGACTCAAGTTGGAGATAAGAAAGTGAGATGGCCATCTGCTTTCCCCACCCACTTCTAGAGTATTGCACTACACCTTGCGCTTTACTGCTGTCATGAAATCAATAAAATAATTGTTGCCTGAATAACTGTATACTTCTTCAAAGTACCTCCCTGGTACAATGTCAGCTTCCTTAATAACTGATCCCAAGGACCCACGTTACAAAGAGATTCTGATGCTGTCATTTTATTCAACTGTTTAAGTGCCTACTCTACCTATTAGCTATGTAATTTTCAAATTGAATTTTTTCTAGCTTATTTGAACTTTTCTATTATTAAGAAGTTAATAGTCACTTGCTGTTTTCCATCTCCAACCAGTTTTTTATGGTAGCTATGTTCTATTCAACTAACAAGCTTGTTTCTTAACCAGATTTTTATTGATTTTTGTTTTTTTAAATCCCCTTCATTTCTAAATGTAAAATACTAGATTTATTTCTAGAAAGAATTTCACAGCCCATCTAATCTAACTCTTATTTTCCAAATGAGGAAGGGCAGTTGTGATTTGACTTGTCCAAGGTCATGCACATAGTGTCCAAATATATTAAACTTGCTTAAAAAAAAACTCTGTAGCTTTTGCTTAACAGAGAAGTCTCCAGAGAAAAATAAAAGTGATTAAAACAGCTTCATACCTGAACTCACAAGAAAGCATTATCCTGACAAATTAAATGTCAAAATTAAATCTAGCCAGCTATTCGCTTAAGAAAAAAGAGGAAACTCCTTCCCCCCAAAAAATACTGCTTATTAAAATTAAGAAGAATAAAGTTGGTAACTGAGGTTCAAAATCTTTTTTTAATTATGCCTTAAGTTTGCTTAGCCTATTTTCTCCCCCATAGCTGTTGATGTCTTTTTTAACTTAAAAGCTTTTAGTACCAGAATCGTGTTTTTATCTTATTCTTGATATGAAGACATTTTCATGTTAACGTATTTATTGTTTAAATTTTATAAAGTTTGAGAACTGGTTATGTTCAATTTTGTGTCATGTGTAAGTGAATGAATATTTCATTCCATAAGCTAATAATACCTAATGTTGCCTAGGTAAAAATAGAATTTGACAACTAACTGATTAGGTATGTGAAGTGAGGTTGCTCATTCTGTCAATTAGCATTTATTAAGAGACTACTTTGTGGGGGCAGCTAGGTGGCAAAGTGGATAGAGCACCGGCCCTGAATTCAGGAAGACCTGAGTTCAAATCTGGCCTCAGACACATAACACTTACTAGCTGTGTGACCCTGGGCAAGTCACTTAACCCCATTGCCTAGCCAGAAAAAAAATAAAGAGAGACTACTTTGTGCCAAGCACTATGCAAAAGGTTGAGGATACAGAAAGACGAAAGACAGTTAGTGTGCAGTATCTCAATCTAGTAGAGGAGGGAAAAGAAGGAGTATTTAAGTTACAAACCTGGAAGATAAGGATATGGAGTCTTTGACATAAATAGAGAATTTTAAGAGAGGGCAGTGTTTGGGGAGAGGATATTAAGTTTGTTTTTGGATATGTTGAGCTTGAGACATTTTTAAATGTCCAATAATTGGTGATGTGGGACTGAAGATCAGAAGGTAGATTGGGGCTATATATGTAGATCTTAGTCATCTGCATCTAGATGATTTGAACACATGGGAATTGATAAAGTTACCAAAAGAGAGCATAGAGGGAGAAGAGAAGAGGTCCTAGGACAGAATCTTGAGGAACACCCACAGTTAGAATATATGACAATGATAATGAACCAGCAAAGGAGATGGAAAAAAGAAATGAATAGACAGGGAGAAAAATAGCCAGGAAAGGAAAGAGTGTTCAGAAACTTCGAAAGGAATAGATTGGTTGAGAAAGACATGGCCTGAGAAAAGACCAATCAGATTCAATAATCTTTCCTCATTGTAACTGAAAAGAATAATTTTAGGTGAGTAATGAGTTTAAAAATCATTTTGAAGAGAGGAGGTAGAGGCAAGGAATAGAGACAGCTTTTTCTAGGAGGTTTGCTGAGAAAGGAAGGAGAAATAAAGGACATTACCTTGAAAAGGATTGTAGGGGCTCATTTTTTGTGTGTTTTGTTTTTTTGGGATTGGGGAAAATTGGGCGTGTTTTAAGGCAACAGAGAAGGAACTAGTGGATAAAGAGGTTGAAGATTTGAGGATGGCATGACTGGCTTTGCATTCTGCTGGAGAAGATGGGAGGGCATGGAATCAAACACAGCTGTGGAAGAGTTGTCTTTGCCAGGGAGAAAAGCCACTGTCAGAGACTAGAAAAAATGAGAGAGTGAGGACTAATGGGAAGGGGTTTCAGATGAAGAGAATGGGGGCAACTAGGTAGTGCAGTGGATAGAGCACTGGCCCTATGGTCAGGAGGACCTGAGTTCAAATCTGCACTCAGACACTTCCTAGCTGTGTGACCCTGGGCAAGTCACTTAACCCCAATTGCCTTAAAAAAAGAGTTTAAAATAAGCATTAAGATGAAGAGAATGGAAAAGATAGCTCAATTAAATGGCAACAACTGTTTCACTAAAATAAGAGAGAAGTTCCTCAGATGAGAGGTAGAAGAGGGAGATGTGAAAGGCTTGAGGAGGGCAAAGAAGTTTTGCAGTAGCTTCTGTGAAGAGTGGGGGAATCAATCGGGGAAGATCAAAGGGACTCTAATTAAAGTTGAATAATCCAGGACAGCTGAGATTAGAGAGCCAAGTATAGCATAGAGTTAAAATGGCTAATTAATGGGCAGGATTTAAAAGGAGAGAAATGAACTAAGATAATGGCCTGAGCGGGTACTAAGAGATGGAAGAATTGAAGGTCTCAGTTTGTTAAGGAAGGGTGAGGCATAGGAAGAGAAGGAATAATAGGCAATTATCATTAGACTGTAACATACACAGGATCTTGCAAGGGCCTTTGAATCATGAACATCAAATATAATTAGTTGCAAGTGGACAGAAATGCTAGTTAATAAGTCTAGCTAACAAAATCAGTAAGTCTGCTGTGTTTTAAACATTAGTGCTTTTTTTTCTTTTCTTTTTTTTTTTTCCTTTGGGTGAGGCAGTTGGGGATAAGTGACTTGCCCAGGGAGGGTCACACAGCTAGTAAGTGACAAGTATCTGAGGTGGCATTTGAACTTAGGTCATCCTGACTCCAAGGCTGGAGCTCTATCCACTGTGCCACCTAGCTGCCCTTAAACATTATTAGTGAAAGGAGTTCTGAATTTGGAAGAACTAGGTCCAAGTCACATTACCACTTATTAAAAAAGTGATGTTGAACAAGTTATTTGACCTGTGAGGAAGCTGAAAGAAATGAATTGTTCAGAGATGCTTAGATACTATCAGACACTCATACCCTAACATGGTAGCTTTAAGTCCCTCTCCTCTCTATTCCATCTTTCAATGAAGTAACTATTAAGTGTTTATTAAGTGCCTGCCATGTGTCAATCAGTATCCTAGAACTGGGTCTGAAAAGCCAAAAATGAAAGTCTTTGCTCCTAAGGAGTTTACATGCTATTGAGAGAACAGTTAAGTGAGTGCATGTATCTGCAAACTAAATACAAGGTAATTTGAGGGATGAGCAGCAATGGAAAGGTCAATGTAGAAGGTGGCACTTTGAAGGAAACTGGCAATTCTAAGAAATAAGAGTGAGGAGGGGAATGTATTTCAGACATGAGGGAGGGAAGGAAACCTGTGCAAAAAAGGTAAAGAGAGAAAAGTGGGGAACAGCAAGAAGACCAATATGGCTCGAACGTAGAGTGCCTGAAGTAGAATATAATAAAGCTGGAAAGGTAATTTGAAACCTGGTTGTAAAGTTAATGGGTAGCCCTGAATTTTAAGGAATGTATATGGTCAGAATGTATATGGTTTCAGGAATGGCATCTACAGATGGAATGGAAAGAGGAGAAATTGAAAGGAGACCAATTAGGAAGCCATTTCAATGGTCCATAAGAGATGTTGAGGCCACTACTCTAGTTCCAGGCCTTAACACTTCTGGACCATTAGAGTGGCCTTCTATTTGCTTTTCTAGATCAGTTGGACCAATTCCTAACTTTCCCAGTGGTGAATTCATTTATTAGTGTGTCTTCCCAAAGCCCCTCCAACATTGTCCTCCTTTTTATCATCTTTGCCAGTCTGTTTAATTGAGGTATTTAATTTTTATTTCTTTTAGTAGTAGCAATCTTATGGTTGATTATTTGTGAGTTGTTGTTTGTTTTTTTCCTGAAAACTTGTATCCTTTGACTTTTTTTAATCTATTAGAAATGGCTCTTAGTCTTGTGTATTGTTATCTCTTCCATATAGATCTTAGATAAAAGATTTTTATTTTTAATTTAAATTCACCCCTCTCCTTCTTTTGGTGAAAAATTCTCCCGAGTCATAGCCATGAAAGGATCTCTTTTTATGTATAAGTTGAGTATAGGTTTAAAGCTTATTATTAATTTATGATGCTGGTCTAAACCTAATCTCCGGCACACTACACTTCCTTCTAATTGTGTTTTCTTGGCACATAGTAGGTGCATACTAAATGCAAGTTGACTAATTGATGGAATGCCAGACAGTTGTATTCGCTTATATTTGGGTTTTGCTTATTCTAGTCTGTTCTTAATACACTCATTTCTGTATTTTAACTAGTGCCAAATAGTTTTGAGGATGGTTATTTTATAATCACAGTGGGTTGTTTCTGTTTTTTTAATCTAGCTTATCTTCAGGTATTAGGAAATACCTAGGCAATGAAATTACTATAATTGAAATTCTTTAATAGCATTCAGCAAGTGATTAATAACTAATCCACAAAAAATACTTCTGCCAGGATTTGACTTTTTAAAAACTTATTGATCACTTGCCTACTTTAAGTGTGATTTTGGATAGGAACCTCAATAGAAAATAAGTTGTGAAAATCAGCTTGTGATATAAGAGAGAGAAACTTAATGACTAGTTGAAACCTGCATCTTTTCTCTTTGTGAAGACCCTTTTATTGTATTTCTCATTTAGGACAAAACTTTTGGTTTGAAGAATAAGAAAGGAGCAAAGCAACAGAAGTTCATCAAGGCTGTGACTCATCAAGTTAAATTTGGTCAACAAAATCCAAGACAGGTAAGTAATTTTCCTGTTAAGCTTGGTCATAAAATTTATCCATCAAGATGTATTTTATCAGATGAGTTATCATAGTTTATTTTAATGAGCCCACTGCATTCCTTATTTTCCTGAGCTACCTGACTTTGATCTGAATGGTAACGTTGTATCATAAAGGCTATTTATATTTAATCTGTAAAATTGTTATGAACAAGAAATAACTGTTAACTGGAACTTCATTCAGCAAGTTAATTCCCTTTTTCAGTGGGTTCTTGCAGTGCCTTCCTGTTAACCATGTGCACACTTCTGACTCCAGAACAGAGAAAACCTAGTTTTTTACCCATTAACTGTGGTAGACAGCAAGACTATCAAAAAATTTAAGTGAAATGAGTTGTTGTTTTTTGTCAAGCTCCCTCTTCCCCTTCCCTGAGCAGCATCTTTAATATAAAAAATTTTTTTAAAAATACGAAAAACAATTCAGTAAAACTAACCAACATATTTAAAAGGTCTGACACTATGTGTAGTGTCCCATATGCCTGTTCCCTTACCTCTGCAAAGAAGTAGAAGGTGGTGCCTTCTCTTTTCATTGGGGCCCAGATTGTACGTTACTATTTTACCACACACAGCTTTAATTATTTTGTTGTTCTTTCCATTTACGTTATTGTAGTCATTCTGTATGTTGCTTCCCTGCTCATTTCATTTTGCATCAGTCTTCCATACTTCTCTATTCATCAAATTCATTATTTCTTAGATCATAGTCATATACTATTATATTTCTATACATAAGACAAGTTTTTTCAGCCATTCTCCAGTCTGTGGCCATCTATTTTATTTACAGTTCTTTACTAACAAAAAAAGTTTGCTATCAATATTTTGGAGCCTTTTTATTAATGATCTTCTTGGAATATGTGCTAAAAGGCATAATCTTTGGGTCAAATTATATGGACGTTTTTGTCACCTTTTTGGGCATAATTCCAGATTGCTTTTCAGAATATTTGGACTGGTTCACAGCTCCACCAACAAGGTATCAGTGGGCCTATATTTCACATCCCCTCCCACATTGACTATTCCCATCTTTTACCCACTTTTCCAGTTTTCCAGGGGTGAGGTGAAACCTCAAGTTATTTGATTTGCATTTTTTTAATTATTAATTTTTAAGCACAATTTAATGTGGTTAATAGTTGGCAGTTTTTCTTTTAAGAATTCTTTATTCATATCCTTTAACCACTGATCAATTGGGCAATGGCTTTTGATCTTATATATTGCAAAAATGTATTTATGCTTAATTTAGATATAATTTTTACAGTGTAGCCCATATGTTTTCTCAGTATATGAGAAATTAGACGTAGCAAAATAGAAGGGTCAACATAAATTGTTTCTTAAAGGCATACTATCCTGATAGTAGCTGTAAATGACAACCAGTCACAGATTTGGAAACAATAAGCATAAGCTAAAAAACAGATATAAGAAAAAAGAATCAATGAAGGGAATTGACAAAGCAGAAACAATGATTGGGCAAGGAGGCAGTGGAATATGACTACTTCAATTTAGAATTTATTGTACAGAAGGAAGGAGAACAAAGCATGACATAAGAAGACAGATTTGTAAGAAAACATAGGTAGGATCCCATGGCCTAAACTTTTACAAAAGAAATCATAGGGGTTTGGTAAGCACTCAAGAATGAATAAAACCACAAAACTAAACAGTCTTGATAGAAAGAAAAAAGGCAGGGAAGGGTTGGGAGGACTTGTGTAAAGACTAAGGTGTCAGTGCACAACCTCATTACCAATTAAATTTAAAAAAAAAAAGCCATGAAGGCATTTTTAAAAATGATAATGGAGGAGGATTAATTTTTTAAAAGCATGACATGAACTTATTAAAATGGTGTCAGGAACCGAGGCTGATTGGAATGGTAAGAACAACAAAAGTAGGTACATTTTACTTCTTTTTAAAAATTCCTTTATGTGGGGCAGCTGGGTGGCACAGTGGATAGAGCACCAGCCCTGGAATCAGGAGGACCCAAGTTCAAATCCAGCCTCAGACACTTGATACTTACTAGCTGTGTGACTCTGGGCAAGTCACTTAACCCCAACTGCCTCGACAAAACACAAAAAATTCCCTTATGTGACTTCATCATCATCACATAGTGCCAAATAAATAATGTTACACTAGCGTGTGTGTGTTTGTGTATGCATGTGCCCACATACATGCATAACTTTCTTCAACTAGATTCATACAGCTGAATTTTTAAAGTGGTATTGGCCAACTTTATAAAACCAGCATTCTTCTTAGTTTATATGCTTTTAATATAGTCCTTGACAGGTATGGATTTGTAAATTCCCTAATGATTAGAAAAGGAAAATTCTTCTTTTGTTGGGCACATGAACTCTTGGGTTGGGGAAGGAAAAAGGAAAAAAACAAGTTTTATTGAGAAAGCCGTAAAATTGAACTGAGTGTACTGTAGCATCCTACTTTCTTCAGTAAGACTAAGAAGTTATTTTTCATTATATAGGTTTATGAGGAGTACACCTATAGTGACTGCCCTAACACTAGGATTCTCATCTATTGTCATTTTTCTGTTGATCTATGCAATAAGATTTTAACAAATATACCTCCTGAAGGAACTAAGTAGAAAAAAAAAATTATTGTTTTTATCAATAAAATATGATTTTATTTCCAGTAGATTTTTGGCAAGTAGTTATAATGAAGTACTTAGAAAATAGCTATTAACCAAAATGTTTTAATAAACAGAGCAACCAGTCCCTCATAAATATGCTATATTTAGAAGAAG
The DNA here is from genome assembly GCF_900497805.2 of Vombatus ursinus. Lineage (NCBI taxonomy): Eukaryota > Metazoa > Chordata > Mammalia > Diprotodontia > Vombatidae > Vombatus > Vombatus ursinus. The sequence continues at coordinate 26,879,132 of NW_020954557.1, read as the reverse complement.
TTTTTTGCTGCATTTTTCAGTATGTATATTTACTTTAAAATAAATACAAACTAATGAAGCTTTGAAGAATTACTATGAGATCAAAAAGAAAAAATAGGACTATTTAAAAAAGTGGTAATTTGGTGATTTATTGAATTTATTGTATACTAATAATTTCATAGATATCACTTCCAGCTAAAGGATAAAATCCTTGAAAACTGATGTTGTGTTAAAATTTCATTTACATCTTCTATAAGATTATTGAAAACCGTATTTTAAGTGTATTAAACATGCAAAAGAGCATCATCTCTAACATTATTGTCAGAGAGACAAAGGTAATGTCTACATTATATGCTTTCTGTATTGTATGGTATACAAATTGCTTTGTGTGGAGCACAGCTTAACTTATGATGTAACCAGTCTATAGCATAGCAATGCTTCACTGTATTTAATCTTTGGAATTAAGTGATCTAAAATTAATACTTTAAATCTGGAATTATAGGCTGCACAAAATGAAGGTGATAAAAAATTGAAGAAAGATGACAAGAAGAAAGAACTTCAGGAGCTAAATGAACTATTCAAACCAGTAGTTGCTGCTCAGAAAATAAGTAAAGGTAAAATTGGGAATTTGTTTCATTTGTGTTAAGCATAACTCATATAAAAACTTTTTAAATCCATTCTATTTGGATTTGTGTTTTCAAAACATACTTACTAAAAATAACTAACTTGTAATTAATGATCCTTTAGGTCAAGTCCACCATTGACTGATAACTCCTTTCTTGCTGTTAATTATTTATTCAACTCTGTAGGTCAAACACAAGTTGGCCCACCTATTTTACATAATATCACTATGGTACAATTATATTCTAGTGTATCCAAATTCCAGAAAATCCATGCTGAAAAATGTTAATCACCTCCTAAAAAAGAGGTAATGGTCTCAGGGTACAAATTAAAAATTTTTGTACATGACCTACTCAGGAATGAGTGTTTTACTTGTCTATGTGTATTTGTTACAAGGTTTTGTTTTGTTTTATTTTGTTTCCAAATGGAGGGAAAGCAGGTGAAAAAGAGATAAAAGAGATTTTAATTGAAAAGATTAAATTTTAAAATCTAGTATCAAAATAATTTAGACTGTACATCCAAGGTGGTCATAATCAAATTTTATGCTGAATTAACATGAACAGTTGTTTTGTTGTCAATTATGACAATAACCTGGTAATGTTTGTTTATACCAGTAACTTTAGAGTTAACATTATTTTTTCTGGTTTTGAGTCTACTTCTTTGTCCTCACACGTGGCATAATATATGACTTTTTTTTATTTTAAAATTTAAATTAAATTTTTTTTTACTTTTCCAGAGTACCTTAAGATAACTACAAGTAATCTGAAACATTAATTTTGTGGCTGCTTTTTTTTTTTCCTCAATCCAATGAGCATTTATTTATCATGAACCATGTGCAAACTTTATGTATTTTTTTAAATACTTAATTTTTGGTTTTCAACATTTACTTCCATAAAATTTTGAGTTTTAAATTTTTTTTTCCCATTCTTCTTCCCAGGGGGAGGGGGAGGAACCTCCTCCCCGATGGCATGCAATTCTATATAGGCTCTGCTTATTCATATTAAGCATATTTTCCCATTACTCATGATATAAAGAACAATTAGAACTGATGGGAGGAAACATGAGAATGAAGCAATAAAACAAAACAACAAAGGAAAAGGAGAGCAAATAATATTCTTCCATCTGCTTTCAGACTCTAGTTCTTTCTCTGGATGTGAATAGTATTTTCCATGAGCTTTTTTGAGATGTCTTAGATCCTTGCATTGCTGAGAACAGCCAAGTCTATCAAAGTTAGTCATTGCACAATGTGACTGTTAACTGTGTACAGTGTTCTCCTAGTTCTGCTCACTTCGCTCAGCATCCATACAAGTCTTTCTAGGTTTTTCTGAAGTCTGCCTGCTCATCATTTCTTATAGCACAATAGTATTCCATTACATTCATATACCACAACTTGTTCAGCCATTCCCCAATCTATAGGCATTCCCTCAATTTCCAATTCTTTACCACCACCATAAGAGCTGCTATAAGTATTTTTTACACGTGGGTCCTTTTCTCGTTTTTATGATCTCTTTGGGATAAAAACCTAGAAGTGGTATTGCTAGGTAAGGGTATGCACAATTTTATAGCCCTTTGGACATAGTTCAAAATTGCTTGCCAGAATGATTGGATCAGTTCACAACTCCACCAACAATGTATTAGTGTTCATTTTCCCACATCTTCTCCAGCATTTACCATTTACCTGTATTGTCATGTTAGCCAATCTGATAGGTGTGATGTGGTACCTCAGAATCGTTTTGATTTGCATTTGTCTAATCAGTAGTGATTTAGAACATTTTTTCATATGACTATAGATAGCTTTAATTTCTCCCTCTGAAAACTGCCTGTTCATATCCTTTGACCATTTATCAATTAGGGAATGACTTGTATTCTTACAAATTGGACTCAGTTCTCTACATATTTTAGAAATGAGGCCTTTTTCAGAGATACTAGTTGTAAAAATTCTTTCCCAGTTTTCTGCTTCCCTCCTAACCTTGGTTGCATTGGCTTTGTGTAAAAACTTTTCAATTTAATGTAATCAAAATTATCTATTTTGCATTTCATAATGTTCTCTATCTCTTGTTTGGTCATAAGTTCTTCCTTTCTCCATAGATCTGAAAGGTAAACTATTCCTTGTAAGCTATTCCTTGCTTTCCTAGTTTGCTTATAGTATCTGTCTTTATATCTAAATCCTGTACCCATTTTGACTTTATCTTGGTATAGGGTATGAGATGTTGGTCTATGCTCAGTTTCTGCCGTGCTATTTTCCAGTTCTCCCAGCAGTTTTTATTAAATAGTGATTTCTTATCCCAGAAGCTAGAGTCTTTGGATTTATCAAAGAATAAATTAGTATAGTCATTGACTGTTGTGTCTTGCGTACATAACCAATTCCACTGATCCACTACTCTGTTTCTTAGCCAGTACCAAGTAGTTTTGATGATTGCTGCTTTATAATACAATTTAAGATCTGGTACAGCTAGGCCACCTTCCCTTGCATTTATTTTCATTAGTTCCCTTGATATTCTGGACCTTTTGTTCTTCCAGATGAATTTTGTTATTGTTTTTTCTACTCTATAAAAATTTTTTTCTGGTAATTTTATATGATGCTGAATAAGTAAATTAATTTAGGTAGAATTTTCATTTTTGTTATATTAACTCGACCTACCCATGAGCAGCTGATATTTTTTCCAGTTATTTAGATTTGAATTTATTTGTGTGAAAAGTGTTTTATAATTGTGTTCATATAGTTCCTGGTTTTGTTTTGGCAGGTAGACTCCCAAATACTTTATAATGTCTACAGTAATTTTAAATGGAATTTCTCTTTCTATCTCTTGCTATTGGGCTTTATTAGTAATATATAGAAATGCCAATGATTTGTGTGGGTTTATTTTATGTCCTGCAACTTTACTAATTTGTTTATTATTTCAAGTAATTTTTTTACTTGATTCTTTAGGATTCTCTGAGTATACCATCATGTCCTCTGCAAAGTGATAGCTTTGTTTCTTCTTTGCCTGTTCTAATTCCTTCAATTTCTTCTCTGATTGCTAAAGCTAACATTTCTAGCTCAATATTGAATAACAGTGATGATAATGGCCATCCTTGTTTCACCCCTGATCTTATTGGAAATGCTTCTAGTTTATCCACATTGCATATAATGCTTGCTGATGGTTTTTGATAGATGCTGTCTATTATTTTAAGGAAAACTCCATTTGTTCCTATGCTTTCTAGTGTTTTTAATAGGAATGGGTGTTGTATTTGTCAAATTTTTTTTCCTGCTTTTTTTCCACCAAGATAGAATAGCTAAAAGACTTGAATTACTATCATTGCTATTACCCTAGCACATAATCTGGCCTCTTCCCCAAAACACCTATTTCTGTGCCTCATCTTTATATGACTGTGACCCTGTGTAAGCCTTTCAGGCTGCTGCTCTAAGCGAGTACTTTATGAGAGCTTGCTTCTGGCCTTGAGGACCCAGTCATCAGGTATTTAATTAGCTTTGCCACCTCATTCCATCTCTCTTCTCTTTGAAGAAAAGGAGCACTGTCAGTGCCACTAACATTTCCCTCACTTATCACTTGACCCTAAAGGGCCAGCCCCAAGGAACTGGTGTTTCACTAATCTTATGGCTAGCAAACTTTTACTTCTTGGTCCCTTAATTCTTACAATTGAGTCACAGTCTGCCAATGTAAAAAATGCCTTTCCCCAGTATCTCTTTCATTTCTATGCAACTTAGCTTTCATCTTCAGTCTCTTTCTTCTGCTTCACACCTTGCATTTATGCTCTGTGGAACCCCTTATCTATTATTAGCAAAGTCTCCTTCATCCTAGATCTAGCTTACTCAGTCTCATCCTTTTCTCAATTCTTATGCTTTCTGCAGTTTTTGGTACTGTCAATCTAATACCCTGCCTCCTGGATATGTTCTTCCTGTGATTTTTATGACACACTTTTCCCAATTTTTCCTAACTTCTTTGCTGAATAATCCCATCTCTTTAACAAAAGATGTACTCCAGTCTGAGTCTTGTGCATTCTTCTCTTCAGCTTATCTTCCTCCTTTGGTGAATTTATCACTTTCCATGGATTCATTTGAGAAATATGCAAAAGACTCTCTTGTGTCTCTCGCCCTAATAATCTTACTCCTGAATTCCATTCCCATCCTACCAACTGCTTTTGAGCATCTCCACCTAGCTGTCCCTTTGGACTCAAACTCAGAATGTTCAAAAGAAAAGAATACCCATATATCTTCTGAGAACATCAGCACCACAGTGTAATTAAAGAATACCGTAATTGGAATCCCAAGACCCATCAGGTTCAAATCCTCAAAAATTGTGTTAATAAAGGCAATGTTAGCCTGCACAATATGGTTATAAATATTTACCTACTCTATTTTATTTTATCTCATATACATACTATGAAATTTAAGAATTTAAGAGAGTATATTTAGATGTAACTGGACTATAAATCATTGTTAGTCATGTATATTTTTAAATATAATAGTATGTAGTAGTACTGTGGAAAGAGGATTGGTTCTGGAATCAAAGGACATTCGTTAAATCCTACTTCTTAACTCTTAGGACCTGTAAGACTATGGGCAAATCATTTAATATCTCAGCTTCCTCATCTGTAAAATAAGGGATTTGGACTAGAGGGCTTCTAAGATCCCTTCCACTGTTAAATCTATGATTCTTCACACATTCAACAAATTGGCCTGCTTACTGTTTTCAGTACACAGCATTCCATCTCCTATCACCATTCTTTGTTCCATGCCTAGGAGTGGGTTATCTTTTCACCTCTGTTTCAAAGAATCCTCAGGTTCCTTCATAGCTCAGTGAAGTGCCACTTCATACTATAAAACTATCTGCGTGCAAATTACGTTGTGTATACTTATATATGTTTTGTATAACCTCATTGTATACATTTTATTTTTGTCAAAGTCCCTTGGTGGCATGGATGGTTTCATTTTTGTACGCATATGTTTGATGCTCATATTAAAGCACCATGCTATGCTTGTCACATAGCAAGTAAAAAGTTGGTTGAATTGGATTGAATAGTGAAGAAATAAGTTGAGAGTCATGAAGTGGTCTTGCTGTCATTAGAAAGGCTTGATACATACTGGAGTTGTGACCACAGGCAAATTTCTTAACCAGTCAGTGCCCTGGATAACTCTTAATACTTTAATTTATGGATGAGTTACCAGTATTCTTCTGTGGAGGAGTTGCCACCATAGAAATTACATAACCTATGATATCACAGGTGTAGATTTTTTAAAATAAAAGAAATTGCATTATTTACATGTAATTATAGCTCAATCTTTTAATCAGTGCTTTGAACTCATCAATTTATACAAAAGCTAATTATACTCCACACTGAAACAGTTCCTCATGATTCTGATGATGATAATACCTGATTCACTTATTTGGAATTTATATCCTGCCTACTTCCAAACAGGATCAATAGAAGGTTATAATGCCAAATTTTATCTTTCGTTTGTCACAGGTGCAGATCCCAAATCAGTAGTATGTGCATTCTTCAAGCAAGGACAATGTACTAAAGGAGATAAATGTAAGTTCTCCCATGATTTATCTCTGGAAAGAAAATGTGAAAAACGAAGTGTTTATATAGATGCAAGAGATGAAGAACTTGAAAAAGGTATGTATAGTTTTTCTATCATTAAATCTGAATATCAGATTTTAGTTCATTGGTAGTAGTGTTCAGTAACTTAAAGAACTTTCATAAACAATTGGAATCACTTGCCTAAATATTAGAATTTTTTCTGAGTTGTAAAATCATAATTCTTTATATCATTTCTACATTATTAAATTAGAACATGTAAAGAACAATTAACTGCACCAGCAATCCTTTTGTGATGTTATTTATCTTTAATAAAGTATCCAAGTTTTTCTTAGAAGGAATATTAAGTAATGGGGAGGAGCTGTAGCTGTATTAATTTTAACATCTTTCATATCTAGATACCATGGACAATTGGGATGAGAAAAAGCTGGAAGAAGTGGTGAACAAGAAGCATGGTGAGGCGGAAAAGAAAAAACCAAAAACTCAAATAGTATGTCCTTTTCTTGAATTGAGTTTGCAGTATTTGTTATCATTAGGGAGAAATTAATGTGGCAAGGTATTTGACTCTTTTTAATAGGTCATACCTTAAATTTAAAAATAATTCCAGTTTATGATAAGTATAAATGTGGGTTACAGGGAAACAAGGTTTTATTTTTTAAAATAGACTTTAGGATACTTGATATGCCTTTTGTTTTAATGCATCTGTTATTTCATTGATTTTGTTATCCAGCCACTGGTGCATATTACAATCCTTCTGCACAATCCTATCCTATGTAGTTATTTTCCATGTTCTACCATAGATTTCCCCAGTGTCCTAGGGACCTTACTTTAGGTCATTTTATGTTTTATGAGTATCACTAAAACCTCAGGATGCCCATCTACTGTTATCCCTTACTCTTGTCAGGCCCTCTCTTCCTCTTCCTTTTCCTGAACTAAATATAATATACACCACCTCCTGCGTGTAGGTTATCCGTGGAAATATTATGTGAACATCCTGCATCCATCGTACATCCCTCCATTGCCTTTTAAGTACTTGATTCTGGTGTTAGAGATTCATAACCATGTAACATTACTGGTAGAACATTTGTATTTAGAAGGTAGAGCTTTGTTTTCGAGAGTAGTTTTGGATCATTAAAACCACATGTAGACCTGTAAGTATGATTTCCTCTACTCAATTCTAGGCATAATTCATTGCTCATTTAAAATATCTGCCCAAGATAAATGTATTGATACATTACCTAGACAAACTGCTTTTCCAAATGCATGGCATAGTCAGAACAACAGGCATTTTTCATTCATTTAGCTCCAAAGATTGTTAGGCTGATTTTTAAGGATTCCTGGATGGGGATGTGAGAACATCTGCAGGGATGCTTGGCCAGCAGTACTGGAAGTGTTATCACCCTTCCCCCATTGCCCCTGCCTCTCCTGTATCCTGAATTTTATTTCCCTAAAAACTTTAAGTGTTTATGTCAAACTGGGTGTTAGTGTCAAAATAGTAGTTCCCCTGATGATGAAAGTGGATTGTTAGAGAAATGCTTACATATCTGTTCAGTTTTCCATCAGTTTGTTGTAGTACTGTTAGCTTGTTGTCTTCCTTTACATGTGTCCTTGGGATGATAATTGCTTAATTGGGTTTCAGACCAAGCGTTTTGTCAACTTAGTTTAACACTCCTTTGCTTTTCACTATCATAATTTTCTTATCCTTGACATTTTAATCAGTTTCATCCTCATATAATCATAAACTTAGGCTTTGAAGGACTTTGGAAATATTCTAGTCCAAGTCCCTGTTTTTATAAAAAAGAAAACTGAGGTCCAAAGAGGTTAAGTGCTTTATTCCAGTTCACAGTGGGGAGTAGCACATGAGCAAAGAGCCAGGGTTGGAATTCAGATCCTATGACTCCCAATTTCAGTGTTCCTTCCAGTGAGTGGAAACAGTTCCTACTATTGTTCTGTATGCACTATATCCCAGCACTTCTACTTTGTCCATTCAGCTCATCAGATTTCTTTGCCTCTTCATTCATTTTCTTCGTGGTGTTATTTTTGTTCACAATCATCATAAGCGCTGCAAAATAATGTGATCAAATATGCCATGTCAGGTCAACTCGGAAAAGCATTTTTAAGTACCTGCTGTGTACCAGACACTGCTACATGATGGAGATTTAATGAAAGACATAACAGTCCCTGCTCTTAAGGAGCTCACAGTCTAATGGGAAAGACAACATGCAAACAACTGCACAAAAGTATATACAGGATCAATTGGAGATAATCTTAGATGAAAGGCACTAGCATCAAGGAAAATTGGGAAGGGCAGAAGGTAAGATTTTTAACTGGAATCTGTAGGAAGCCAAAAGATAAAGTAGAGGAGGGAGAGTTTGGTTTGGTTTTGGGGGTTTTTTTGGGGGGGTGGGGGGACAGCCAGCAAAAAATGTGCTTAATGATTGTCATATGAGAAGAACAGAAAGGAAGCCAATGTCATTGGATTGCCAAATAGCAGAGTGTGTGGAGGGGGGAGTAAGGTATGATGACATTGGAAAGGTAGGAAGGGACCATACTATGAAAGGCTTTAAAAGACAAAGAGAAGATTTTGTATTTGATCCTGAACATGGAGTTTGTTGAATGAGGAAGGAAGAGAGAGATGGTGACTTGGTCAGACCTTGTACTTTAGGAAGATTAATTTGACAGCTGAAGGATAGAATGACCTGGGGAGAAATTTGTGGCAGGGAAACCAATTAAAAAACTCTTGCAGTAGTCTAAACATGAATTGTTATGGTTCTGTACCAGGATAGTAGCAGTGTCAGAGGAGAATAAGACATATACAAGAGATGTGACAAAGATAGAACGGATAAGACGACTTAGCTTATTAAATATGGGGGATGTATAAGAGAGTGAGGAGTTGGGGATGAGGGAAATTTGCGATAGAGAAGGGAGTGAGTTTTGGAGGGAAACAATGAGTTAAGATTTTTTGGACATGCTGAGTTTAAGATGTCTATTGGACAATGTTCAGTAGGCAATTTGAGGTGAGAGGCTGAAGGTTGGGAGAGGGTGAGGGCTAGATAAATCTGAGAATTATCTGCCATAGATGTGATAAAATTGAATGTATAGTTGCTGATGAGATCAAGCAAAAAAGTATAGAGAGACAAGAGAAAAGGGCCCAGGACCAGAGCTTTGGAGGACACCCAGAGGCAGTGGGCAAAACTTTTTTTCTTCTTATCCATGTACATTGGATTTAAGTGGTCTTTGAAATTAAAGATCTCAGTTGTCATAATTTTGAATTACTTAAACTGGAGGAAAACATTTTTCCATTTGGGAAAATGAATTTTAGACATGAAATGGCTTTAGTGTTCCAAGAAGTTGATACGATTATTCAAGTTCATATGATCTGCCCTATTTCTCAGACCTTTTCACTTAGTTATTTGTATTTATCTGTAATTCTTTAATAGCTAACCTTTGTCATTTTATACCTCTCTGTCCCTTATGCCTTAATAATTGACATTAAAAACTACTAATATCTACATGGTTATCTCAGATTAGTAAACTTGCATTTTATAAGGTAAATAAACATTAGGACAGGCTATTTTATTATTTTCCTTCATGGCTGTTAACATGAGCTTTATAAGCTCTACGTATATATATACATATATATAATTGAATTTATATGAAAACATTTATTTAAGGATTCAACTGAATCTGTGATGTGTGTGTATATAAGTGTAATTTATAATTAGTTGACCATTACATTATTTTATAATTTAAAAGCTCCAAAGGTTTTTTTGCATTTTTGTTTCCTTGTAAAGTAATTGTTTTTTAAGCTGAAATTTTGTGTTTGTGCAGATAAAAAATTATCTTTTCTGTATTCTTAATATTGCCACAAAAAATGTTCAAGGGCAGAAGAGCAGTTGTCAGTGAAAATTACTGTTTCTTTATAGGTGTGCAAACATTTTCTTGATGCTATTGAAAACAACAAATATGGCTGGTTTTGGGTTTGCCCTGGAGGTGGTGATAATTGTATGTACCGTCATGCCCTTCCTCCTGGTTTTGTATTAAAAAAAGACAAAAAGAAAGAAGAAAAAGAAGATGAAATTTCGTTAGAAGATCTAATTGAAAGAGAGGTAACTATAACAGGTTTTGGTTTGGGGTTGTGTTTTTGTTTCTTGGGGGTTTGTTTTGTTTTTTGGGTTTTTTCCAATCCTAAAGACAACCTTTATTATGAATTTTTAATGTTTGCCACTTGGGGGCAATAGCACTGTTTTGTTTGAAAAAGATGTTTGATGTAGCCTGTTTAATTGTAAAGATTTTATTGAGATAGCTTTCATCTTTTGCTCATTTATATGAAATTATGCTTTTTTGAAAACTGGTTTGATATCATTTATGTGTATGTAGACATGAGAAGCTATGAGATAACTAGGTAGTTCAATGGGTAGAATGATGGAACTGGAGTCAGAAGATAGGAGTTCAAATGTGGCCTCAGATAACTCTTTAGCTGTATGACCCTGGGCAAGCCACTTAACCTTCATCTGTCTTAATCCACTGGTGAAGAAAATGGCAGACTACTGCAATATCTTTTCCAAGAAAACCCCATATGGGGTCACAATGAGTGAGATGTGACCAAAATGACTGAACAACAAGAAGACATGAGCAGAAAGAAAAAATCTTGAGATAGAATCAAAATCTTTCTCTTTTGCAACTTTAATTGTAGTGACAGATCTATCAGAAAGGAAAGAATGAACAAATTAACTTAAAAGTATTTATTATTAAGTACTTAATATGTATCAAGCATTATGCTAAGTGCCAGGAATACAAATAGAAAAATCAAAACAGACCCTACTCTCAAGGACCTCATATAGTCTAATTGGGGAAGATAATACATAAAAGGCAGTTTGCCTACAGAGTAGATGGCAAGGCCTTAAAATCCTAGGTTGCTCAATAAGTCATTTAGTTGACAGTGCGGTTCTGAAACCTTTTGTGTAAAGGACTTCTGGCGGTGTAGTGAAACCTAAGGATACATCCTCAGAATAATGTTTTTAAATTCATAAAATAGAATACATAGGATTATAAAGGAAACCAATTACATTGAAATTGAGGCTCTGTATGTCTGTATTTCTTTAGAGAGAGTTCTTGAACTTCAAGTTAAGATTCCTTGGCCTACAGGATTTTTAGCAGGCACTAATAAGGCATATAGGGCCTGTTGGTCCTCCATTTCATCAGAAAGTATGGAGTTGTCAATGGCCATCTCATCTAAGCCCTGTCAGCAGTCAGGCAGTGCAGCCAAAGAGAGAAGAGTAGGGCTTCTTAGGACTTGACCAAAATGAAATGTGGATTGTTTCTGTGTTTCAAAGTTTTGTTCCTTATGTCTCAGCATGGATAATCTACAATACAATAAAATTATGTAATTATGCAGTTTATACTGTTAGGGTTCACCAACCTAATTCCTAGGCTTATAGATTACATCACTGTTTAAGGTCTTCAGTTAACATTTTTATTATGTATTTTTTCTTATAAATTATTAATTTGCAAGGGAAACAATGAAATAAAACTTTTATATCATTAATTCTTACTATCACTTTCCGAGGTGGTATTAAAGATTTAATTATTTAGTTCTTAGGAATATAGTGAAGCTCTTCCATATTGCTTCTAATTTTGTAAAAATTTTGACTATTCAGAGTATGGCGTAGTTAGTCTGTAATACATTAAGTAAAGTTGAACCTCATTTTTTAAGAATTATTGACCATTGGTGTTTGTGGGGAGAAAATTAAATGTTACCTCATTTTACTACCATAGAATCTTCAGAATAATTCTTAGAAGCAGGGACATTGTAAAAAATCTGTCCTTTTGATACAGTACTGGAAACATGGCTTTCTAAAAAGGAGAGTTAACTTTTTTTTTTTTTTTAATGTCTCCAGCGTTCTGCTTTAGGACCAAATGTTACCAAAATCACATTAGAGTCTTTTCTTGCATGGAAGAAAAGGAAAAGACAAGAAAAGATTGATAAGCTTGAACAAGATATGGAAAGAAGAAAAGCAGACTTTAAGGCAGGAAAAGCACTGGTGGTAGGTTCTAAAATAATTATCATGTCATTACTAAAGATAGTAACTATATGGGACATTAGATGGGAAACCTGCAGTAGACAACAAAGTTTTTTGTTGTTTTTTAATTCTGAAATTCTGACATTGAGTATTTAACATAAGGTGTATTTGTGTATGAGTAGATCAGTGGCCGTGAAGTATTTGAATTTCGTCCTGAGCTGGTTGATGATGATGATGAAGAAGCAGATGATACCCGGTACACTCAAGGAACAAGTGGTGACGAGGTAAAAGGATGCTTATGATAACCAAATATGTCTTTGCTGTTGTTAGATTGTAGATTTAAAGATGGAATATTAGGGTTTTAAATCCAGTCCCTTCATTTAACAGATGAGGGAGGTGAAGCTCTGAGGGGTGAAGTAAGTTGTCTTAAGATCACACTAGTAAGTAGCAAAGCTATGATCAAGCCTAGGGTCTCTAATTTCAAAAACCAGTCATCTTCCCACCAGACCATCCTGCAGAATCCAGAGCATTTTGTAGAGAACTAAATAAAATCAGTGGCAGAACAGAATTACTAGAAAAGGGTAAAAGGTGTAATGGGGAAAGTAGGGTCAACAAAACAATCATGGTCAAGTGATCTTGAGTACACTTGGCAGTAATAGCAAATGGACTGGCTGAATTCCTCTCCTGGAAAAGGATAGTAAGTATGAAATGGTGTTTCAAGAAATGACTGTTTGACCAATAGGTAGTAGTACTCGAGTTCAAAAAAGAAAATTTAGGCATAAATTGCTTGGATTGTCATTCAGAGTTGAACATTTTTACCTGGCATCATATTACATTGGTTGATTTGGGGGATGATTTTTGGACACATGAAAAGTGTTACCAAAAAAGAAGTATGAGTGATAGATTTATCTATTATAGATAAATAATATAATAAATATATAGATATTATGTTGTTTATAATATCTATTCATATTTATAACAGTATTTTCATTTTTGTGCTTTTTCTCGAAGGTTGAAGATCTAGTAAGAGTAAATGATATTGATTTGAGCCAGTATATCCCAAAGGACGTGGATGAGACTGGTATTACTGTGGCCAGTCTTGAAAGATTCAGTACATATACTTCAGTAGAGAAGGATGGTAAGTAGGCTAATTTATGTATATTTCCAAGAAGTAGACAACTGAATGGAGTCGTTACTTTTTTTTTTTCCAGAAAACCATTTCTCAAGAGTTAGAAATCACTAAATGGTCTTGTGAAATATATCTACTTCTGATAGTTAAGAAATGAATGTAATAGTAAAAAAAACAAGCATAACACTGCATGTTATTTCCCTTTGCTTAAATTTCTTGCTTTATAACTAACACTTGGGAAATAGATAAAGTGTGTTTTCTTTATATCTTTGATAACATGCTGCAGCACTTTATTTTGCAATATTCTTTTAATACTAGCATAGAATTTTGCCCTTTTTAATAATTATAATAGTTTTAGGACTTCACTTTTTTTTTAATTAGGCAAACCAATATAACCAACATGGATAATTTCTAGAAAGTAAACAAGATACACTTTATATTTTAAAGCGCTATTTCAAACAGTAGTTAATAAACACCCTACATTATAAGATGTTTATTAAGCTTCTGCATACAAATCCAAGGGACAAATAATCCACTTGGCAGTAGTTAAAATTAGCCTGTAATACAGTCTGGAACATTTTTTGTTCCGATACAGCAAACTAAAAAACACGAATTAAGTTTTAAGTAAATATCTGAAGTTTCTTAAATTGAGTTGAAGAAATGCCATTAAATTTAAATATCCATTCTTCATTTTAACCATGATCAGGGAGAGGGAAATGATAAGTCAAAGGTGGGAAGCAAAAGATGTTATGCCTCGCAGCTACTGGGCAATTATGGAAATAATTTTATTATGGTAAGCCACTGACTTAAGCACACCTAAATTACAAGTGACCACCTTAGCAGTTGAGTGGCACTGGGTGCTATCACTACTACTTGGATTTTCCATTTTTTTACCCACCCCCAAATAATACGTCTCAACTGCTACAGGTCTGTCTAAAATGGGATTATTTGTGAGGCAGTAAAAAGTTAGTGAAACAGATCTTCTCTTACCCTAAATACTTACTCTTTCTAAGCCCTTTGACCTGTCCAACTTACATGTTATCCTCATCCTAGCTCCTATGATATTCTCAGGACAGCCTAATGCTTTTTTCCCTCCTGAAATGTAGGTGGATCTTATTTCAGTCCCAACTTTCACCTGTTGGAGGGGAGAGTATTTGTTTGGAGGGAAGTGGTGGAGGCTCTTCTTAGATAGAAGAACATTAGAGAAAGCCCTGGCCTTGTGCCCTTTGTCTTCCTTTCTGCCACTCTTTCATTCCTTTTTCATACTGCTATCTTTCTCTCTCAATTTTTTTCTTTCTGTTCAAAAACCCTTCTAACTGTTGGAAATGTATGTAGTCATGACTATATGTAGTATAGATTGGGTGTTGTAAATTTGTGAGACACTTAAGATTAACGTTTCTGTTGTAGATGAGTATATAACTTATCAGTCTGGGTAAATTTTTGCTGATGTGTAGAAGATTAAAGGTACTTAAGAGTTACCAGCTAAAAACCTCAAGGAACTGGAGTTGGTTTAGAGGCATAGCTAGAAAGAAGCAGGTGCCAGATACACTCAGGCAACTAACAATCTATGTCTAAATGACTGATATTTGGGGGTTTAAATATCAGCATCATTCATATACTGTAGTTTGACGATTCTCTTTTCTATAAACTTGTTTCATTTTACCCCCTTCCATCTTGAATGCTAGCAGAATCTTTTTTAAGATCTCACCCTTTTTTTTTTTTTCAGGTAGTATAAGGAAAAGAAAGTAGGAGACATCCATGTTTAGATTAGGCAGTGATTGGTGGAAATAGTATAGAAATATCACCCCAACAGTTTTACATTGCTAGTCAGTAAAGTCTGAGCAATGGGAAAAAAAAAGTAGAAACTGAAGAAAACTCCAGTTATGGATAACAGTTGGTCTGGATTCTGTTTCTTAAAAACCTCAAACTTAGTTTTATCCACAGATATTGTTTAATACCTCCGGGTGGCACTTGGAGCCAGAGAACTTTCTTACTTGACTTTTAGACTGCTCATTTCTTAGACAGTTCTTTGCTTAATTATCCCACTACCACTGCATTCTTGTATGTGTATATAATTATATTTAGATAAGTGTAACTTGTGGTAGCACTTTTATCTGTCTTCCTAACAACTGCTGAGAGTATCCCATAAGGCTGCGTAGTATTTTGTGTTGAATACCAGTAATTCTGTGCTCTTGGTGTTTTAACTCCTCTGTACCTGAATGGAGATTGTCTAAAGTTGTCTAAAGAAAATAAAATGTATTTTAACTGGTGAAATCACAGCCTTTCTAAGAACAGCTTTCTTCACTTCTTACCTGGACTGTTATAATAGACTCCCTACCTCAAATCTCACAGATACCCCCACCCCACACCCAGCCATTCTCTACTTAGCTACCAAAGTGATAATCCTAAAGTATAGGTAAATTCCCAGGGCTCTGCATTACCTGTCGTATCAAATATAAACTGCTCTGTTTGACATTTAAACCCTTCACAGCCTGGTTTCTAATTTTTATACATTAGTTCCCATCAAACGTACTTTAGTCCAACCAAACCAGCCTTCTTCATTGACAGAATTTCATGCTTGAAGTAGATTTTCTCCTGATGTCTGACTCTTAGAATCCTTAGTTTCCTTCAAAGCTTAGCTCAGGTGCCACTTCTCAAAGTGGGCGCTACCACCCTCCTGGGGCGGGGGGGAGGGGGAGTGCTGGAATGATGGGGCCAGTAGAGGAGGCGGTTAGTAGCCTTGGGTGCAGTTGGGTGGCATTAAATAAAAATAAAGGAGTGGTGGAAATATAAGGAAAGAAGAGAATAGAGGAGAATTTTTTAGAACTGCTCATACATGTTTCATCTGTTGTGTAACAGTTTAAGTCATAGTGATTACATTATTTTTCGAATAAACACCCAGAATGCAAATTATAACCTATTAGCGATTACATTATTTTTCGAATAAACACCCAAAATGCAAATTATAACCTGTCAGTGGTCAAGTCCACCTACAGGTCTTAATAAGCAAGTGTTGGCAGGTGAGCTTGTAGCACGTCATCAGGAAATCCAGCATGGATCGGCAGGAATATGTGTGTGTGATGACTTGTTTACAAGAAGATACTATATGTTAACCAGGCTTTTATGAAAGTAATACTTCAAAACTATGATGGATCTTAGATCTTGTCAATGTAAGTACTTTCTCCGTTGTATAGATTGCAACCCATCCATCTGTCTCCTCATCTTGTCTGAATCTTGTCCACATTCTTGCTGCATGCATTCTTCTCAAGAGAGCCACCAGAAGTGCTGGTACCTTCTTCTACAGTTCTTGACATTACTTGTATACCAGTAGATCATACTATCTATCCTTTAGTTATCCCTTGCTCTTCTTAGTTCACTGGCCCCACTTCCATATTCAGTCATCTGTTTGATGACTTCTTTTATGATGTTTCTCCTTTACAGCCAGCCCCATCTGCCTCTCCCTTGCTCTTTCAATGACCTGCCACTTTAATTTTTTTGGAGAGAGTGTTTCATGTCAAAATAATCAGTTACATAATTCTTTCATGCATCAGACATACCTTTTAGAGGAAAACCTTTAAAGGAAGAATTTTACTCTGGTGAATAAAATGATGTTTGTTTGTTTGTTTGTTTTAATAAGCAACCAAAAAATCCCCAAAACTGTAGTTTGTTTTTTTTTTGGTTTTTTTTTGTTTGTTTGTTTGTTTTAGGACAGCTAGGTGATACAGTGAGTAGAGTGCTAGACGTGGAATCAGGAATACCTGCATTTGAATCCCATTTCTGACACTTAATAGCTATGTGAACCTGGGCAAGTCACTTAATCTCTGTCTCAGTTTCTTCATAAACATATTTTAGAGGTGAGAAAGTAGGCCTGTTGGTTGGTAATTACTGATAATTCCTTGGTCACCTCTTTTTGGTACTAATAAGGTCATTGGTTTGTTGGTTTGTTTCTACAAACCATTGATAGCCTCTTTTAGATTTCTTGAAAATCATTTCTTCAGTACCTTCAAGGTTGTGCCACATCTAATATAGACCTTCACTCTATTTAGCCTTCTCTTAAAACAATAGATTTCTAATTCAGTGACTATTTATTGACAACTGTTTTGTACAAGCCAGTGCACTACATCCTTAAGGAAGAGTTAGAAAGAGTAAGACAGATCTCTTCTTTCAAGGAACTTTGTTGTTGGGGAGACAGATGTGTTATGTTCTCGGTAATATCTATAATACATGGCAGTGTGAAACTATTACTAGGAGCCTGTTATAAACCAGTTCTTAAGTGGGAAAAAGAATATTCATGGGTGGGATAGGATATAACAAGCCCATCTTATAGCTTAGATTTTCAGCCAAGTACTGGCATGGCTATTCTGTTTTCACGTTTATTAATTTTTATTTATTTTCAGATAATAAATTGAGTGAAGCTTCCGGAGGTGGAGCAGAAAATGGAGAACAAAGTGATTTGGAAGAAAATAATGAGGAAGAACAGGAAAATGGAGTTATTGGTGCTGTTCCTGTTGATGAAAACCTTTTTACTGGAGAGGATTTGGATGAACTAGAAGAAGAATTAAACACACTTGACTTAGAGGAATGACAACAAGCAAGTCAGATGGAAAAAATTGTCAGCCCAACATAAATTGAAATTGACTACATTAATTTTTTTCTCCTGTCTAGAATTCTTAAACAAGATGTTTATGGTTTCCTCACACTGATTTTGGGAGGGCACCTTTTCCTCCAACCAAAAAAAAAAAAAGGAATATTCACCCTTATCACCTCTATTCTGACCTTGACTATACTTCATAGTAAGTTCAGAGTAAGTCATAAGTAATCTGAAATATAATGGTCATCACAGAAAAGGTTTTGTAAATAATCAAAGTAGGAAGTATAACTGCTTTTTTTCCAATTTGTGAGTTTCATTGGGCATGTGTTATTACCAAGTACAACATACATATTGAAAACATCCCTCATTTAAGCTGCATCTTTTTAATGAGTGATTTGATTTCCTTTGTATTTATATATGAAAAAAGAGAGAGAGAGACTGCCTAAAATAGACTACTTATGCAGATTCAGTGTTGGGTTTCTTTGGATAATTAATCAGATGGACATTAAAGATGCAGGTTCTTTAAACTGACAGCATCATCTGGAATGCCCTCTGTACACCGTTTTAAATTTTCCATCTGCCTTTTTTGCCAACAAAGTTGTAAATAAAGACCATCAAACGTTAAAATCACATCATGGGCTTTTTTTTTATGATTTTATAATTTTTATATATTTCTTAAAGTATGTTGGCCACACTGTAGATTTGTATGAAAATTTTTGTCTCAGTTCCATTTTGGAAGTTTAAATTTCTTCTAAATAGGTTGACAATAATTAGTAGCTCACCTCAGCAAACAGACCCTCAGGACTATTCTGTTTATCTGCTATACAGGTTTAAACATACAATTCTGTTTTACTAAGTAATCTATTAACAATAATAACAATAGTCTCCAAGACACCTATTTACTACCTAACCTGAAGTGAAAGTAATACTATATACAAGTGATCTCTTAAACTATTTTAAGACTTTAAACATCAAGTACCGTACTACCAGTGTATGTCTTAGTTAAATCTTATAGTAGTGCACAATCAGAATACTTAAGGATTATTTACTAAGTGATGTTGAAGCTCATGATAACTGATATGGCAATCTGTTCTCTCACCTTTGGCTTCAAAAATTAGCATATCAAAAATAAAGCTAATTTTTTTCTTTTAAAAGAGGCTGTGACCTTTGACACCATAAAAGCTCGTGATCTAGTTATGCCTGACAGATACGTAAACCATAAAACTTACAATTGGATACCCAATTAACAAATGAAATAGCAAAAGTTGGTTATATCCACAGTGTCATAAGAGAATTTGGGGAAGAGGCAAAAAGACATCCTTTTCAACAAGGTGGTAGTGGTAAGGAAACAGCTTAGTTCCTTACAAACATCCTGGTAGGTAGCCTGGTGGTCACTCTAAGACCTCAGGAATCCTAGGATCATCTCTGGAAGGTTTTACTCTTATGGAACTAAAGCCAGACTCTTGGGCAATAGGGAAATGTAAAACCATCATCAGTGTTTCTCAGTGAGTGGTTTTAATTATCCATAAATATTATGGTGATACACCATATTATAGAATGTTTAGAATTAAAACAGTACTTCAAATGCCTGATTAATGATTCAGAGTGGGTATAGTTAAGACAAATGTAATAAAAAGATAACTGAGGTATGGTGAAAAGAGCACTGGCCCTAGAGTCGGAGAATGTAAGTTCACCTACCTCTGACACATACCTGTATGACCTTGGGCAAATCATGTAGTTTCCCTGGTGCTCATTTTCCTCATATATAAAATAAGAGAGTTGGATTTGCATGACCTCTGAAGACCCTTCCATCTCTAAATCTATGATCCTGTGAATTATAGCATCTGGGTTCTAATCTTTGCTTTGCCACTAACTAGCCATGCAATCTTAAGCAGATCATTTCTCCAAATTAATTTTCTGTTAAACATAAGGGATGCACTAAATTAATCTCCTATGGTCTTGCATCACTGAAAGTCAGATTCCTACTTAGTAAAGATGTTAATCACCCAAAAGTTGCTTTTATCTTAAAAGTGCTATCATTGGAATTCATCAAACCTTGTGACAGCATGGACCATGCTTATAAGGACTGAATTCATTTCTTCTCACCATAGTGAAAAAGTATATTTAACTAAAGTTATTTATGTGGAGAAGCAAAGTTTCTAAAATTTTTATGTAGGAATTATGCCTTAACTTTATCCAGGACCCTGATAGCTTTTTGAAAATGTTCCCTACCCATATATATTATTAAATAACATTGAACTTTTAACAGTTATTTCCAAAACTATTTAAGAACCTGGAGTTCTTATTGGGGGTGAGGAGAAGAGGTAAAGTGATTTTTTTTCCCCTTCCTTTGTGTCCTCATTTTGTAAACTGACTAAAGGTCTTTCACGTGTTAAATCAAGAAAAGTGAAAGATTACACTGACTTTGGGCTTTGGTTTTTGCTGCATTAATATAGGCCAGTACAAATACCAAAATAAGATGACAGATATTTTGATGGTTTAACTCAAGTTTTGTTCTCTGGTCAAAGAAAAAGATTGTTAGTGCCTTAAAACCAATGTATGATTTTTGAAACCACCAAATAGCTACTAGTAAATTATAGTTTTAAAGAATTTTTTTGGTATTTTGGAAAGACACCTCCGAAATACTTGAGTAAAATAAAAGGGAAGTATTTCAGGACTAAAAATTTATCAACATATAGCTGACCATAAGTTCCCTGCAGCAAATTAATTTATTTCACCCACTGTGCTTCCTTTCTATGTTGCTTCCATCTACAGGAGTCGTGTCCGTGGGAAATGAAAATCATCTTACTCAGGCAGCTATCAGCACAGTGGATAGAACATTGGGCCTGGAGTCAGACCTAAGTTTGAATTTTCTCTCAGACACTTAACTAACTCTGTGACCTGGGCAAGTCTGTTTGCTTCAGTTTCCTCAATTGTAAAATGGGGATAATAATAGCACCTGTTTCACAGGGTTGTTGTGAGCGTCAAATGAGGTAGTATTCATAAAAATTTTTAGCACAGTGCCTGGTACATAGTAGGCACTGTAATAAATGCTTGTTCTCTTTTGTTCCCTTTTCCATATTAATATTAACCAGAAGAAAATGAAAGAGACCTCTAAAGTATTGCAATGATACATGTTTAAACCAGAGAGAAATTACTTTCAGATTATCCACACCATGGTTACCTTCTATTTGTTAAGATACTTGTGAGTTAATGGTACTTTTCGAAACTTTTCCAGGTCACCTTAAAGCTAACTAATTTTTTTTTCTTGCTCCCAAACTGTTTAATATAGTCCTATATGTTATCTTTTTCACGCTTGACAAAGGAAAAGGATGCTTTTGATCTGAATTCAGTCATATGAACTTAGTTTGTATTTTTTTAAAAAATCTTTGTGATTTAGACACATAAAAAAACTCAGTCTTTATCTTTAGACTTTTTACTGTAAAATAAGACTAGACCTATATATGATATTGAAACTTTCTTGTCATTTGGTTTCTTATGTTTATGTAAGATGCAGTCATTTTTTTTCAAAAGTTTGAAAACACTTAGTGTAGACTATTACTTCAGCCTTATACTCTATTTGGCTTCTCTTTGTTGTAAAGTCCCTATTCTCTACAACCGGTTTTGTGGATTATTTTTGTTTTTGTTGGTTTTTGGTAAACTACTTGTGAAAATTCTAGGTGTTTCAAAATAGTTATATTATGGATTTTATTCTGCCTTTGCAGATGCGGTTAATTCCCCACTATCAGAAAGTAAGGAATAACTGGCTCACCATTAATACGTATGCATAATTGTTTCAACTTAATTTTTTGGTCATTGGATTTGTCAACCTAAGTTTTTTCTGTCTATTGTTAATGATTTAGAGCAGTGGTGTGAAACTGAAATATAAATGGTGTGTATTAAGCCATACCTAAAGATCCTTTTAAGTCGCATATTGCCTTAGTTTAAAAATGTAATGTTATCTATTTTTATTGTATTTTCACTTATATTGTTAAATATTTACCAGTTACATTTTAATCTAGTTGAGCCCACACTGTGCCGTATATTTGACACTTTTTATTTAAAGTATGGTGCTAATAAGTGAAATGAAATTTAAGAATTTGTAGCTGGAAGCAACTTCAGAAAGCATAGGTTAAGTTGCTTGTCCAAAGTTATTTGGTGGCTAGTTAGTGACCTTCGTGGGTTTGATTATCTTTCAAGCCAGTTAATTTCCCAGAAAAACAGCCTCATAGTCAGTCCAATTGTAGCCCAAGAGTTTAAGGCAGGACCTTAACTTGCATTTTTCTTTTTTTTTTTTCTTCCATCTTTTACCCAGTTCAACACTTTGTAGTACCTAGTAACCTCTCAACAAATACGTGTGAGGGTGGATGAAGTATGGTTATCTCAGTACATACCCCTTGCTACTATTAAGAGGTATATTTTGGGGAGCTTTCTTTCAGTGACAGACCAATGCCTCCTTTATAGTATTTGGCTCTATTGACTACCCTGTCCTATTTAATACGCTCTTCCCTTCTCCCATAGCCTCCCATTGCTCTTCCTGGTTCTCTTTCCTTCATGTTTTTCACTGAATTTTTTGCAGGTTCATTTTCTTAATTTTGCCCTACTTTATATTCATCTCTGCATGCTTTCTCTTGATCTCATCCATCCCCAAGACTTCAAAGAATCTTCAGTACTTATCACATAATTGCCAAATATCTGTCCTCACTCAGGCTTTCCTCTCAGCTCTAGTTTCCTTTTTCCATTTGGATATTTCCACCTTAAAAGACTTGAGCCAAAGTTGAGTAATTCTATTTCTTCCCTAAGTTTGTCTCCCCCCCTTCTCAATTTCTTTTGATATTGCTACCATCTTCCACATCATCCAGATTCTCAATCCCAGAACCATCTTTGAGTTACTTCCCCCTCACTCTCTTATCTATCAGTTGCCAAGTCTTTTCAGTCTTTCTGATATTTCATTCTAGTCACCCTTCTACTCAAAAACCTTCCTTAGTTTCCCACTACTAAAGTATATACTCCTGATTCCAGCATTCAGACTTTTATGGTCTGACTCCAGTCTTTTTTATTTTTTTTATTTTTTTTTTTTGGTGAGGCAATCTGGGTTAAATGACTTGCTTAGGGTCACACAGCTAGTAAGTGTCAAGTGTCTGAGATGGAATTTGAACTCAGGTCCTCCTGACTTCAAGGCCAGAGCTCTATCTGCTGCGCCACTTAGCTACACTCCAGTCTATAATTCTAATACTTCTCATAGTACTCCCATTTATGTACATGAATCTGTTCTTTCACCATATCCTTTTCCTGCAGCAATCAAAGCTGAAAGTTTATATTTCTCCACAAATTTCCCAGTATTTTTTCCCTGGACCTCTCCTTTATTTCTCTAACCATTTTTGTCATGGTTTATGCTTGTTATGTTTTCATTGTCACCTTTCCCTTTTAAATTGTAAGGTCTTTATCATATCTTCATAGACCCAAATGCTTATTGAATCCAATTCAATTGAATTGGGGGAAAAAAATAGAAGAAAGTGATAGATGTCAAGGCAGAAATGATTAAACAGGTTGTTGATAGACATTTCAGTAAAAAATGGTTCATTTTATACTCTCTAATGCACCATCCTTCATTAATTAAAAAAAACAACTAATGACCTAATAGCAGACCTTAGAAGTTATATAATTTGTCCCATAACGATGATTTCTCTGTGAAGTTAACTATCTGTCATTGGATTGAATCTGCCACCTTGGTCTTAGCCTTGTCCTATAACTAGTTGACTCTGAATGACAGTTTTAGTTAATCAGTACTGTACTGGTCCAAATGGGAACTACACATTTTCTCCAGATCTAACTGGTATAAAATTTAAGTACCTTTGTTTTACTTCTTTTTCCATATTTTCATAGGTTTTTTCTTTTTTCATTTCCAAGATCTCTGTCAAGATAATAATTACCAATTGATTCATCTTTAGAACATTCCAGTTTTGATATTCATTTTACTAGCTATCTCTGCGTGTCATTTCCGTTCAGTATTTTTCAGCTGTGTTTTCTTTTCCATGTCTGTACATCCTAAGTAGCACAAAACTAAACTAGCTCTCCAGTCAAAACTATTAATTCTTCATTTTATGTTGGAGCAGTACAGTGAGTTTTGAGTAATTCCATTGTAGTTGTATATGATTTGGGTAGCAGTTCTTTACCTTAATGATCCTTATTCTCTACATTTTGATAATGTATATCTATGTGCCATATCCTAAAGAATCTTGTGAAATTCCAGGTATGTGAATAGCTTAAAGCTTTTAATAATGTTACTTGCATTTACTATACTTTAAGTTGTCAGAATAACCATAGTTTGTAAAGATTTTGAGTAACCTGGGTTGAAGCTTATTTTCAGGTTATGAATGATTGTAAATGCATATTTTGTTAATAAAATATTTTTTCATAGATGAGATTCATTCTACAAAGCCATTTGAGTACAAGACAAACAAAAAATGTATGCGTATTAGGAAGAGACTTCATCCTAGAATATTTATGTGGCAAATGGACAGGGTGAAAATGGTAGATAATTGTTTAGAATGTTGTATTATGACTAAGTGGTTCGGTAATTGTTTAACAAATTTGGAAAGTCAACTAATGGTAGAGTTATGCATAAACGAACACAACATTTGCAGCAAATTGAGTTATTTGTAGCTTAATTAGCCAATCAGATACATTAGGACCAAATTATATAGTGTACTCAAGTAACTGACTCTTCAGTATATTTCTCAGCACCATTAATCTGCCGTTTCCTTTCTCTAATAGATTACCTGCTGCAAAATAGAAGCTAACAAGTAAATTGTTAGTTTCCTTACCATTTAGCCAAAAAATCAAATATGTGATTGTATACTTAAGGTGAACATATTAAACCTGACTTGAAAGAGGGTATAGGCTTTCAGAAGCTTGAAATGGCTTCTTTGTGATAATACCAGAGACCTTATTTCACTTATCAGTGTTGTCATTGTCAATTTGTGGCTGAACATACTTTGTTTTACATAGCAGAAAAATAAAATACTGCAGTGTAAACTTTGCCTTTCCTGACCTCTAGCCTTCCTGAACCTGCAAACTTCTGGCAGCTTCATACCTAGGAATACCCTGCTCCCTATCCCCTAAGAAAGTCTTTGAACTGAATAATCAAAGTAGGAAGAGCTGAAAATTACACCAGGCATGTTAAAGGAGGTCAGCTTGTTTCAGGGAAAGAAAACTTTTATTTACATGACTTAGGTAAAGCTGCCTTTTCCCCATGAAAGCCAAGAACAAGGCAAAAGAACGACTGAAGGAGAGTAAAATTTCTAGGTACTAATGGTGGAGTGTACAAGAGAGCCAATGACGAAAAGACCGAAATTGGGGAGGAAAGGGAGTGGCAGTTAGCAAATAGTCACCTGAACCTCACTACTGTTGCCTATAAAAGCAAAAAATAAACCACACTAAAAGTATAATTAACCTGTTTAACAGTCAAGGAGGAGAGAGAGCGGAGAACATAGAACAAAGAGAAGACCTTTTAGGTTGTTGAAGTACTAGACAAGTGGATGTTCCTGAAGCACAGGTCTGTCACCAGATTAGAAAACTTTAGTGGCTCTCTATTGTCTCTATAATAAAATACGGCCTGGCATTTAAAGCCCTCCACAATCTGGGGCCCAACTGCCTTTCCAGTCTCATTTAATTTTGGTTAACTGACTTATCGGCTTTTCCTTGTAGAACACATTCTGTCTAATGGACAACCTTTGTTCAAGCTCTCTTCATACTTGAAACATCCTCCTTAACTCTACCTTTTGGAATCCCTAGCTTCTTTCAAGGTTCTAGTCAAACATCACAAACATGGGGCCTTCTCTGATCCTACATTGGTTAAGCTTCTAACCAGATATGAAATGACTGGAAAGGTAGATAAGAGCCAAATAAATACCAGACTGAAAAGCTTGTATTTTGTCCTAGAGACAATTGAGACTTACTGAAGCTTCTTAAGCAGGTGAATGACCTGATCAGACCTGTGCCATCAGTACGGCAGATGGATTAGAGAGGAAACTGGGACACCAGTTAGGAGTCAGTTGCAGTGAGGTTGAGGGAAGAGTCAGCAGCTGAGTGGCAAAATGGAATCAGGAAGACCAGAATTTAAATCTGGCGTCGGACACTGCAAAGTCACTTAACTTCTCTTTGATTCAATTTCCTCATCTGTAAAATGGGGATGATCTTAGCACCAACCTCCCAGGGTGGTTGTGAGTATCAAATGAGATAATTGCAAAGCATGTAGCACAATACTATGTAGTCACATAGTAAGCACTACATAAAAGTTAGCCGTTATTATTACTATTTGCTTTAATAACCAGGGATATCTCTTCTGTGAACAAAACAACACAGAAGAGATAATACTGAGAAATTTTGAACAATAGGAGGGAAATTGAGGGTGCTCATGAATCAGGTGGTTTCATTCTGTGAAATAAATCTTAGACTATGGATTGAGATTGAGAGCTTTAAGAAAAAGGACAAGATCAGGAGCAATCTTAGAAATCGTGGTAGGGAGTCTACTGTAAGTAGGATTATCGAGTAACACAGCTGAGATTATGCTCTATAAATTTTTTGTGGGTGAAAACTCAAATTTTTTTACTTTCTCCAAAGGTGCTTACTAGGCAAGGGGCAGAAGAAATATGGGTTTTTAAGAAATGGAATGAATAATAAGTTTATTAATCACTTTGATTTGTTTGAGCTCCTTTATTGCCCACGAGAAGCCAAAGTAACCTAGAAATCAAAATCAGCCAATCAGGAGGCAAAAATGAGTGATCATTTGCAGTGCCCACTGGGTGAACCCAGAACGTCTCTGCTGTGCCAGGACCCACAGAGTTTGCACAAACATCCTGATTCTAGGTACTCTGTATTCCTCTTATTCTCCTGCCTACCTTTGTTGTAAAAGCATACAAACTACTCTCTAAACCACCAATCTTTGAAGCAGCAAAGGTAGATGGCATATACCTAGATTTGAGAATAAGGAATTTTTTTATTTATATGTTGTTTTCTTTTGTACATATGTTCTCTGTGAAGAAATCTCTATAGTCCTGTCCCATTGTACCAGAACCATCTTTTATTGAGCCTACATAAATAAATATAAACTAGTTAGGGTTCTATTTTCTATGAAGAGTAAATTCCAGTCCCTTCCCTAATGATTTTGGAAATTCAGCTGTGCTATACTGAGTTCAGATTATACAACAAAAAATACAGCTGGTGAGACTTAAAACATTCAGGAGTTAATCAAATTTCTTTCCAGCTGCACTTTTTATACTTTAGATCAGGATAAGTTGATTAAAGAACCATGCTGGACAAGCAATAGAACCAGGTCAGTGGTTGAAAAAGAAGAGCCAAGGATTCTCTATTACATTGGCAGGAATAGATGAGGAAAGGATAGGTAGGGCAGTAAGGGGGCTAACCATGTCTTGTTAGAATCAGTTAAGGGAATGGAGACGTTTAGTCAGAGGAAAAGGAGACTAAGAAAGGGTAGTGGGAAACTCAGTAGTTCTATTCAAATACAGAGAAAAAAGCAAACCCCCTTCTCTATTCTCTGAGGCCCTCTTTCTCATCCCCATCCATTTCATTGCTATTCCTTTACCGTCTGAGTCTACATCTTTTCACTATGCCTTCTGGAATTTTCAGTTTATAATTCATGACTTCATTTTAGACCTCTTCCTCTCATGCACATGCCATCCTCTGGCTCTCACTAAGACAGATCAGTACTGGTTGCAATATCTCTCATACCCCACAATTCACTGGTTACAGAACTGAAATTGAGCTATTCCTCAATCCACTTCCAAACTCCTCATTTATTTCCATCACTCAGCATTCTCTGCCCCTTGGAGTCTATCCAAATTTATCACTGGAAACAGTTCCTAATGGCTGTTATCCTCCAAACTCTGCCCCAGCCCCACCCCAGCATATTCTCCCTCCTTTTTCATTGAATTCACTGCCCAACTTGAACTCCCTCTCCAACCCAACTCCTGCCCTCATATTAAGGGACTTCAACATAAATATTAATGTTTCCTCAAATACCCTAACCTACCAGTTCCTCAGTCTGCTTAGTTTCCATAAACTGCTTACTCCACCACAGCTACACATGGAGTCATAGCCTTGATCTTGCCATCACACTCAAGTGTTCACATCTCAGATTAAGAACTTAAATTCCTTTATCACCATGCCCTCTCTCATTTCATCTCTCTATCTCCCTCCCTCCCTCCCTGTTCCTCTCCCTCTCCCTCTCCCTCTTCCTTAGTCTTCCCAAGCCTATTTGTTCTTACTGTGTCCTATAATCTCCACCCCCCTCACTGCTTGGCCAGGTCACCATCAGACATGCTCTGGCTACACTGTTCTCCCCCACTTCCAAACTTCAACCTATTAGTGAAATAGTTCTACTCTACATTATCCTCTATTCTTGAATCCCTTGCTCCCTAGTCCTGTCTCACTCAGTTCATGCTTGCTAAATCCCAATCCTGAATTATGCCCACCATTTGCCTCCTCTGCCAATATCACATGCTGCTAAACAGAATCAGAAGAATTCATGCAACTGTACTGACAATCCACTATAATTTTGTTACCTAATCTTAACTGAGGTCTTTGCTGCCAAGGAAATCCTTTCACTCTTCCTTAATTGTTTCTCTATCCCATTGTTACAAAACTTTTCTTCTCAAAGAGGGAGCAAGGTATGGACTAAGGATTTAATAAATTCCTACTATGTACCAGGTGCTTATAATTATTATCTCATTTGATCCTCACAACAGTGCTAAAAAGCAAGTGCTATTATTCTTATTTTACAGCTGGATTAACTGAGGAAGACAGGTTAAGTGACTTGCTCAGGGCAACTAGGTGGCACAGAGGATTGAGTGCCTGGCCTGGAGTCAGGAAGTCCTGAGTTCAAATCTGGTTTCAGACACTTACTAGTTATGTGACCATGGGCAATTAATAAATTCTGGCTTGTTTGTTGTTTGAAAAGCATGTTGAATTCTATTTTCTCATAAATTCTTCACCTAGATTTTTAAATTCAAGAGCTGCTGTTTTCAAAGAAAAGAAGAATTTGCATCATATTTGAGAACTAATAAAAACAAATGCTCTCCTTAGCACGCTACCGTGATTACTTCTTCAGTGTATCCATGCAGGTTTCTCCAGCAGGATATGGAGCTGTGGAGAATCACGTTAAGCATTTCCACCACGATGCCATTTTTTCAGTCTGACAAACATCACCCCCTAGAAAGATTTGTTTATTATTTACAAGACCCAGCTAATAACTGAATCAATAACTCTTCCCTTATTGAATAGTGGGAAAAATAATGCCCACTCTGGCATACCATAACCATAAGTCAACTTCAGATGGGATTAAAGGTAGCCCTTCAGGTTGAAGGACTATGTCCTGCACTATATCTTGATGAGATGCTTCATACCTACCCATCCTTCTTGCTTTTTCCTTTTGAATATATAGCATAAACCTTAAAAATGCTACAAGAAGTGAACTAAATTGTTTCCTGTTAGGGGTTGCCGAATGATAACAGACTTCTGTTGTATTTTGGAAAAGTTGGAAATGGTTGAATTTTTTAAAATTTCAGTATAGTTAGTTTTACCAAAATGCTTCGTAGAGTTAACAATCTATGATTATTCACTAAAAACTTTAATATTATGCGAATCATGTAATTCATTCATTTTGTATTATTAGAAAACTACTGCTTGCTTAATCAAGACTTTAAGTTGATTTCTTAAGTTATGTTTGTTTCTACATAGAATTTTCAGATTATTTCTATAATTTTCAGTTTCAAAAATTCTTAAACTGAAAAAACTTCAGTACATAAATAATATTGAAGAAATAAGTATTCAACAAAAGTTTTCTTTCCCCAATTTACCTCTTAATATAGGGGTAGAAATAATCATAACGTCTTTTTTGTAAATTTAACCAAAATCTTCAAATATAAGGTAGTATTATAACCAGTTTTCATTAGATCTTACATAATTTCACTTTATCAGTCTTTAAGTAACTTTTTTTCCTTGAGAATGGCAAGTTTTGGCATAAAGGTAAACTCTGAGTAAGCTCCCTAGGATTCAAAGTCAGTATTTCAGGCATAGCTACCACTTCATTGATAGCTGTGAACAAAGCATTCAGGCATAGTGCTTTGACCACGCTTAATGACTTACAAATGAGAATGAGACAAATGAGAAAAAGCTTAAATGCATAACTGCTGGATGAATGCTTTCTGAAGACTAAGGTGTTGGCTAATTCAAAATCTTTTTCATCTTCCTTTTACCTTGATAAATAGAACATCAGAAAACTGAAATGCAGACATGAGCTGTCAGAACTTGTCCTGAAACAGACAATTCAAAGCATATTGATGGGTATGAGCCAGTAGCATTTCAGGGCCCTTGACAACAGGATTGCTAACAGGTTTTTTCTTGTCCTGGTATTTTCATATTTATTGAATATTGTATAATATACTACTTGGACAAAAGACATAGTTATATCAAAGATTAAAGTGAACACAGCTGTGAGACATAAAGAAAAACAGTTTTAACGATATTTACTTTGAATATACAGTAGGTCTTACATGATAAAGCTCTACAGTGTTCCTCAAATAAATAATTTTCTGTCTTAAAAATGAAATATAAAATCATTTATAGATTTTTACAGAAAAGAAGTGATTTACAGATTTTAAAGAAAAGAACAATAAATTTTAAGGGCTAAAAGTATTGGTCATTAGTTTGTGAGATAACTCAAAAGGGCTTTTTAGAGAACTTTATACTTTTCAACTATTGGCTCTGAATGCTCTCTGAGAATATTTTTAAGTAGAGATCAGTTGGGATTTGCACTGAAACACATACGCATTAACAGGAACATGTTTAGGAAATACCTGAATGAGTCCTACTTGTCACTTTTATTTCCCTGTAGAAGTTTGGGGGATTTTACAGTATGTCAAATCCTATGTGTTTTTCTACAATATACTGTTTTTTCTCAGGGGATTTACATATATGGTCTCTAGTTTAATTATATGGTGAGGCATGTAACAAATGGAGCTTATCTAATTTTGGAAGTACTCTTAAAAGCTCAGTGCTGGAAGAGGCACCTCAGAGCCATCTAGTTTAACTGGCACCTGAACAGAAATTCCCTCTACAATGTATCCAACAATCAGTCACTGAGCCTTTCTTTAAAGATCTTCTGTAATGGGGAACCCAGCACCATCCAAAGCAGCCCACCAACTCTTTTCAACAGCTCTAATTGTTAGGAAATTTTCCGTTACATCAAGCCTAACTTCTGTCTCCCTGCACCTTCACCCCATGACACCTAATTCTGTGCTTCTGGAGCCAAACACAGCAAGCCTAACTACCCTTCCATATAACAGTCCTTCAAATACTTAAAAACACCTATCATATTTTCCCTAAATCTTTTTTCCAAAGCAAATGTCCCTAGTATCTCAATCAATACTCATATTCCCTGACAATCTAGGCTTTTCATGATCTATTTAGTCCACATTCAGTATGAGAGATTTAAGACAGCCTAAAAATATATTGTATATAAGTATGAAGAAGTATTGATGTTTCTTGGTCCTAAAGTTCTTTGATGAGCAACTTTTTTTCCTCTCTGACACATTTTGAGTGAGATTCATTCTTTACATTTTAATATTGCAGTAAGATGAAAAGTTAAAATAATGTGATCAGGAAACATTGTGGTGAAAAACTAGCTATCATATAAATATCATGGGCTTCAGAGAAAAATCAGAGTGTTTAAATCAAAGTGTTTGTTTTCTGGGATAGGGATAATTAATCTTACCCCAGCACACTGATCCTTTAGTTTTACTGTGAGAAGGACTGATATATATTTAAAAAAACATGAAGGATGACAGGCCCAAAATAAAAATTCCCCCTTGTTTCCCAAGGATTTTGTAACCACACTAACTGTAATACCAAATAACTTCCAAATTTTTAAAGAATCTATGATTTAAATAAGCTTAACATTTTAAGTTCATCATTGGCACAAATGTACATATGTATATGAGAAGTAGCATGGTATAAAGTAGTTTCTTTTAGAATATATGTTTTATATTATTTCTGGCCTGGTGATATGCTGCAGTTTATGCTCCTATATGTCTTGCCATTACCCTCTGTGAATAGCCACAATTTTGATTATTCAGAGATTAAAGCCCACAATGCAGAGCTTTATTGTGCCATTGGAAAAAAAATTGGTGCTAAAAAAAAATGAGTTTTTATTCCACATAGAAATTTGAGGTTATTGCTGCACAATTTCCCAAATGCAATCCAGCCCACTTTGCTCCACCTTTTTGGTCTAGTCATGGGAAATTCCCTCACTTAATATAGCCTGGCAACTTGTCTGTAATGTAGCTACAGAGAATCATCTGGGCCCTTTAAAGATTAAGTAACTTGCCCATGGTCATGCAGCCAGTATATTTCAGAGGCAAATCTTCCTAAATTCTTTATTGATTACACTATGCTAATTCTCAATCCCTATACAAGAAAAAAAGATGGGAACGGTAACCACTACAAAATGCCATAATATCTTTCTACTCTATAATGCTGTAAAGATCCCAACCAGGGTCTTTTATAAGCTTTCTGCAGAGAATTCTCAGCATTGAAGTAACTTCAAACCAAAGATTAGCCTTCTTATGCTGGCAGAGTAAAAGAGATTTGATTTCACATTAGAAATGGCTCTTTCTAATTATATGAGGGAAAGCAAAGTGAAGTAAATAGAACCAAGAAAACAACATACGCGATGATTACAATAATATAAATTGACAGAACGACACTCAAAACTGAATTCTGCAAAATTATAATGACCAAGCTTGGCCCCAAAGAAAAGATAGGAAAAGATACTTCCCTTCTCTTCTTAGCCATAGATATGGAGCACTGCACATATCATCAGACTTTCAATATGTTGGTTAATTTTGCTGAATTTTTTTTCCTTCCTCTTTAAGTTTTTTATTATCAGGGATGGCTTTAGGGATGGGGAAATGTATACAGTGTAAAATGTAAATGATATAAAAATAAAAGACATCAATAAAAATTAATATTTAAGAATAAAAGCTACCTAGGATGGGAAAACTGATGAACTCATTAGTGATAAACTGTTCCGATTACAGATCACCATTAATGCCCAAAGTAAATTCATCTTCCATAATTTTGGCATGGTGTCTGAATTTGTAACTTTTTCTCTTAAGTCAAATATTAAAAACACATTTTTCGTTGGTGAGCTACAGCTAACTTGCTGTACTTGCTCTTTAACATTATTGTTTAAGGTTTGATATGTACTGAAGTTTTTTGCGAAGAGCTATTCCATGCTTCATTTTCTTTCCCTTTAAATCAAGTATAGGAGCAGCTAGGTGGCGTAGTGGATAGAGCACCAGCCCTGGAGTTAGGAGGACCTGAGTTCAAATATAGCCTCAGACTCATAACACTCACTAGCTTTGTGACTCTGGGCAAGTCACTTAACCCCAATTGCCTCACATATAAAAAAAAAAAACCATAATAACAAATCAAATATAATCCCAGTAGACTAAACCATTTATCTTTGGATATATAGGAAAACACATGGTATCTTTTAAATACTGTTTTTCGTTGGGATGATTTTGTTCAAAGAAAGAAAGTATAGTTCAATAATTGGAATAATAATAAAATTAAATTATGTCTGCTACTTGTAATTACTGAGGCATCAAATTAAATAAGAAAGTCAAGCTTAAACATTATTTACTACCCCTGTAGTATAATTTGAGTTTCCTTACCAGTGACAATTGAATGGCTATTTATAGATGAAGTGTTTTCATGAGAATATTCATTTTAAGGAGGAAAATGTTCATTTGGCCTGTAAAATAAAAAGTAAAATTTAAAAATTATATCTTGTATTTTTAATTAACTAAAGCAGACTTGAATAGATTTTCAAGATATTTTGCATGCCAAACATTTTTTCAAGCTAAAAATTTGTGCACCCGTTTAATTTGTCAATGCCAATGAGTATCTGTAACATGTCTATAACCTCATCTAATCCTTTCACATCTAAGTTATACTAAAGTAGACAGTAAGTGCTAGGTGTAAGCACTAAGATTATCAAGCTTGGAGTACATTGATAAATAATAAATCACTGGCATGAAAATAGCTTATTTATATTCATAGGTCACTATTCTTATATCATCAATGATGTTTCTTGAACACAGGTACATTGTACAGGGTTCTTAAGAGAATTACTCAGGACTCATGAGGCAGCTAGGTGACGAAGTGGATAAAACACTGGGCCAGAAGTCAGGAAGACCTGAGTTCAAATTTGACCTCAGAAAATTATTAGCTGTGTGACTTGGGTCTCTTAACCCTGTTTGCCTCAGTTTCCTCATCTGTAAAATGAGCTGGAGAAGAAAATGGCAAACCACTCCATTATCTTTGCCAAGAAAACCCCAAATGGGGTCATGAAAAGCCAGACAGGAATGAAATGACTGAACAAGAACATGTGATACCATCCATTAACTCAAAAGTTTTCAATCTACATAATTACCTGAGAACAAATGACTGAAACTCAGAGAAATGTTTGTAAAACAAGAACAGGAGAAGAAAATTCAGGGCAAGTGATCTGCTCTTTTCTTGACTGTTGTGTCCATCTCTTTCTATTAAACAGTGTATTACTAGCAACATAACTATTTGCTCACAAGATAAAAATAATCATTTCCATTCTAAAAATAGTTTCCAATTAAAAATTCAAATGAAAACCTAACAAAAGTAAGATCAGAGAAAGACTACGTTTTGGTCTGCTAGTGAATCTGTTTTAGGTTCTGGGAATGACACATGGCAAGATAATAATCTAACTAAATTCAAGATGTCAGATACTATAAAGCTACCTGTCGTCTTTACTTGATACTTCTAATACTAGTATCATCACTAAAATGCCTTCTATTCATAAACCCATTTTCTTGACAAAAGGAATAAGGATGTCAGAGTGAGATTGTTTCTCGGCTGAACTCCCACACTTTCCATCTTAAAACCAAAAATAAGTAAAATAAGGTAATTAAAAAAAGAAGAGGGAAAAAAACAAACACTTCCCAACATGGTAAAATTCTTCTGAGAAAAACAACCCAAAGCAACAGATATCTACAGTATAAACCTATTCCCCCCAGCTATACCCAGCAAGTCCTGTTCTGGGCCTGACTTTTGTCAGGCTTGAATTTTGAGATGTCTCTGTGGTAGAGTGTGACATTGAAAACATTGCTGTCCTATCAAAGTTTCCTTGTAACAGTGACCCAGTCTGACTCCCCACAAGCACATACACATACATAGGCCTTAGGTAACCGAATTCACCCAACCCAGGTTACAGAGGGATCCAACAGTATAGGGAAAAGGGGAAGGGAAGTGAATAAGTACTTATATGGTGTCTAGTGTGTGCCGGGTACTATGCTAAATTTTTTTTTACAAATATCCCCACTTTACAGTTAAGAAAACTGAGGCAAACAGGCTAAGTGACTTACCCAGGGTCACACAGCTAGTAGGTATCCAAAACCAGATTTGAACTCGGGTCTTCCCAGCCCTTGGCCCAAAGCTATCTAGTACAGAATGGAATAGATTATTGTACCTGTGGGAAAAGGGGGATATAAAACCCTATGTCATTCATCTTCCCATGAAGTTTCTGCACAACTATGATCCAACCAATCCTACTCCCATCCTTAACACAAGGAGGCCATTGATGTCAATACTCAAACAGGAGTAAAGAGGTGGCAATGGATAGGGAAGGGACACAACAATGTAGAGGTCCAACATAATACTCTTTAGATCAGAAGGGAAAGGAAAGATGACGGAGGACTAAGGGAGACCCAAATATCAAAGATAAGCCCTTATAGTCTAACACCCCTTTTCAGACCACTCCACCAACTTGTGTTAGAACTCATGGTTCCCCAAGGGGCTGTTGCTCTCTCAAGTTCTAGGTTAGTTCTTGCTACATCAGGCAGTTAGGTAGCACACTGGATAGAGTGCTGGGCTACTAGAGTCACAAAGACGTGAGTTCAAATTCGGGCTCAGATACTTCCTAGGTAAGTTACTTAAGGCTTAGATTCTTATAATCTAGCCACTGCTTGCTCATGTTTGGACTCCTTAAGAATCTGCCCAATATGACAGATGTTCTAATAAACCTTGTCTTTGGCTGAAAGAAGGCTTGGGTCGAATTCTTACGGGCAGGATCTGTGTGTTGTGATTTTGGGGTCCCAGGACCCCTGAACACCTAGACCACATCATTTTGGTGACCCGTACAGGGAAACTGCCTAACCCCAAGTTGTTCTCCAGCCAAGACTGGAAGATATGTAAGCCTCCTCTCCCTCCCTTTCTTGCTCTGCAGTTAGGGTCGCTCTCCAAGCACCAAGGCTTGGAGGTGCTTTTCAAACAGACGGTTACGAGGTTGTCTAGCACTGGGCCTGATGCTCTCAGGCTCTCGATCCACTGGGTCGGTTCAAGGCCGTGGACCTGGGTACACCTTCTGGACCATAGAGGACAAGGATGGATGCCCTATCTGGAAGTATATGAATTCCCTCCGTGCTAGGGAATTGGGGAAAACTGCAGTTGCTTTTTGGTTCCCTGAGGCTTACTTACTCCCTTCCCTCTGCACCTCTGAATCCTCCTTCATGGAGGTTACAGGGAAAGTTAGAAGAGCTAAAAATATCTTGGCAGATTGTGGAGGTTTTGTGATTGATCATTAAGGAATTTAGAACTCCTCTTTCTAACCCTGGTCACTCTTTTCTCCCACTCCCTTCAGTTGAGTCAAGAGGGTATCTGTTAACCCCTCTCATAGAAGAAGAGAGTTTCACCCTTTACCCCTCACTTTTGATTTCACCCTCCCTCACCTGGGGAAAAGGAAGGGGGCTGGGGGGCAGGGTGGTTGGTGGTGGTTTCCAGCACATCCTGCTCAAGGTAAAGACTCTGGCCTCTGAATTTGGATAAGCACACTCTTTCAAATTTGTAGTTTCAACTGTTAATGATGAGATGTTAATTCTCAGTGTAAAGTAATTTGGAAATGCATTTAACAAAACTGAAGTCACCTGATTGGTAATGGGTTTGTTTCAAGTTTCAAATTGGTGAACTTTCTGTATCAGTTATGTCAAGCAACTTTCCATAATTTGGTTACCACTAAAATAATTTAGCTATTGTTGGTTATTGTTTTAATGTGTAAACTAGCCGAAAAGTTTGTTTGGGTTATGTATGGCTTGCTGAGAATCTGCATTAGAGATTTCTAATGTTTGGCTTTTTACACCAGGACAAATTTAAGTTTGAGATGTAAATCCTGGAAAAGTTTTTCTTAAGCTGTGATTAGTAAAACTTGCTGTTTGAGGTAAAAGCTCATGGAATTTTATTTTGAGTTGTCTGATGGGTCATAATCCATCAATAATCAATAATCCACCATCTGAGAGAAATGCCACAAGCTACTCAGAGAAGGTAATACTGGTGGGAAGTCAGCATCAGGAAAAGCTGAGAGGACAATTTTAGCCTCAGTCTAAGATGGGATCCTCCTGGCTCAGTTTCCCCATCATGTTCCTTTGAAAGGGAATGTTACCTGTCTGGCTATGAGGTGGGTTTGATACTGCATGGTTGGAAAACTGAAGTATCTGAATCCAAACAGAGCTAAGGATGTTTTATCCTCTCAAAGTTGGGCCCTAAATCTAGTCCCTGCTTTACATCTGGGCCCTGCAGTTTTTTCTGTCAGATTTATGTCTTCCAGACTATGGGCTGTTCATCTACAGTTGATACCAAACAGCAAGTACCAGCCAATGTCCCCACATTGTTCCCTGGATGCAGACTGTGCTCAGTTCCAGTCAACCTCTTTGGGACCCCCTTGAGGCAGGGACAGCTCTACGCCCCTTGCCAGCAGCAAGCAGTTTCAGAAGCCGAGACCTTTACACCCCTTACTCCAAAAGAATTTGGGTCCCATTTGTTTGAGAGGGGAATGATGGGGTTGGGATCTGGGCCCCAGAAAGGAAAAACCCTGGACTTTCCCACATGGCCAAATCTCTGACACTGGCCTGAGGCTATAATCCCATCAACTGGCGTTTCACTGTGGTTACACCCAATCTCCACTCCATTGCCTTACCTCCCTATGGCCCCTGGCCATTTCCCACTTTTAATCCTAGCTAGGCTCCATTCTCCCTTGGCCATGAGGTCCAGGTCCTGGGAGTTCTGTTCACCCCAGCTTACTGGCCACTCCTAGGTCCCTCCCAGTCTTTATATATATATATAAGGTCCACCTTGTCTCCATTAAGATGCTTAGATTCTTAAAATCTAGCCACTGCTTACTCATGTTTGGACTCCTTAAGAGTCTGCCCAATATAATGGATGTTGTAATAAACCTTGGTTTCGGCTGAAAAAATAAAAATAAATAAAAAATAAAAATAAAAAAAGTAAGTTACTTAACTTCTCTTTCCTCAACTATAAAATGCAGATAATTACAGCACCTCCCTTGCAAAGTTGTTTTGAGGATCAAATGAGATAATGTTTGTAAAAGTGCTAACAAGTGCCTCCACGCCGAAGGTGCTTAATAAATGCTTATTCTCTTCCCTATGCCCTAGGGTAGTGCCAGGCCTGAGTCAAGACCTGGATTCAGATCTGACCTTAGACACTAACTGTATGACCCCACACAAGTCACTTAACCCTGTTTGCCTCAGTTTCCTCATCTTAAAATAAGCTAGACAAGGAAATGGCAAACTACTCCAGCATCTTTCCCCAGAAAACCCCAAAAGGGGTCGAGAAGAGTCAGACACAACTAAAAACAACTGAACAACAACCACAACAACATTCCCTAGGGTACCATCTGAATCCTGGCTCCTACTAGAGCTTGTCACCACAAATGTGCCTCATATTAAAGGTGAGATAACAGACAAAATTATCTGTCACCAAAGGCATTTAATAAAGTGTCATAGTAAAAAAAGTAACTATAAAAACACCCCTCCTCCCTGTAAACCCAGGGCACAGTCTCTCACACGTACACACTTGAGAGTCTGTGGGAAGAATAGACACAAAGTACAATGTAATGTAATGAGGCACACAGGTAGGTAGCAAGTGTGACCAGGGTAGCTGGGGAGGGGCAGGAGGTAGGGAGTAGGGTAGTAAGAGGGAATAAAATTGAAAAAAAAAAAAGGAAACAGGGCTGGAGCAGGGAGGAAAGATCTACAACAATAACTAGCTAAAGACATAACTAGTGCCTAAAGAGTTAATAATTTGTCCTTCATAGAGGAGTTATTGAACAGAAAACCAGGATAATGGCTCTTTTACTTCATACAATTGAATTATTGAGACTTGCATAGATTGCTAAGAGAACTTATTTCTAGAGTACAAGTAATGAATTTGGAATAAATGTTTGGAAAAACAATAAAAATTAATTTCTGAGCTAGACAGATGAATCTGGAAGTAAGTATTTAAAGAACTAAATTGTTTGGTTATACAATGAATCAAAAAAAAAAAAACCCAAACCCTGACAATTTTTACTATAATTCTCTTGGCCCTACAGTGGAGGTAAGCTGGTAAATATTATAAACATTCCTATCAGGCCCCCACCCCTATGGTTCAGCTAATCCTAAATAGCCTTTGTAGTTCGAAAGTGGGGAGCCCTCAGGGTACACAACAACAGGATGTCTAGGGCATTGGACTGGAGTGAATACATCACAATTGCTTCACACGTAATACCTTGCACTGTTCTGAGCACAAAAAGCACTTAATAAAAAATTTAGTTATTATGAAATAATTAGTTCTTCTGTAGCTTAATTCTATTTCTTCAAACAAAAATTAAATTCCCTTTCCTCAGTTTATAGTGCTTAGAATGTGATTTATTTATAACTACAATTCACTAATGGGCAAACCATCATTTTCATGTACAATTCCACAGCAGCAATCTCCAGAAGCTTTTAAACTTCCTACAACCCTAGATACTAAACTTGAATACATCTGATGAATGACTATGAGGTCAACTGTTCTATTTATAGATGAATCCACATCCTCTCCTGTCATAGGAAGGCTTCCAGAAAAGAGGAAAGATATTGTCTTACTCTGGAGTCACATTTGGTCATTTTTTTAGTCCTTTAGAAGCATAAATGAGCAATGTCACCACATCATAGTGTTTTTATAGGATTACAAATTATGACAGTTTAAGCTCTTCTTTGTTGGCATCCAGTGGTCCAATAATGAGAAGGCAGCTACATATAACCACCCTTGACATTTATAGCCTGAAAGAACTCTTTTACCACTTGAATTTGGGGCTTCACTTACCTAATAAAAGGGGCATACCTACAATGGAAACATTGAGGCTCAAAACCAGACTGTTGTTCTTGGTGCACCATAAAAGCAGTCCCAGAAGAAAAGAGTTAAAGAAACACAGTCCTTTCCCCTTTTCTTACAAAAAAAAAATTATAACATCCACTGGAGCACTTTATTATTAATTTTATATTAGTGACAATAATAATGAAAACAATAATGAGAGGCAGTAGAGTAGTGGACAAAGAACTAGTCTCTCTTTGCTGTACTGTGCCCTATATAGTAATACTTTAAATTTAGGGCAAGTCATCTCTTTTGTGTTTCATTTCCCTGTATTTTAAGAAGAGAATAACATCAATTAGCTCTTGCTATCACTAAAGTCATAGGTTCAAAGTTCTAGTGTTAGAAGGTATCTCAGAAGTCATTTAGTATAACTGGCCCTACCCCAGTCCTTCAATTGAGGAAATTTGAGCCCTGATACATACTGATCATGTGACACTGAGGAAATTGCTTAAGCTTTTAGTCCAACTCTTTAAGCACCTAAGTTGTGAAATGGTTGCCCAATATGCACTACTCTATCACTGAGATTTCCCCACGCCAATGAAATCAAAGGTCCTGACCAGAACAAAACAAAGATGCCTAATGCCTCTAGAGGAAAGAAAAATGGTTTGGACCTACATAGACTGCTGAGATTTAATTCCTGAGGCAAGGAAACATAACATGGTTTGGGGCTGAGGTGAGACTAAAAGGAGAACATGGGGAGGGGGGCAGAGAGAAGAAGGGACAGGGAGCTTCCTCCAGAAGCCTGGCACAAAATAAAGCAGAAAAAGAGGGCTCCCTGCCCCCTCTTCTCTACCTGGGGTCGTATGAACAGCAGCCTGAGTTGTGTTTGCTTCTTTTCTAGGCCACAGGGAAGGGAAGGCAAGGAGAGAGGGGAATGATCAAAGCCTTATAGAGTGCTCCCTTGGATGGTCACTGATAGCAAACTGAACTCTTTCTATTCCCTACCCCTTCAGTCAAGTATGACTGGAGCCTGTTTCTCTCTTACCTTATTATAAACTGTGTTTTCCTGAATTAGTTATTCTTCATAAACTTGTGTAGTCAGGCCAAATATGTATTTCCTTGTGCCTGCTGGTTTGCCGCTGAGGGCCCAGGAGAGCCAAAGGGGAGATAATGACTTTTCCTAGCATAGAACTAGTATTCCACTTCTACCCTCCTTCCCCATATTAGAGAGTTTTTCTCTCTCTCTCACTGGGGGCATAATCATAAGCCATCATATATTTCATAACTAAACTCTCAAGGGCAAAATTAATACAAACCTAGGCCTCTAAGTCAGCCCCATCAGACTACAAGCTTAGCCTGTTCCTCCACCACATAACTCACTGACTCACTGAGAGCTTCATAGCCAGGGGTTCAAAGTTTTCATAATGTAGCATCTCTCAAGTCATGCAGTGCTTTAGAAACATTGTAGTATATTTTCTGACAGTATCCCTGAAGTATATTTTCTCACCATCTTCTCTTACAGCCTGGAACATCCTTCTACTATGAAGGCTGATGAGCTCCTTCTGTGATCTCACATTTTGGGGATGGGCCAAAGCCAGCCATGCTTCATTCCTTTCCCTGCTGTGCTTCTGGCTCTCCAGACTTCTTCACATTAACTCAACAGCCTTTTCACCTTGAAATTTCCTTCATGACTTAGGGCCTTCTTATCCTGGAGTATGCCTCTACCATGGCAGCTCCATTGATGAGTTCCCTAGATGTCATCCTTAAAAGGGTTTCCATTTTGGGGATGGGTTCAATCCAGCCATACTTCTTTCGTCTCCTAGCTATACTTCACACTCTCTGAGCTTTGCCACCATTCCCCCTTTGCTACATTCTCTTCCTCTTTCCCCACCCACTCTTCAAATTCTTTTTCTGAGTTTTCTTCATCCAGCTCCTTGAAGGCAGAGATTGACTTTCTATTTGCTTGTATTTGTATCCTTAGTGCCTAGCACAATACCTGGCACATAGTAAGTGCTTAATAAATGCTTGTTGCTGCTAATTGTTGCCTGTGAGGGGGCAGCATGGTATGAGGATGCAACAGAAAGAGCACTGGTTCTAGAGTCAGAGGATCTGAACTTGAATCCTGCCTCTGATGTTTATGATCTGCACAACAACAGTGCACATGTCACTTAACCATCTTGGGCTCCAGTTTCCTTATCTGCAAAATGGGGATAGAGGAATTGGATTGAATGACCTCAGAAGTCTCCTCCAGGTCTAGAACTATGATTCTGTGACTCTGTAAGTACTAGCAGAGCTAATTTGTTATTTTCTTCTTCACACTGCCTGGCACCTAATAAGCTCTTAATTAATGCTTCATAGAAAAGGACCTGCAATACAAAGAAGTACTTCCCTAAGTCTGAGGTATTACTACAGTGGAGTAACTGCCTCAGGGCACAGTCAGTACTCTGACAAAGAAAACCTGATACTGCGTATGAGCTTCAAGGAAACCAAAGACAAAAACAAAGGTTCAACATATACCTAAATGTTTTAAGTAACATTC
The DNA here is from genome assembly GCF_900497805.2 of Vombatus ursinus. Taxonomy (NCBI): domain Eukaryota; kingdom Metazoa; phylum Chordata; class Mammalia; order Diprotodontia; family Vombatidae; genus Vombatus; species Vombatus ursinus. The sequence goes on along the minus strand of NW_020954557.1, from coordinate 26,836,464 downwards.
TTTTGGGTAGCAAAGAACCAGAAACAAAGTGTAGACCAACTGATTTGAGGATGACTGAAAAAAAACTATGGTGTATGAATGTAATGGAACATTATTGTGTGGTAAGAAACAACGAATAAGAGGAATTCAGAGAAATGTGAGATCTGTATAAACTGAGACAGAGTAAAATAAAATAACGTAAATGATGAGATCATAGAAAATTAAAAGGCAGATAAAAGGGGGACTAATAGAAGTAATATTGCATTCGTTGTCAGAATCTCTCTTTATCATGTGCTTTTTTACTTAATATTTATTTGTCAGGAGATAGGGATTAACCTGGAAGGGGTGGGTGAGAAATGACTGGGAGATAAAGACAGGTAAAGGAAGGAAGAAAGGAAACACTAAGGGGCTGGGGTTTTTAGTATTATTACTAATAATATTCTGTTCCCAGTTTTTATTAGCCAGAGTTAATAAACTTGGGGGTACAGTGGATAGAGCATTGGGCTTTGAACCAGAAAGACTCATCTTTATGAGTTCAAATCCAGCCTCAGACACTTAGTAACTGTGTAACCCTGGGCAAGTGACTTAACCCTGTTTGCCTCAATTTTCTTATCTGTAAAATGAGCTAGAGAAGGAAATTGCATGCCACCCCAGTATCTCTGCCAAGAAAACCCCAAATGGGATCACAGAGAAGTGGACACAACTGGAAAAATGACTCAAAAACAACAACAGTAAGCTTTTAGAAAGGGTATTTACTAGGCAGGTATAGCAAGGACAGTTACCACATAAACATGTCAAAATGGGGACACATTATCCTCTTGCACACATTAAGTCCTTGGGAAGAGTGAGCTCAAACTTAGAAAGCATATGTGATCAAATGGGGTATATGGGGTGTTCAGAAGGACTAGTACCTCTGGGGTGAGGGCTTGCCAAGCCTTTTTCAGGGCTGCTCATCCACCTTTGGTGTGCACCTGATTCACCCAACTCTCACTTGTGGCTCCAAGAAGCTGGAGCATGCACAGTGACCATACCTCAGTAAATCATCTTGGCAAACAGGCTAAACCAGGTTGTCAGGCCTCAAACCATTGATGAGTTAGGGAGATGTCTACCTCAAGCATGTGAAGACTTTCCCTGGTGGAATAGGCAGATGAGAACAATTTGTTCCAACAGTCATGAAAACAGCTAAAGCAGACACAGTGGAGTGCTTAGAGCTTGGTCAGACATGGAAGGTCATCCACTGCATGCCAGGTCATTACTAGTCATCTTGACTTTTGTCTTGCCACTGAACTTTGATGACTCAGGAAGAGAGTGAGGCTGATGACTGAGCAACTCTGCTTCACTTAAATCCAATTTATGAACAAGTCAAGACATTACCTGTGATGTCATTGGTCCTCTTTGAAAATGAAGGACAAACAACAACAATGTGGTTAAATGGTTAACTCTAATCTCCAGGTTACTAGAAGTCTTTTTCCTCTGTTCATGCAGTCCTCATGAAATTTCCTTTACATTTAGCTCTCTACTCAGCTCCAATGGTCATGACCCTGATGGAGTTCTGAAGCTGACTTAGCGTACTGAGTTTGTCCTCTGTGTGTCTCTCTGCTCCCAGTGTAGATATTGCTATCAGCCACTATTGCTCCCCAGATTCCTGGTCAACGAGGTGTAGGAGCTGGGGGGGGGGCAGTTTCCCCTGCTTTTCCTAAAAACAATTCACCCTCAGGAGTCTTTTGCCATTGAATTTGACCATCATTCAACTGGCCTGTTAAAGTCCTTGATAAAGTTTTAAGAATCTAGTGTCACTTTTTTTGTAGCTTCCTCTATACCTCACATGCAATCTTCCTTGACTACAAAATACTTCCATATTCTTATTAGTGTTTCCTTTTGAAAGACAATTCTGATAGTTGTTGAGTTGATGAGTCCATAGATTTCAGTTACAGTTTGTTTCCTTTAGGTGTGTTTCTTTATATCCAAGATTTCATTCACCTGCTGTTTTAGTGCCTGCAAAGTTGCAGGTTGCAGGTTGCAGACAAAAGTGTTTAATTTCTGTGGGCACGGGACTCTCTGTTACAACACATTACCTCTTCCTGTTGTCTAGATCAGGAGTGGGGAACCTGCAGCCTCAAGGCCACATATGGCCATCTAGATCCTCAAGTTAGACCCTTTGAATGAATCCAAACTTCCAAATCTCCAAGATTTGTCCTGTAAAATTTGGACTCAGTCAAAAGGCCACACCCAAGGACCTAGGAGGCCACATGTTCCCCACCCCTGGTCTAAACCATCACAATAGCCTTCTCCAGGGTCTCCCTGCCTCTGGTTCCTCTATTCTGCAATCTGTCCACCATATAAATGCCAAAAGAATCTTCCCAAGACAAAGGTTTCCCTTCTTTGGGGAGCTTTAGGGACTACCTATTGAAATTCCAATTCTTTTGCCTGTTGTTTAAATTTTCCATAACCTGGCTCCAACCTGCCTTTCCAGACTTATTTTTTTACTCCTCTGCTTCACACTCTATATTCCATGCAAATTGAACTATTAACTAGTCCCTACCAGGGGTGGTGAATCTGCGGCCTCGAGGCTGCATGTAGCCTTCTAGGTCCTTGGGTGCAGCCTTTTGACTGAGTCCAGGTTCTACACAAGTCCTTTTTACTAAGGGAATTTGTTCTGTGAAGTTTGGATTCAGTCAAAGGGCCACACTTGAGGATCTAGAGGGCCATAGGTGGCCTTGAGGCCATAGGTACCCCACCCCTGCCCTAAATTTACATTCTTTCACATAGGATATTTGCCATCCTTGAAGTGCATTTCTTCCTCATTTCTGCCTCTCAGAAGCACATTTTTCAAGAGTCAACTGAGGTGACTCTCAGCTGATAAAGATCATTATAATTGACATTTTAAAGCACATTAAAAATGTTGTCACATTTTATTCTCACCACAGCCCCAGGAAGAAAGTACTACAAGGATTATCACCCTCATTTTGTATGGGAAGAAACTAATGCTCCAAACACTAAAAATGTCTTGTTCATGATCATAACAAAAGTCTAAGACTTTTGAGACACTTTGGAGAAGAATTCAAATGTAGTCTTTTGTGACTCTATGTCCAATTCTCTTTGCTATGCTGTCTTTGCCCTGGCATCCATTAGTTATTACTTGAACAAGAAACTAAACCTCTCTGAGTTTTAATGGGGATGGGGAAAGAATATTTTTATATTCCCAATCTGACAAGGCTGTTGTGAGTCTCAAATGGGTTATTATGCGTATATGTAAAGCATTTTGACAAGCGTGAATTAAACATTCATAATTAATTGCCTTTAGTGGTCTATAAGGATTCAAAGTCAATACAATATATTGGTTCAATAATGTTTCTTATGAAAACTAATTTGCAATATGATCCTCTGCACTGTTATGCCCCCACCCCAGGGTCCAATTGTAATGATACTCCTGTCTCATCCCCCCTTACCAAGGCCCAAAGGGATAAGGTTGGTCTATCCCCTCTCTTGACTGTAAGTGGACCCATGATTAGACTATTTTCTGTATCAACACCACAATCCCATCCTACCCCGCCTATCATGGCTCAATCAGTTTGCCCCAAATATAAAAATTTTTGAGAGACAGCATTATGTAAAGAAAGTAAGCCTTAAAGTTGGAAGACCTGGGGGCAGCTAGGTGGCTGCAGTGGATAGAGCACGGGCCCTGAAGTCAGGAGGACCTGAGTTCAAATCCAGCCTCAGACCAAACACTTGACACATACTAGCTGTGCGACCTTGGGCAAGTCACTTAACCCCAATTGCCTCACTAAAAAATAAAAAAATTTTTAAAAGTTGGAAGACCTGCCTTCAAGTCCAGTTTCTGACACAAGCTATCTCTGTGACTCTTGGAGAAGCTGCATCACCTCTTTGTGCCCTCAAGCAACTCTCTGAAACTTTAAATTGCAGGCAAGGTATTAGCCTACCCTCGAGGGATTTAATTTAGTTGGGAGTTCCCCATACCAATGAATTCCCAGGTCTAATTCCAAATCTATAGACATTTCTAGCAATGGCTTGAGTCAGAAGACTTGTATTCAAATATCTGCAGCTCTGCCACAAACTAGTTGAGTAATCCTTTGTTGGTTATGTAAACCTTTTGGACCTTAGCTTCCTTATCAGTCAAAAAAAAAAAAGTAGGGATAGAATGGGGAAGGATTGGACTTATTAAAATGGATCACTACTATCCGTTTCTGGTGATTTAATTGGACACAAATGATACTGTTAAAAGAAAAAGAAATTGTCTCCAAAGATTATGAAGTCCTGGGCAAAGAACTGAAAACCATAGGGGCATATTTTGTTCATTGCTATCCATTGACAACAAAGTATACAATAGACAAAATTCGGGAAAAGAATAGTTGACTGAGAAGATAGTGTCTAAGAATGGGATTTGGACTTATACTACAATTTAAATATAAGAATGTCAGCAATGCAGTGTCCCTAACAAAGGGATTAGTTAGACTATATTTGCCTATTATAATCGAAAATGTAATCAAAAGGCCTTTAAGATAAAAAAGGATTGGAGAAGGAGAAAACTGGTTGTTTGTTTTCACCACGCTAGATATTTTATAAAGTAGATACTTCAAAAGGTAAAGGATCCAGCAAAGGGAAATTCTATTCTTATCTGACTGAACCGGTAGCTGGGGTGAAAAATAATAAGAATCTTGAAGAGACAACATTGTCCCAGAAAGGATGAAGGAGGAAAGAAAAATATAGTCTGCTGTGCAGCCTAGATTTAAGAAGACAAAATTTTGAAGGATCTGGACAGATCTAGGATTCTGTGGACTACAATTCTATAAGGGAAGCCATCCCAGGAAGGATGGGAAACTCTCAAAAACAAAATTCTAAATACACATCTGGAAGCAATTTTTGAGGAAAAATGAGAGGTATCTGGAAATTCATCTCAGGAAACTCATCAAAAAACATAGTAAAACATATATAAAGGAAAGATGAAAGCAAGGGCAAATAAAAGAGGATAAATTTAAGAGTGCCAAAAGGACAGTTAAAAATAGTGTCAGGAGATCTATATGAATTTGTGCAGAGTAAAGTAAGCAAAGCCAAGAAATCAATACACACAGTAACTACAACAATATAGACAGAAAGAACAGTACACCAAAAAAGAAAAAAAAAACCTCAAAAGTAAATGTAACAAAATTATAAAGATCAAATGAGACTCAAATGAAGTTACACAGGAAAATATCCACAACCTAACCCTACATGGAGGTGAAAAGTCTACAGGTGTTACACATTGCACATATTTTGGACTTTTTCAATGTATCAATCAGTTGGGGTGACTTTTTCCTCCTCATTTAAAAAGAAAAAAAAACTATCTGTCATATAGAATGACTCTCAAGGAGGGGAGTATTCAGGATATTATGATGATATAAAAAACAGAAAATATCAACAAAAACTAAAAAAAAAGAAAGCTTGTAATAGGACAGTATCCCTTTAATTTTAAACTTTTATTTTTCAGTTAGTACTTTCTTTTTTAATTGGATTACTGAATAGGCACATCAGGGTAATGCTTAAGATATAGTTTAGTATCTCATTTTTTTTAATGGAAAAGAAGCAATATGGGCTAGATAACAATATAATTAGATACTATTCTGATCTGATTGAATAGCTAGACTCAAAGAGTTAAGAATTCAACTTCAGTTTGGCAGGAGATCTTTAGTAAAGTTCCTCCAAGGATCTGTACTTGGCCCTGTGTTATTTAACATTTTAAAAAAAAATCAGGAGCAGCTAGGTGGAGCAGTGAATAGAGCACTGGCCCTGAAGTTGGGAGGACCTGAGTTCAAAGCTGGCCTCAGACCTAACACTAGCTGTGTGACCCTGGGCAAGTCACTTAACCCCAATTGCCTAAAAAAAAAAAACAACAAAAAATAAAAAAATTTTAAAAAATCAATGATTTGGCTAAAGGCATACATGGCTTGCTTCTTAAATTTGTGGATGACACAAATCTGAGAGGCATGGCTTATATGGTGGACAATAGATGCAAATCCCTGAACTAACTCAAACAGAGTGAAATTCAATAAAAATAAATGGAAAGGCATGTCCTTGGATTCAAAAAAATCAACTTCAAATTTTCAAAATAGAAGGAGCATAAATAGACAGACTGAGTATTTATTGTGTACTTACTATGCCAAGCACTATGCTAAGTGCTGGGGATACAAATACAGTCAAGCAAGACAATCTCTGCCATCAAAGAGCTTACATTGAATGGGGATAAAATAACTCATAAAGGGGAAATGGAGAAGAAGAAGGGGGGGGGGGGACACACAAACATTTATTAAGTATCTACTATAGTGCCAGGAGATTGATTCTTTTGTGAAGGCAAACTAGGCCATCTTTTGCCTCAATTCTTACCTAGCCTTTAATTACTGAATGAGTGTTGCCTCAGACAAACTAAGACCTGGGAAAGACCCAGCTGAAAAAGGCCAATGTCTCCCACTGCATCCAAGTCCCTTGCCAGTTGTCCTGACCTATGTCTTGCCACTGGACTCTAATGACTCTGGAGGAGAGAGTGAGGCTGATGGCTTTGTGCAGCTCTGCCTTTAATTCACTTGCAAGTCAAGGAAGGCATCACCCTCCTGATGTCATTGGTCTTCTTCTAGAACGAAGGATGAGCAACAACTATGTGCCAGGCACTGTGCTAAGTACTTTACAAATATCTCATTTGATTCTTACAACTACTCTGTGAGGAAGGTATAGGTGTTATTATTATCTCCATTTCACAGTTGAGGAAAGATAGGCAGATAGAGATTAGGTGATTTGTTTAGGCTCACTTAGCTAGGAACAGTGAGGGAATTAGCATTTATATAGCACCTACTACGTGCTAGGCACTGCTAAATGGATTACAAAGGTATTATGTCCACTTGAAACTCACAACAATCCCACAAGGCAAGTGCTATTATTAGCCCAGTTTTACAGTTGAGAAAGCTGAGGCAAAAAGAGGTGAAGTGATTTCCCCAGGGTCAGAAAGCTAGGTTAGCTGTCTGAGGTTGGATTTGAACTCAGGTCTTCCTAATTCCAGGCCCAGTTTTCCATACATTATATCACCTAGCTGCCTTAATTTATTTAATCTCTGAGCCTGTTTCTTTTTCTATAAAATCCCTAGAGGATTGTGTGAAAAGTATTAAAGCATTACATAAAAGTTAATTATTATAATCATTTTAGTTACTTATGCATGTTTTATCTTTGCTACTTCATTATAAGTTCCTAGAAGGCAGAGGCTGAGTCTTATTTATCTTTGTTGCTCAATTAAATTAAGACCTTAAACCTAGGGCTTAGTTTAATACAAATCTATCAATTCCATACATAAAGAAATATCTTTGTGGAATTTACACAACATTAGTATTTCCATTATCACATCTGTCACTCAGCTTCAACCATTAATTGATCCAGGAACTTAGAACAACCAGTAAAAACAACTGTGGTTGTCTTAACAAAGCAGTATCATTTCCCAGTCCTCTGTTTTTAGGTGTGTGTATACTTTAAATGGTAGAATTGAGACAATCAAGCCTGAAATTGAATTTAGGAGTATAGATTTAGAGCTGGAAAGAACATTGGAAACCATCTAGTCCAATTTTTTCATTTTATAGTTGAAGAAACTGAAGTTAAGTGATTTCCTCAGAATGTTTTGGTCTTCTTAATAACCATTAATTCTGCCACATTACCCCCCTCTTCCTCATCACCATTTTCAGATCTCTTTCAGTCTATTGTGTAGACATTGCATGTGCTTATGAGAAGCTTTTTGTCTGCTCTTGCCCCACAAAGCCTTTGTAAATGCTAAGTTTTAGAGGGAGCTTATTACTTAGCTTGGCAATGTAGAACTCAGAATATAGTAAGTTCAATTGTCTGTGCCACAAAGGCAAAGTGAGTTTGCCACAGTGTGGAAGAATGTCTTTCCCAGTTCCATACTCAGGCTATCAGAAAACAAAACAAAATGTACACACATGTATTTGTATTTGTATGTATTTTAGTAAGTTATATACATCTATGTGAGATACACACATATCTAGATATGTATGTATGCGTGTATATGTGTATGTATATGTGTGTGTGTGTGTGTGTGTATATATGTATATGTATCTGGGTAGAATGCAAGATCAGATGCAGTTATTCCAAGCAGTTGTTTACTGGTATACAAGAACACATTTTTTTTTTTTCACTTTAGGATCTGCTTGATAAGGATGAAAGGATGAATTCATTGTTTGGGACTTTGATTATATACAAAGGAATCTGTGTCCTGAATGGGTTGGAAAATTCCCATGGAGGGATTAAGTCATACATCCCTACCCCAAGGGTAGATTGAATAGGTATATAAAGGACTCTGATTATGCCTCCTTGATATGCCTCTACATTCCTACAGAGTGATTAAATCTCAAAATTGGAAGTGGTTTGATTGCTTAAGCTATTTTGGATTTGAGCCAGGGATAAGCTGGTAAACTTTTACCAAACAGCTCTCTCTAAAACTAGAAGACATATTTTAGAGTTTGATCTGTATAATTAACACTTTCTTAAGTCTCAACTCTAGACAGTCCACAAAACAGCATTTGTCGATTTCTGAGATGTAATTGCTTACCCTGAAAATTTAACAATGGCTCTTCTGCCTCTAGCACACCCCTAATTTTGGGCCACACCTTTGTACTTGGAATATGAAACTGGGGCAAGCAGATCTTCCAAAGCTCGGTTGGAGGGTCCAAGAAAGAGATCCAAAGAACTCAAAGATCAGGGACCTTAAAGTAGATTGGGGCTCCTGGAAGAATGAAGCCTAGCCTTCCCTATATTCCTCTCTGTTAACCATACCTCAGCTTAAGATAGTAGCAATGGAGAGGCAATGGCATAACCTTGAAGCAAATGAGACGGGCCACAGCTTGGGGAAGTAGCAACTGGCAAGTGTCCCTGAGTTCCCAGACCCACACTAGAGAGGCAGCTTCTCTAGTAACCCCAAATTTATTTCAATTCTGAGGGGAAGGTAAACCTGAGAATAGTACATGAAGCCTGGAGACCTAGGGACACACTAGGGCCCTAATGTGACTGGTAAGGGGTGGAGTAGCTAGAGTGCTAGGCTTGGAATCAGGAAGAACTTACTTATTAACTGTGTGATCCTAGGCAAGTCACTTAACCTCTCTGCCTCACTTTCTTCATCTCTAAAATGTAAATAATAGTAACATCAACTTTACAAGGATCATTGTGAGGATTAAATGATATAACATTGTGAAGTTCAAATTTGTATAAAGGGTTCTGTAAACCTTGAGGTGCTACATAAATGCTTAAGTGCTATAAATGTTATTATTATTACCATTATTAAAAGTGGTATTTACCAGAGGGAAGGAAAGTTACTGCATTATTTATAGTGTCTTGTGAGTTCTTTGTGTCCTTTGCATTCTTTGTGAGGTGAAATGTTATTCTGCATCAAATATGCATTTGTTGGTGTTTTTTAGAGGCAATTGTGACTTGCCCAGGGTAACACAGCTACTAAGTGTCTGAGATCAGATTTGAACTCAAGCCCTCCTGACTCCAGGATCAGTGCTCTATCCATTGCACCACCTACCTTTCCCCCAATATGCATTGTTACCACACGTTTGCATGGAAGTTATGACTCCTTTACTCCCATCTCTGGAAACCTAGACATGAAGTAAAGTCTGAGGTTCCCAGAACCAGGCTTCGGGCAAAGGCCAAAAAGAGTGACTTCAGGGACATTCCCCAAGATTGAACCTGGTCCATGTCAGTCCAGAACTTTGGGTGCAAAACTAAAGGTTATATCACTAAATGCTAAATAAGTACAATTCTGAAGATGCTGACCATTTCTGTCTTTTTTTTTTTAACTAGCAAAAACATTTATGTGTATGAAAAAATCTTTTAAATACTCATTACTTGTTCATAAAAGTGATTAGTTGGAAGCGGGCTGCAAAGGGGAAATGCTGGCAGTATAAACTCAAAAGGCAACAATAGCACTTTTTCAAAAGTTAAACAATAGCTCACATTCATACAGCATTTTACATACATTCTCACATTTGATCCTCTAACAGCCATGTTAGAAAGACAGCGTAAGTATTACCATGTCCATTTGGCAAACAAATCAACCATGTCTCAAGAGGAAAGATTATAGCTTATTCAAGGTTACAGTATCTTTATGTAAATCTAGAACTGAACCTTGATCTTTTGACTCAAAACCCATTATTCATTTTACTTAACTGTAATGATGTGTTAGGGGTAGCTGGGTGGTACAGTCTGGATGGAGTACTGGACCTTTGTGAGTTCAAATCCAGCCTCAGACACTTGCTAGATGTGTGACCCTGGGAAAGTCACTTAACTCTGCCTCGGTTACTCATTAGTAAAATGAGCTGGAGAAGGAAATGGCAACCTGCTCTACGATCTTTCTACTAAAACCCCAAATGGGAGTTACATAGAGTCAGATACCACTGAAACAAGTGAACAACAACAATAATGTATTGTTTCCCTAATTTATTAATTTGTAAAGATGCCTACTATCCCAGTCCCCAAATCACAAAACATAGGTTCATCTTAAATATAAATGCTGCATGAGCAATAGTTCTATTGATAGATTCTCAGTCAGTGTCATGCTGTTAAGATAACTATACACTAAATGGCATGTGGTGATGATTTCATTCTTCCCAAGTCAAAGTTAGAACCCTTGAAACCAATGGAAGGGTTTATGCTTCAGATAATGTGACATGTGACTGGAAATAAAATTAAGTCAGTGATAGATCCTGTATCAGAACAAGGGATTCTGGTAGAATGGGAAAAACACTGTAGTTAGAGTAAGAAGACTCAGGTTCATATCTTTACTCTGTCATATTCTACCCCTTGGACCTTAAGGGAGTTATTAAGATTTTCTGGCCCTCAGTTTTCTCATGTGTAAAATAAGGATTTGGATAAGATGATCTCTAGATGCTCCATTCCAGTTCTAAATATATGATTCTATGACCAATATTAGGCAACTAGGTGGCACAGTGGATAGAGTACCAGTCCTGGAGTCAGGAAAAATCATCTTCCTGAGTTCAAATCTGGCCTCAGACGCTTACCAACTGTGTGTCCCTGGGCAAGTCACTTAACTCTGCTTGCTTCAGTTTCTTCATCTATAAAATGAGCTGGAGAAAGAAATGGCAAGCCACTCCAATATCGTTGCCAAGAAAACTCCAAATGAGGTCACAAAGAGTCAGACACAACTGAACAACAAAATGATTAATATCCTCATCAAAAAGCATTTGTTGAACATCAGCTATATGTAAATCACTATGCTGGTTGGTAGGGATGCAAAGACTTAAAAAAATGATCCTTCTTCAGGAATATATCTTCAGGATATATACTTAAAAAGAAAAAAGCACTCAAGGGACAGGGGTAGATCTATGATTTCATTAATGTGTCAGGCAATAAACATTTAAGTGCCTACTATGTGCTAGGCACTGTTCTAAGATGTGGGGATTCAATAAAAGGCAAAAAGACAGTTCCCTGCTCTCAAGGATCTTACAGTCTAATAGAGTAGATATATGTAAAAAAAAATTATGTACGGATAAAATATAGCAGGATAAATTGGAGATAATTTACTGAAGGATTATAAGAAGATTTTGAATGAGGAAACTCCCTGCACCAATACAGGATGGGGCTTTCTCAACTCTTAGAGAGTTTAGAATGCCAAGAGGTTAAGTGACTTGCCCAGGGTCACATAGCCAGGACATGTCAGAGGCAGGACTTGAGCCCAAGTCCTCTTAGCTCCAAGGCCAACTCCCTTTTCACTCTGCCAAACTGCATCAAAAAGAGCTCAAAATTGCTAATAACCAGAGAAGCATAAATTCAAACAATTATAAAATACCACCCATCAAATTGGCAAAGATCATAAAGGTGATAAAATTCAAGGTTGGTATTTATTGCTAATGGAATAATGAATTGGTTCAATTATTTTTAGAATACAACATGAATTATACAATAAGAGTTATAAAAATGTTCCTTCCCTTTCACTCAGAGATCTCATTATATTATGAAGCTCTCTTCCAGTTTATCTATAATTCTGTGTGGAAATGAGTAGAATACCTATCACAAGTAAAATGATAATTTCCTGCAAACCCAATATTGTGAAATAAACAAGTCTGTCACATCTTTTTTGAGGCTCTCTCCTCCAGAACGAATGGCTTGTGTATTTGTAGCTACACAATGTAACTGTAGAATGCCATCTTTATTATTCAATGTTGTTAATGCAAGCACCCTGCATCATATTTTCAACAATGACTTTTGTGGCTAAGGAAAATGTATGAACAGAAAAGACGGTTACTCATGTAATAAGAGCAAGGGATGGACAGACAGCCTGAGTGCTTGCACAGATACCCACAAAAGGTAAAGAGACCTGAAGGAAAAATCTTGGCATTTAAAGTAAATCTTCCCTGGTGGACATAGGGGAAAACATGGACAAGAATCATACAAGGAAAGAAGAAAGCATGGAAGGGTTGTGATCTGAGCTGACTGAGAGAATATTCAAGTCAGTAAGATAATAGACATTGTAAAGATGGAATCAATGTCTTGAAGATTCATTTGAAGTGTCACTTCCTAACCAAGGTCTCTCCTGATTCCCTTAGTTGTCAATGCTTCTGTCCCCTGATGCAACCCAAACCAAGTTACTTTGTACATATTTTGTTTTTCCTTATTTCTGTACATGTTTTTTTTTTTCATAAAGTAGAATAGAAGTTTCTTGGGAAAAGGGATTGTTTGGTTTTTGTCTTCGTATTCCCAGCAGCTAGCACAGTGTCTGGTACACAGTAGGCACTTAATAAATGTTTGTTTAGGCTGGCACTCAAACAAAGCTTCCTACAAAGAAGGCTATGGTTCAGATAAAATCTCCAAGCTAATTTTAAGAATGAGAGACAGATTAAAGGCATCTGGCTTCCTTGAATATCAAAGACAACAGATGGCTCTTCCAGCAGCCACGAGGTAAATTAGGGCCCCTCACTAAAGCATTTGGCACAGGGTTCCCTAAGTTCCAGAAATTTTCAAATGAGAAAGAAAATTGATTGATTTCTCCTATACATTTTAGTTCTTTCATTTGGGAATAAATGCGTTACTTCAAATACGTTAACTCAAATGTCTGCATTAGGGAGGGGAAAAGGAAACGCATGCATAAGATTCCCACGTCCAAAATGGATTTATCAAAGGAGATTCTTTACAAGCAGTTTGAGATAGGAATAGTATGCTGGGAGCCTTCCAATCTGCCTAAACACTGGGGAAATGGTATGGTAGGTCACCAGAATAGGATGGGGTGCCAGTCCCAAAGATAGCTTTCCAGCTTTCCTTTTGGGCTTAAAAAATAAAACTATCATTGAAGTGTTAGAGATGCTCCTTCCTTTTGGGGGATATCAGGATGGTGAATGGTGGGGAGCAAGGTATTACCTGATACCTCTGCTTCTAGATCTATGTTTAGGGGTCTTTGAATGCAGGACTTAATTGAGGGGAATGAGAGTATAAAAGTAGAATGCATCCTGATTTACTCAATATTAGCTAATAAGGGGGGATATTGAGGATCTTATCTATGACCCAAATGCCATGGGATCATCTAGAACCAAATTAAAGCTTATCTATGAAAATATTACTGGGAAAAGAAGAGATTTTATACCCTTGGTTTAGGGGTAGAAACAACAACAAAAAAAGGACAATTAACATTTAAAGAATAAATGCCAAATATCTTCAAAGTGCCCCAAGAATGGCCTTGAGTTATCTTCTCAAAAAGAATCCAAAGCCCCATAGAAATACTTATAGTTTTTTCTTTGGGATTTTACATGTGAAATGCTAGCTCATATTCCAAAAGGTAGGGTGAAATAAACTTCCAGGGCACACAGATATTGTTATTTATAGTATGTGTATAAATGCACATATTCTATAGCAAATAATGTTCAGTCAGCAAATAAACATTTATTAAGAGCTTATTTTGTGCTGGGTACTACTGGAGTAGCACGATTATTTTAGCTATTGTCTAATTATGTCTTGTATCTAGAAAACATCACACATGAATGAACTGCTTTAGACTTAGAAAGAGACAAATAAGACCTACCTCAGGGGGGTTGTTATGAAGGTCAAATGAGATAATATATGTAAAATGCTTTGTAAACCTTAAAGCACATATAAATGTTAGGTATTATCAAAATAGGGCAGCTAGGTGGTACAGTGGATAGCACACAGGGCCTGGAGTCAGGAAGACTTGAGTTCAAATATGATCTCAGACACTTAATAGCTGTGGGACCCTGGGAAAGTCACTTAACCCTGTTTGGAGAAGGAAATGGCAAATCATTCTAGTATCTTTGCCAAGAAAATCCCAAATGTGGTCATGAAGAGTCCAACACAACTGAACAGCAACAATAAAAATTATCAAAATAAGAAAAGCATACAGAACTAGAGATATCAGACGTCATAGAAAGCATTGCCGCAGTGAAAGTAGTATTAGCCATGGCACAAAAGGTGAATTGATAGTGCTAGGAAGCAACTTATATTCAAATGTCCTTTATCTAATTCAGGGCCTATACATGGCCAGGGAAGCTGATGGTCAATGTGGAATCAATCAGTCAACAAACATTTATTAAACTCCTACCAGGTACCAGTCACTGTGCTAAATACTAGGGATATAAATGCAAAAGTGAAACAATTTCTGCTTGTATTCTAACAGAGATGGGTTGGGGGTGGAGGGAACAAACATGTTCACTGAGATATATATATATATATATATACACACACACATATACGTATGTATTATATATATGTATAGAATATATACAAAATATATACACAGTAATTTGTTAGGGAGTGAGTGAGTAGATCACTCACAACTGCAGGAATCCATTGAAGGAGGTGACACTTGAGTTGAGCACTGGGGAACCTAAAGGTTCAAGTGAGAAGGAGAAACATTTGGGGGCATAGAAAATAGCCTGGGCAGAGGCACAAAGGTAGGAGATAAAATTTCAAGTATTGAATACAAAAATGGCAAAAAGGCTAGGTAGGAAAGAATTCAAGTCTAACTCAACAAGCTCTTATTAATCATCAACTATGTGAAATAACTGTGGTAAATCGGGGAGGAGATAATACAAAGATGAAGAAGGCCCTTGCCCTATAACATCAGGGACAAGTTTGATTTATTGCGAATTCCATTCTAATGAATGCCACAAGGCAGTCAAATGGCTTCATTTTAGTGAAATCTGTTTATAATTAACATATTAACAGAATATAAGCTACTCGTGGGAAAGGACATTTTTGTCAATGTATCTCTGGCACTAATACAGTGCCTTACACACAGTAAAACACTAGTAAATGCTTGTTGATTATTTTATTTCTAGAAATTACATTCCTAATTGGTAGGAGTTCAAGCCCCTAGCTAGAGAACTCAGTCTTGCAAATATCAGTATTTTAAAATTTTTTGCTTCCTTACAGCTTTGTATATAACTTAATTTTCCTGATTGCAGCTAAAAAAATAGCAAATAATGTTTTAACACAGAAAGGTAAACTGACTATTAAGAAGCAAGTATCAACCCCTATCTTTAGTTAAGGCATTAGGTTCAAAGGCTAGACTCATCTAAGGAGACCATGGGAAAGAAAGGGGAGTGAAAATGAAGAATCATCAGCTCTGGTAGACCTGCCCTTTGTCATATGCGTGATTCTGTAATATCACCTGGGTCTTCACGTTGGCTATCCCCTTCCTCCATTTCTACTCTGTTTAACTTCCATGTCTTCAGTTCCCAAGTAGTTTCTCATCTCTACCTCCCCACAATCTCTTAGGATGGGAATATCTAGCAAACATTTATTAAGTGCCTGCTACATGACAGGCTCTGTGCCTATTAAAGTTCGGGTCCACCAGTCCAAGGGTCAGGGCAAAACTCCTCAAGGGCTGAAAGAAGGAGACTTCCCCCTGAAACCAGAAGAAATCTATTCTCCAGTATCTTGTTACATATAAGAATGTATGAATTACAAAGACTTGGAATTTGGGGAATGACTGAACAAATTGTGGTATATGTGTCATGGAATACTATTGTGCTATAAGAAATGACAAGCAGGTGGATTTCAGAAAACCATGAAAGACTTACATGAACTGATGTAAAGTGAAGTGAAAAGAACCAGAAGAACAGGGTACATAGTAACAATAATGTTGTGCTACGATCAACTATGGATAACTTAGCTCTTCTCAGCAATGCAATGATCTAAAACTACTCTGAAGGACTCATGATGAAAAATGCTATCCACATCCATAGAAACAACTGCTGGAGTCTGAATGCAGATCAAAGCATACTATTTTCACTTTCTTTATCTTTTTTGTGTTTTTTTTTCTTTTTGGTCTGTTTTTTTCTTTCACAATATGACTAATATAGAAAGATATTTTACATGATTGCACATATATAACATATCAAGTTGCTTACCATCTTAGGAGGAGAGAGGTGAGAGAGGGAGGGAGAAAATTTGGAACTCAATATTTTTTTAAATGAATATTAAAAATTGTTTTTACATGTAATTGGAAAAAAAACTACTATTTAAAAGAAGAAAAAAAGTATCTAATGAATGCCCACTATTAGCAAACTTTTTTTTAGATATAGACATAAATTCAAGATATAGATATCTAAAAGAGAACCCCTGCTTCTCTCCTTGGTGCTATTGGAGGTTTTTCGTTTTGTTTTGTTTTGCTTTGCTTTGTTTACGTAAGCAGTTTGAGAGTTTGGATTTTTTTCAAGGGAAATGGTTGGAATATTTTTGCTGGGGGGGAATTAAAAGGGTAATTACTGTTGGTAATGTACCACCCCCAACACATCTTTTTCTTTTCTTTTTTTTTTTTTTTGCCCTGTGATTTAATCAGTGTAAGGATCTTCCTGGTAAGGAAACTCCCTTGAGACTTCTGCAATTTAAACTGAGAGACAAGAGAGCTGCCTGGAGTGCTAGAATGTAACAAGTTGTGCTCAGTCATACATCCATTATGTGCCAAAAGGAAGGCTTAAACCAAGGATCCCATGGCTCCAAGATCAGCTTTTTGGTCACTACACCAAGCCAGCTCTTGTTGAATTGATTTGAATTGAACTCAACTGAACTAAATTAAGACATCTTAACATAGTAGAAAGAACACCCAACTTGGAGTCAGAAAACCTATGCTCCAGGTCCAGATCTACCATTCATTTACTTTATGATCTTCGGCAAATCTCTTCACTTCTCTGGGCCTCAGTTTCCTCACCTGTAAAATGAAAATGTTAGACTAGATGATCTCTCAGGTTATCTCTAGTTCCAATAGTCAATGAAATAATGATAGAAAATAACCTTCATATGGATGGAATTCAAAAAAGTGTTTATTGTTTGGGATTGTATGGTGTAGGTAGAGAATTGATAGCAACAAAACTGGCTACTATGGGCTAGTGACAGGACATGGAAATAGCTGTTGTTTTAAAATAATATCTTTTTATGATATTATTTTATGATATAGCATTTGCTATAATGGGGTTTTAGCAGCTGTATCACTCTCTTGAGAGCAATGAAGTCACATGTGTGCATCTATAAAAGTTACTGACAGTGACAAATTGATAATGCCCTTTTTGAAAAATAAACAGTATTTTATATTCTTTTCTCTTTTTGTTCCAAAGATTCTGAAGCCATTAAGGGATCTTAAACTGTTCGTTCTCAAGCTGTTATGATATGTAACCAAGATATCTTATGTACAACTTACAGAGTGCTCATAATTTCAGCTTATATCTGAAAATACAAAGAAACTGTGAATTTGGAGAATTACGTGGGAGATATCAGATATCAAGTTGTGGTATAATAAATGCAATATATACCTACTTCTCAAGTAGGGCTGATTACAGGGCCAATAGGATATTCTGTCATCCAAATTTTCTTCCTTCTTTCAACAAGTGTGTTTATCATTTCAAATTCCTAATATCTGAAATTCTGGATCATGAAACTGGGAATGGGGGAGGGTGAGTGAGATTTAAAGTATTTGAATACATGTTGAAAAATGATCTGTTGTTTCATGTTTCTATATTATGGGGTAGTGAGATTTAGACTATTTGGATATATGTTGAAAAATGATCTGTTGTTTCATGTTTCCATATTTTTGTTGTGTTAGTTTTGTCAGACAACTGGAAATTGAAAAGTTGAAAGGCATTCACTGAGTCAGGGTATGTATCTACTTTAAGATGTGCTTAACTCAAGTGAGCAACAACCAGATAGATCAGGCCTACACAACCATACGATACATGGGCCACTTTTGGCCCACCAAAGAATTTTGGGTAGCCTGCGAAAAATGAAGAGAATGTGAAAGAAAGTAAAGATGTAATGAATTTTTGTCTGTGCCCTGCTTAACCCACCTTCCACTAGTCACTATTGTGCCCATCACATAACTTGGTAGATGGGTTGCCACCAGTATACTTTCTCCTGTTTGTCATATGACCTGCAGTAATCAATCATCGTCAGTTTGTCTCTAGTCTAAGAGGAGTGTTGGTGGTATCTTTTTGTTCTGGTTGTCCACTAAGTGATAGGCAGCAACAATGTGAGGACTTCTTCCCCTCCCTTGTTGTGTGGCTACCCTTCAAGTTACATGGAGCTCTCTCCAAAGTCAGATACTCAGTTCAGTATTTCTTTTTATGTAAGCAGTTGCTGTGGAGATTTTTTAACATTAAAGTTTTTGGGGTGACTTTGTAAAATGCATAATAAAAAGAAATGTAAGATCAAATGAGAACAGAGTGTTTAATCTGGAGTGGACAAATAGATACTTGTTTACTTACACAAGAGACAAAATATCGTGCCTTGTTTGCCAAGAAGTAATAGCCATCCTGAAGGAATACAATCTTTGTTGCCATTTTGAATCAAAACATCCTGACTTAAGCAAATTGGACACCAATGAAAAACAAATAAAAGTGTCCAAATTGTTGAAAAATCTCAGTTGGGAACAATGGTTTTTCGAGAAAGTAAACTCAGAAAATGAGGTGGCTACTAAGGTTAATTTTCAGATTTCTAAAGAAACCGATTTCAGATACGATGCTGGAGTATGATAAAGTGATTGCTGACAAGAAGTATAGTATGTCCCATTAACTAAATGTAAATAATAAGAAAACCTGAAAAATGTATTAAAACTTGAACCACTTAGCAAAGTAATTTTTTAACATTAATGTGATTTCATGAAAAATAAAAAGCTTAAGTAGTAAGTGTAATTAATTGATATTGATTGAAATTTCCTTTTTTAAAAATAGTTTATTTGCAAAATAGTTTAATCATTAATTATACCTTTACTTGGAAGTGAGCCTTGAAAAACCTATCTGCAGCCTGAAAAAGTTTAGTCTATTTTAATTTTGGTCCCTACCTACTGCCAAGTTGTGCAGGTCTGAGATATATCATTTACATAATAGTTTTGTCTGAGTATTCCCTCAGCTATACTCTCCTGCTGCAGGACAAATAGCTCACTTACCCCTTTCGGCCATAAAGATAGTTCCAGTTCATTGACCAGTGGCCAATAACAGTGCTTCACGCCACTTCAGTGTAAAAACAAACAAAATACCCTCATATGCAAAATAAACAGGCTAAGCTAGAAGCCATAGGCTTTTATGTCCTTGCATTCATTGTACCACAACTTGTTATCTAACAACTGCTATATAATTCTTCAAATTCACAGTTCAATTTTATTAAGTTTCAGTCAGTCTATTTCAATAGGGAATCAAAATCAGATTCTCATTTTTCCCTTAAAGTATCCTCCCCATGCCCCAAAGATCAATAAGTGTTTTCTGTGTTGTGCACATTTTTGTCCTTAACATTTGTTTGCTGATGCTCTGTGGTAAACCAACAGCTTTGTGAAAGAAAACATTAATGTTTGTTTTCTCAAATGAATCGACTTTTTCTATAGGTTAGTAAGAAAGTCAGTTAAAAGAGCACTAGATTTAGAGACAGAGAACCTGCCTTAAAATCCCAACTCTGCTATTTATTACCTGTGTAACTGAGCAACTTTTCTTTTCTGGGCCTCTGTTTCCTCAGTAACAAAATAAGGAGATTGGACTCTGTAGTCTCTTCAGACTTTTCATTTCATGATTTTAGTGGAGTGAAGAGAAACATTTCTGAAGAGAAGTCATCTCAGAAAGACCACAAAGATAGAAAATATTTATATATGTGTGTGTATCCTTTTTTTCTATTTCCAAAGAGGGAAAGAACTTAAAGATGAGAGAAAAAAAGAGAAAAAGCATTTGTATAACACTTACTATGTTCCAGGCACCTTGCTAAGTGCTTTATAAATTTTGTCTCATTTAATCTTTAGAACAACCCTGGACAAGGTCATAAGTTTAACTTTTCTGAACTTATTTCCTCATCTATAAAGGGGGTAAATAATCTCAGCTACCTCATGGAGGTTGTTTTGATGATGTAATGAATGTTAAGTAATTTTCAAATCTTCAAGTCGATATATAAATATCTGCTGTTATTATGGGTTTTGCTCCATGGGCGTGTTAGAAAATAGATATCTAGATTGGTAGAGACGGAATATTAAAGCCCACAGTATTGCCACAGGCTTTAGTGTAAAGAGGCACAGATTAGGGTGGAAAATGTGGGACAAGACAGAGACAAGAGGTAGATCCAAATAGACAAAGAGAAGAAAAGGAATTCCAAATAGGAATAGAGAATATCTTACATTAAAAAAAAAAAAAACTTGCTCAATATAAAATGCTTCAGGCAGGAAGGAATTTGGAAAAATAAGTGATTATGGGAGTGGAAGGAAAAATAAAAGGACACTTAAGGTAAGGAAGAAATTGGAAAAACAATGAACAGATGATATGGCCAAAAGGAAATAAAGTGTTGTCCAGATCAAAGTATAATGTAGTTAAAATGGAGAGGGTGGGGGAGAGTAGAACTTCCTTATAAACACTACTTGCCTCACCCTAATTTAATAGCAACAAAGCAGTTTATTCAAATACACATAAATCCCATGCCAAATTCTCCCCAGCATCTAGGAAAGCACCCTTTGGTCATTATTGATAGCCCCTGTAGGGAGAAATGATGATTATTTAAAGGCATTGCACTAGACTGAGAAGAGATGATTTTCTTTTCTTCTTTACATCACATACCTTGACCTTAGCCAAATCTTACCAAAGAAGATTGTAAATTCTAGTCGCCTTCTAGGTAAGTTGATTGGGAGCTGGATTCCTGTTCCCACTGGGAATCATTTTAAAATAGTACTATTATAGAAAGTTCAGGAATATAGTTTCCAACATTTACAATAATAACAGGTTTCAAAACTGGATAGTAGTAGCTTAATGTTTAAAACTTTAGCACCCACCACTTCCTCACATAATAGGATTAGAGACCTGTGATTTCACTTGAATAGGGAACTACCAAGTGACAAAACTTCCTTTACCAAAGCAGAGCCATATCTTTTCTGAAAATTATAGTCTTAGAGAGAGTCCTAGAGCAATTTTAAATAACTTGCTCAGGATCACACAGCCAGTATGTATCAGAGGCAGCCCTTAGGTCTTCTTGGCTTTGAGGGCAACTCTCTATTCACTATGCCATATTGCTTCTCATGTCATCTTCACTTAACAAGTATAATTTTATAGCTGAGAAAATGGGCATACTTTGAGAAAATACAGCCATTCTGATGACTTTTAAAATGGCAACACCTTCACAGACAGCCATACTTTAACAATGCCTATTCAGATTAAAAAAAACAAAAAACCAAACACACTTTTTGTCTCCCCATCAGATGATAATAATTAACATGAAAGTATTTCCCAGTAATCTGAGAACTTTCCCTCTTTGATAGAATTTATTCTGTCTGTCTTTCTTTAATCCATCAGACAAGTAATTACCCACTCATCAAAAGGATGATGAAAAATAACCTGTCTTCTTGTTACTAACTCCCAGTAAAAAAAATTTCCCATAGGGAACAAAGTTTAGACTGTTAAGAAAAGATAAATGACTAGGAGATTCAAGTATGCCCCTAGGATTTTTAGCATCTCTCAGTTTAGGGGGATATAATACCAAAAATGGATATGTGACTACACCCTAAACTGTCTAGACTGATTGACTTTAATGGTCTTAAGTATTCAGCCCAGACTGTAATGACTTTGTGACTTCCGGTAAATTGTACTGGTGACTCATCCCACCAGCAGAGTCCTGGGAAGTTTACTTGCTGACTCAGGAGAATAAGAGACTTGCCTAACATGTTCTTCAGCCTAAACCAAAACAGAAGGAAAGTACACACACACACACACACACACACACACACACACACACACACACACAGCAGACATACCAAAAAGAATTTGAAGTAGGACAAAAGACATTACGTACTATAATTTGAAGCAGCTAGGTAAATGGAAGTGATCTTGATCTCATACTTCATTTTATTGATTTAAAGGAGAAAGCGGATCATTTTCAGGGCTTTTCCTTTTGTGAGATCTTTTTCTGCTTCTCAGAGCTGACTCAGCTCTTTAGGCACAGCCCATAGAACACTTTCCAAATAAACATTTAAATAGGTTTTTGAACCCTAAGATATTTAATATAGTTTCTAAAGATAGTGGTTAATACTTGGAGCAGACAGTTGGGTGTGGACTGGATTTCTGCCCTAAGTGTCACTGACTCACTAGGCCAACTATTATCTGAGTCCTCCCTTATGAGCTGATTTTTCTGTTTTTAAGAGACTAGTGATATATTTGACGCAAATATCTGAAATTGAATTAATGTTGTATTCTGGGTCCAATTATCCATTTTTTTTATATAGATTACCTGGCTTCTTTCTATGGATTCACTGTTGTAGGTTAGCAGTTCTACAAAATAGTAAGCTAAGCCAGGAGAGGGATTTTAATTCTGAGATCTGTTTAATAGTTTTAAGAATGATTTGGTACAAAAGAAAATATAGGAGTTGAAAATAATTATTAAAATTAAGTTTGGGAAGTTTTAAGTTTTGTGGATTTCAAATTTCTAGTACTTCTCTCATCCATTTACTTTGATATGTTGAAAGCCTCATGATTTCTAGGGTAGATACTCGATCCGTTGATATAGGTCACATGCCCATTTTTGTGAAATTCTTATTCATGTTTTCCCATCAATCCTCCACAGAACCAATGCACTGTAGGTTTTTCTTCACTTCCTTTACTATCTTGGGCAATGCCAGAGTACTACTTGGGCTGTTCATTTGTTGGCTTTAATTCTTGAGTCTCCCTTCTTTTCTGGTCACAGACGTCATAATAGGATAATAGGAATGAATAAAAGGAAAGGACCATCTAACCAACACCTTCATTTTACAGATGAAGAAGCTATGACCCAGAGAATTTAGGTGACTTGTCCAAGGTTACACAGGATAGTAAATTATTACTATCCTGAGATGTGAATCTAGGCTCTCTGAATCCATTTCCAATGTTCTTTCCAATATGCCTTCACATTAATGACTTTTATTAAACATCACACAGTCAGAACATCTCATTTGAAAAGCATATCCATGACCATTTAACCCAACTTATTTTTGAATAAGAATTCCCATATGTGTGTACGTGTATGTGTGTCTACCTAATAAGTGGTCATCAGTCTTTGATTGAAGACCTCCAATGAAGGGGAACCTACTACTAACTGATCAAGCCCAATTCCAGTTTTGGATCACTATAGGTATTAAGAACTTTATTTTTTTCTTTTTCATCAAACCTAAATTTGTCTCTTTGCAACTTCTACCTAATACTCCTAGTTATGCTTTCAGTGGGCAAGTAGAAATTGAATCCTTTCCCCTCACAGCTCTTCACATGTTTATAGAGAGCTCTCATGTTCCTCCTAAATTTTTTTCTATGCTAGACATCTCTAACTTCTTCAACCAATCTGCAATTGCGTGATTGCAAGGAACTCCACCATTCTCATTGCCCTTCCCTGCATGTTCTCTAATTTATCAATGTCCTTCCTAAAATATGGCACTGAGACCAAACACAACAGTACAGATATAGTCTGACTAAGACAGACTGCAGGATAGATGATCATCTCCCTTGCTCTGGAGACCATACCTCTGTTAATGCAGAATAAGATTGTAATCAACCTAAGAGTGGCTTTTTTTTTTTGGTGTCTATAATGCACTGTTGACTCATTTTGAGCTTGTAATCAATTAAGACTTCCAGATCTTTTTCAGATAAACTGTTCTCTAACCATGCCTTTACAATTGTGTACTTAGAAAAAAGCTAATTTAGTCCTAAATGTAGGGCTTTCTTTAGTACTATTAAATTTCATGTATGAGCTCTTTGAGAGCAGGGACTGTTTTTGTTTGTTTGTTTGTTTGTTTGTTCATTTTTGCCTTTCTTTGTGAGTCCCCAGTGCTTAACACAGTATGTGGCAAATAGTAGGCATATAATAAATGCTAGTTGACTAGTTCACTTGACTGATTTACTAAAGTTGGCCTGAAGTTCTAACATTATTAACATTATTTTGAGTGATAAATTTGTCATCCAGCACAGTATCTCTTTCAGCTTTTGTTATCTATAAATATATGTGATATATATGCCATCCATACCTTTATTCAACTCATTGATAAAAATGTGAATGGTTAAACCAATTTCTTTGCATGAAGGAGGATTTAAATGAAGCTTTATGATATTATGAGGTTCTATGAAATTCTTATGATATTATCTTTAATAGAAGTTTAGAACATTGCCATCAATAAGAAATGTCTTGTTTGACCCTTATTCAAAGCATCTTCCATAACGATGGTGAACATTTGTGGTGAACATGTATTGTTCTCTTTACCCTTCACTAAAGTCTTATTATAAATGCTTTATATTATAAATGCTTAATTACAGTACAGAGGTGACTCTGGGTTTACATAAAGATATTGTAATAGATTATAATCTCTGAAATCCTACCCAAGCCTGAAAGTCTTCAAGTCTGAGCATGGCAATGACTGGCAATTGCCATCTGAGAAATGGCCTACTCTGTAATGGCTAACATATTATAATACATGAAAGGTACCTGAGAGATGGTTGCTAATTTCTCTTCTACCCTTAATCATTTCCTCTTATATTCCTCCTCTTGAAATAAGCCATTATCAACAGCAAATATCAGCAAAGACTATTTAAGTTGAGGTGGGCAAGGCAAAGAGGGAGAGAAAGGTCATTCCAAACATAGACAAGAGAGAAAGGAAGGCCCAAGCTATGTTTAGAGAGCAGTGAATAATTCAGTTTCTCTGGATTGTGGAGTGTATAACGAGAGTAGTTATGAGATGGGACTGGAATTACAGAGGATCTTGAATGGTAGGCAAAGGAATTTGAACATTATTTGGTTGGCAATGATAAGCCATTAAAGATTTTTTGTGTGAGGACTAATGTGATTCTATCTCCTGCCTTGAGCATCATGCAGGACTAGGGATTTGTGATCTTCTTTTCCATTTTCTCCCCACAGGAAGCTCATCAGTATAAGATTAAAGATTGTCTTGACTGATGTGGAAATATGTTTAATATGATTATACATGTATAACCTATATCAGATTGCTTGCTGTCTTGCGGAGATGGGAGGGAGGAAGGGAGAAAAAATTTGGAACTGGACATCTTATGAAAGTGAATGTTGAAAACTATCTTTATGTGTATTTGCAAAAGATAAAATACTATTATACTATGAAGGAAAAAAAAAAGACTTTCTTGGATTACCCTGGAGAAGATACTTTATTTAATATTGGAATGATCTGTAGGGCAGAGCTAGCCTGGCTGATGATTGGAGGCCAGCTTCCACAATTCTACAAATCTCTGCCTAGGTTTTTTATGCAGAAAGAAGAGCTTACCTTCTACCTTGCTACCACACACCTCCTCTCCCCCTATATCCTTTCTCCCATTCTTACTAGCAGCTAGGTGGTGCAATGGATAGAGAGCTAAACCTGGAATCAGGAAGACTTAAGTTCAAATCCAGCCTCAGATACTTACTAGCTATGTGACCCTGGGAAAGTCATTTAACCTTTGTTTGCCTCAGTGTCTTCAATTGAAAAATGAAGATAATAATAGCACCTATTTCACAGGGCTGTCATGAGGATGAAATAAGACAATATTTGTAAATTGCTTAGCACAATGTTTGGTACATACTAGTTGCTTAATAAATGCTTCTTCCTTCCCATCTGCTTTCTATTTCTTGTTCTGGGATTGATAAGCAAATAAACATTACCATCACTACTGTGAAAACAATGATTGTCTGCTGCCATATGGTTCCATTCAGAATGCCTATGATACTGAATCAAAATCAAAGCTCCCTTCCTTTGGACACCATTCCCAGATCCTTCAGATCCATCCATGTCAGCCATATCTTTCTCATTTCCTTATCATATTCTATCTCCCCTTCCCATCATATCTCTAGAACACTCATTCAATTGTTTTAAAACTGCCTTTCAAACTAGAACTGTACAATAGGCTACTTTGTACATACTTTGTATTTAATTCTGTATATATTTCCCTCCAAAAGAATGTAAACTCTTTGAAGACGGAAATTATTTTATTTCTGTCTTTGAATCCTTAGCACCCATTTCCATGCTTGAAACACACTAGGAATTTGTATGCTATTGAATTGATTGTAATATCTATCTAAAAAAGCTTATTCTGGTAGCTATATGAAGGATGGATTGGAGAACAGTCAGAGAGTAGTGGCAAGAAGAAGTCTTAGGAGGCTATTGAAATAGTCCAGGAAAGTGGTGATGAGGGTGCTGATTCTATACTAGGATGATGATAGTGGGAAAAGAATGAAAGGAACAGGTACAAGGAAGTTTGAGGAGGTCAAATCTATAAGACTTGGCAATTGATTAAATATGAGCAGGGAAAGAGGGAAGGGTGAAAGATAGTGTTGAGGATCTGAACAAAGGAGACTGAGTTACTGATAAAAAGTCAAGTTATACAGAAGAAAAAGGAACAGATAATAAGCCCTGTTTTAGATATGTTGAAGTTGAGATGTTAGAACATCCAGATATTGAAGTAAGAAAATATGAGGAGGGAACAGATAGACTTCTATAAACTATTTTCTATAGTGGAGTACATCTATATAGATGTACACAGTGACTGAGAGGGATAGAGGGATAGAGAATAAAAAATCCTGCCATGCTCACTTTCACTGATTTTTAAGAAAGCACTTCATTCAATAGAACTTGAAGACTCTCCTTAAAGTGGCTGTCTATGTATGGTATAACATAAGGACATAATGAAAGAAAGGACTACAGAGATATTATTTCTTTCTCTACCTCATTTTACAGATGAGGAAACTGAGGCAAATAGGGTTAAGTAACTTTCCCAGGGTCACACAGCTAGTAAGTATCTAAGGCAGAATTTGAACTCCGGTCTTCCTGACTCTAGGTCCAGCACTGTATTCACTGACCCAGTAATGTATCTAACAGCAAGTCTAATAACTTAGAAATAATTTAGAAATAGTGATGAGCAAAAATAATTTTTCAAAATATACACAACAAACTAATATGATATCAAAATGTATTTTTATTGGAGACAAAGTCACAGAAACTGTTAATTCTAGTGTGGTCTGTTGCCTAAATTCATAACTAGAGGAAATACTGAATCAGTAACAGATTAGTGAAAATAAAGATGCATATTTTTCCCATCTATATTCACAGACCACCCCAGAAATTTACCCCCTGAACCTAAGTTAAGAACTTCTGCCGTAGGCAAAATTTTGAAATAGGCCATTTATCTTGATACCGTTCCCCCCCCCCCATCTTTCATTCTTTACTTCTCTCTCTCCTAGGTTCTAATGAACCTTTCCTCAGTCATTTCCCTTAAGTTGATCCTACTTTTCACAACTCCTTCCTTTCCTCTATTTCTGAACCTACAGATTACCTAAATATTCTGTTTTTGTAACAGTTCCCAACACAGAGGGAGTTGGAGTTCTGATGGTTGTAATGGTGAGATAGTGATGGTCACTTATCTATAATGTATATAAACTGGGTGCTTTCAAGACTGTGATATTTTTCATAGCATTCTTTGTATTTCTTGATAGTAAAGAATACATGAGTATTATTATTTCCCTCAAACCAAAATGAAATTCTCTGTCTTGTATAGACAGAGACAGTCAATATATATTTGAATATTTGTACCTATGGGTAAAACTCCATTTTTGTGAAAATAGTCTGGATGAGAGTTTCACACTAGAGAAATCTAACTTTAAGAAATCCTTAAGATGTATTGTTCTGAGTTACCAGCTTTTTTTTTTGCAGAGATTTATAGAAATTTCAAAGAAGCAAATCTTACATATACATATGTATATCATAGAAGATCTTTTAATATTATAGCAGAAAAAAGTTTAAAAAAGTCATTGAAATCTTGCTTTTATTTCTTTTAAGTTAAATATTTTTATGTATTATTTCCATTTTCATTTAAATAATTAGTGTCCATAAGTAAATGATAATATATATTTACTTTCATAAAAATATTTTACTTCCACACTAATAAATAACTTCTATTAAATGTATAAGGCCTTGTGTAAACTAATAAATTATCATAATTCAGAACTATTCACAGAAGTATATCTGACCAATGAATTTGCTGATTATCTGTCCCTTCTCCTTGCATAACATATACAACAAAATATTCAACACTTTGACAGTGTTTTTATGTAATTGGGCTTCCGACTAAGCCTGTAACTTTTTGTGTGCTGCTGAGTTTGTGGGGGGAGATATGACTTTTAATTAACTAGCAGAATGAATTTGAGGCTATAGACTTGTGGGAGAGATGAAATTGTTACAAGAGCTTCTTGGGAAAGAGTGATATGTGTGGTTCCAGGGACTCAGGGAGAGACCTATATGGAGAGTAAATGATTTTGGAAGCCGCAGACATGTAGGGGAAGCTGGGCTGCTTAACATGTCCCTGATTTCCTGTTTCATTTCTTAGAAACTTTGGAGACATTCCCCTTGTATAAGAATACTATTTCTCTCCTTTGATCCGAGATAGCTTGCTCCCCAGCTGAAGATCTCATTCACATATGTGTATTTTCTAGTATATTCTTGTAATCCAAGTTCAATCCTGAAATATTTGCATAAGACTCTCCTCATTAATAGAGAGAATAAATGACTCATGCTAGCTTTCCCCTACATATCTTCTTTCCAGGATTAATCTGTATAACTTTTCCAATTTCTATTTGCTTAGATAAATGAATTTACTTACCATTTGCAATGTGTAATGGCCTTTGGCATGGATAATATTTAGTGGGAAGAGACCAAGTCAAAGGGTACAAATTTGAGGCTATTATTCCCATTTAGAGCAACCAGGGAAATGACTTTCCTTCTGAACTAGACTCATATCAGCAAACTAACAATAGACATAATTCCAGTTTTATACTATTTTTGAAGACAGTTAAGGTATCAAATGCCTAACCACAACCCTTTTCCTGCTCCACTCAAGGTAGAAATCACAGTCTCCCTTGGAAAGGGATGAACCAGATTTCACAAATATCTGTCTATGCCACTTATAAGCTGTGTCTATGCAGTTAGACAACACATATGGACATGTTGTTCAGTCATTTTAGTTGTGTCTGATTCTTTGTGATCACATTTGGACTTTTCTTGACAAAGATAGTGGAATGGTTTGCCATTTCCTTCTCTATCTCATTTTACAGATGAGGAAACTAAGGTAAACAAGGTTAAATGACTTGCCCCTGGTCACACAACTAGTAAGTGTCTGAGGCTGGATTTGAACTCAAGAAGATGAATCTTCCTGTTGCCAAGCCCAGTGCTCTGTGCAATATGGTGCCACCTAGCTGCCCCATATTTTCTTTTTTTTTTTAGATTTTTATTGTTTTCTTTTATATTTACAACACTAAGGTTTTCTCCTACATGCCCTCACTCCCCCTGCCAGAGAGAGGAATCCCTTATAATTGATAATATTTTTTAAATGAAAGAAAAAAAAGAGGATGGAAAGAAAAAAATTCAGTAAAACACATTGAAAAATGGGACATTATAGTTAATGTTCTGGAACTAGGAGTCCAACTATTTGCAAAGAAGCAGGAAGAAGTGTCTTCTCATATCTCTTCTTTGAGGACAAGCTTGTTCTTTATATTTTCACAACATTCAGTTTCAATTTTTTTATTGCTATTCTTTCAATTTAAATCATTGTAGTCATTATTTATATTGTTTTCCTGCCTCTCCTTACTTCATTATGTATCAGTCCATTTAAGTCATTCTATACTTCTCTATATCCATCATTCATTTTTTTACAACACAATAACATAATATTCATGTGACACAATTTAGCAATTCTCTGATTAATAGGCATCTACTTTTTTCTTCCCAGTTCTTTGGTAGTACACACACACACACACACACACACACACACACACACACACACACACACATTTTGATATATATGAGGCCTTTTTCTTTCTTTCTTTTTTTTTGAAACTGACATCCTTATTTCCCAAGTATATTTATTTTAATTTTGTAAATCTTTCTCTTTTGATAGGAGACTTATAAACATTAACATTTATTGTTATAAATAATAAATTTGACTTGTTTTTTTTATCATTTTCTGCTTATTTTTGTTGGTGGTATCTAGAAGGAATACAGTCTTTAATCTTCTATAACTATTTCAATGAGTAAAAATAATAAAAGAAAGGGGTCATATTTCTTTTCCCCCCAACGGGTTCTATTTCTAAAATAACTATTAATTTTGATACTTCATTGATGTTTAGTCCTTTTATCATCTAAATAGAATAACTTTACCTTTGGAATTGCCAGCTCATTTTCATTTCTCTTCTTATTTTATTGTTGTTACTGTTGCCAAATGTGTTAAAGCCTATTTAACAGTACATCTGGAGATTCTGGGTGCTTTTTAATTCTTTTGTGCTGATCATAAGATATGTATACACACATGTATCAAACTGTAATTTTATTATTAGCATGATAAGAAATATTATATACCATATTACATAATGTGTATTATTTGTCTTACTTCCTTCATGTTTAGTCAGTTTGGCTTGCCTCTTGCACTGCTTGTAATCATCTCTTTAGATGTGGACTTTTGTTAACAAATTATTCTATGTCTTGTTTGTGTATTTTCTCTACAATGTGTTGCCTGATCTGGTCCATTATGGAAACTCTTTGCTAATTATGTCATTGACTACAGTATAGATTTTTTTCTTTTTCATTACTCCCGGGACTCCAACTAATCTAATATAGTACTTTTTGCTTTGCCTTCCACATCTGTTATTTTGCCTTGCATATACACTATTTGTCTTCTCGATTTTCAAAACTTCATAGGTTTGTTATTAAATTTAATTTTTAATTATCTATTAACCTTTGCTTGATTTATTTTGTTCTAATATTAAATGCTTCCATAGATGTTTTTAGACCTTGAATATCCTTTCCCCTAGTAGTTGTTCCAACTCTTGTGATTCTTAACTGTGTTAATATTTTACTTTACTAACATTTTTATTATCCAATTTAACTTTTCCATTGGAACCAAGTCCATCCTAACCACTGATGCTTCAACTTGGATTTCTAGAGGAATCTTATTTTTAAGGTCTATTATATTGCAGAAGTTGTGTATTGAGTTGCAGGTTTTGTTTGATGCCCTACTGTTCAAAACTGAGTTTGGTTGGACTTGCTATATCAGGTTGACTTTGGTCATTCTGGGGGGATTTGGCAAACATTCCTTGTGTTGTGATTTGTAGGGAGATGGAAAAAACAGGGATTTTCTTCAGCACTGAGTCTTATGTGGGACCAGAGAAGGGATTGATTTTTAGCTCCAGGAACTCCTTTTTCTGGAATTCTTCAGATGCTCCTCTTTGGTATGATATCACTTCTCTGCTGGACTCTTTGTAGAGCCTTTAATCTTCGTCTCCAATCCATCCTTGTCTCCCAATGTTAAACATCCACAACTTGTATGGTCACACACCTATTACATCTATTAAAGAATTCTTGATAAGATTCAGCAACAGTCCTGACCATGTGGCAGCATGCTACCTCGATCCTGAAACAGGTAGTTTAGAGATATTTACAATGAACTGAGAGGCCCTTTTATGTGCTGGCTATTGGTGGGTAGAGAGTTGACTAAGAAAAGGACTGTATATTTATTAAGTAGCTTAGAGACATGTTAACCATTTTATTGTAAGTGCTCTAACACTTCCCCTGAGGAAGACAGACAATGGAAAGTCTGTGACAGCATCACTGGCCATGTCAGTGAAAATAGCAAAACATCAAAGTCAGATTGAAACAATACTAAACAGTAAATAGGTTCAAGCCCTAGAAGAGACAATAGTGAAGTATCAAAGCAATGGAGTTGCACAGAGAAAAGAGAGGGTTGAGCATGGCAGAAAACTATGAATCCAAGGACCAGAGGGAAAACATGCCTTGAGACGCAATGAGGTGCAAAGTCACAGTGTGAAAGAGCAAATCCAAATCTCAATCTTCTCTTGAACGGTGACTCATATAGATTGCATGTGTCTCAGCCTCAGATGGGAACAAATACAATTACTAAGAAACTTTCAAGATTTAACCCAATCTATGTAAGCTCAGAGCTATGGATTGCAAATGAGCTTCAGGTGACATCTATAATAGTTCATATTGCAGAATTCTTTATATCAATACTGTTTTCACTTGATCATAGATTTCCCAGAAATTACTTTTCAGTCTTCATTTATAGATAATTTTTTAATATGTAGAAAATTGATTTAAGTATTATATAACTCACAGACTGCAAAATATGCAACAACTACTTATTACCTTGAACTTATTTAACTAAAAGAAAAGGGATGAATTTTAAAACATTAAATGTGTCCACCACAAAAGTCCTACTCCAATGCCTCATTGTACCATGAAGGCAAACCGGAACTCTCAAAGGCTATGACATTGGAATGCAAGCTCTGACAAGTCTAACCTGCATACACTTCAGGTATGGGTCTAGTGATGAATTGTATGTTGTCCAAAGACCATACTATGTTTGGAGAGGCACATCATTACCAGGTTGGTTGTGGGATGTTGATTTTTTTTTAATTATGGCAATTATCTACGATTAATGACTAAGATCTAGAGGAATTATAATTATATATGCTGGACAGAGGACCCCACTGACATAATCACAAATTCTTAAAATAGTGGAAAATATTTTACTTCAGAGAAATATTGTAATACCATTCAAACTTACCTCATATACGTATTTAGTCAGATATCCCCTGAGTATAAACTGTAAGGTAGGTGCTTTTGAAAGTTTTGTAGGCTACTAAAATAATGTTTAGGGTATGGAAACATGAAGAATATAGTGAATGTAGCCTTTTAAATACATGGATGGGACTACAGCATTACCTGACATGCCCTGATTATCTGGTATTAGTTAGGAAAGAGTTGTCAATTGGACAGAAAAGAGAAGTTGTATGTTTGAAAATTGTCAGGGGTGGGGGGGGGCGATATGGTGTGGAGGCTGAGCACCAGAATTAAAAGCAAAATCATATGTCAGTGGGCCAAATCAAAGCTATGGAGAGAACATGATACTATAGCTCAAGACTCAGGAGCTAGCAAACGAGGTGATCACAACATGGAAACAGAACCTAGTAGAAGTCATCATGCTGGCTGGTTTTTTTTTTTTAACATGGAACTCATATTGTTTCAGGATTTGGGATGAAAGCAGAAAGATGGAAATGAGCCAAGAAGTCTACAGCCAGATAAACTCAAATCAGACAAGGAGTAAAGCTTTCACCTAGTGATAGTTTGGTATACTCAGTGTACCCTTGCCTTTTCTAGTAGATCTGGGTGTGATGGTCTTACTCTCTTTTGGATTTTTAAAAATGTTATCTTTTAAATAAGAAACTTCAAAGAAAAACAAATATTCATAAGCACAAACTACATCAACAATAAAATGCATATACAGTGATAGGTTTTACTACTTTCTTCTTGCCTTTTGTTTCCTGTGAATTACTTGGCCTTTCTGCTGTATTCCTTTTCTCCTGTGTTGTACCTGTTATACCCAGAATCCTAGATTAGGAAGAGACCTTAGAGAATATCTAGTCTGCCCCATACCTGAATAAGAGTCCTACAATGCACCCAACAAGTGGTCATTAAATCTCTTCATGAAGATTTTCAATGAGGATGAACCTACTACCTCCCATTACACTTTTAGAAAGCTCTGATTGCTAGGAGTTTGGGTTTTTTTTTCTCCTTAAGTCAAGCCTAAAGTGACTGAATGGCTTCATGGCAATGACATTGTAGTACTTAATGTTTTATTTAAGTTGCCTCATCCTAGCCCTTTAAGGTATTCATTAATAATTCTTTGTCAAGGCAGCATGAGGTTGCCAATGAAGTGTCCTGGGATTCTGTGCTTGGCCCTGTGCTATTTACACATTTTTATTAATTTTATCATTGATTAATTTATCATTTTTATCAATTATTTGGATAAAGGCATAAGCCATCAAATTTGAAGATGACACTGGTTATTGTCCTTCATTCTCAAAGAGGACCAAAATGATATCACTACACTAGAGTCAAATTTTAGTGTGTCCAACTGTGGCTGATCAGACCAATACCAGCTCAGAATGTTCCTTCACAGTTTGGGCACAAATTGCCCATATGAACATTTGGAATGGATTCTCTAAATTTGCACATCTTGCTTTTCTTTTGAGCTACTTTAATTCTTGGCAGACTAACTCATTGGATCTTGGATCTTCACGCCCTAGATCATTGGGTCAAATCTACATGGACAAATGTAGAAGAAATTTGAGTTTGTTTGTTTTTTTAATCTATCTCTCAAGTGCAAAATGGAGAAGGTGTATCTAGCCATCAGTTCATCTATCTTAGATGAAAGTTATAATGGGCAGCAATTCAATATAAGGCATTATTTGATGCATCATGGCCACCAAAAAAGCTCATGTGATTTTAGACACATTAAAAAAGACAAGTGTCCAGAAACAGAGTGATGATAGTCCTATACATTGTTCTGGTTAGACCACCTCTGGGCTATTATGTTCAGGTCTGAGTGCCAAATTTTAGGAAAAACATAGATAAGTTGGAAAGAATTTGAAGGAGAACAAGCAGGATATTATAAGGCTTCTAAATCATGCCATATGAAGCTATCATGAAGGAATTTGAATGTGAAGCCTTGGGAAGAGAAAACTCGGGGGAGATGTCATATCTTTGTCCAAATATTTGAAGGGCTATTATATGAAAAAAAGAAATAGAATTGTTCTTATGGCCCAAAAAGACAGAATTAGAAGCAATGGATGGAAGTTGAAAAGAAGCAAATTCCCATGTAAGAAAAAACTTCCTGTAAATTAGGGCTATCCAAAAGTGGAATGGGCTTCTTCAGGAGGTAATTCTCTAACCTCTTCCTTTGTCATTAAAAATTCAGCAGTTAGATGATCACTTGTCAAATATGTAGTACAGGGAATTTTTGTTTGGATGTGAGTTGTAATAAATAACCTGTGAGGTCTCTCACAACTGTCAGAATATGGGACTTTGTAAGTGCCCAGTGACAGGGAAATGACTGAACAAACTATGATACCTAGTAACAGAATAATCAGGTTAACAGTCATTTATTAAGCACTCATTCCTTGTTCTCAAGAAGTTCACAATCTAAATGGGAAGACAATATGCAAACGACTATGTATGAACAAAATATGTGTATATATATATACACATATATATACACATATATACATATATGTGTGTGTGTGTGTGTGTGTATATATATATATATATATATATATGAAAAATGGAGTTAGTCTCAGAGGAAAGATACCAGCATTAAGGGGGAATAGAAAGTACTTCCAGAAGAAGATGGGATTTTAGCTGATATTTAAAGGAAGGCAGAGGAGAGAGATAAGTATGGGAGGCAGAGATTAAGAATGACAAACATTAGAAATTTAAAGAAATGTTGAAAGACATCCAAAATAATGCAAAGTGAAAAGTGGAACCTG
Source organism: Vombatus ursinus (assembly GCF_900497805.2). Lineage (NCBI taxonomy): Eukaryota > Metazoa > Chordata > Mammalia > Diprotodontia > Vombatidae > Vombatus > Vombatus ursinus. The sequence continues at coordinate 26,800,620 of NW_020954557.1, read as the reverse complement.
GTAAAATGTACAACTGGCTAAAAAATGTGACAATTCATAGTCATACATTTGGCTGAATTGACTCCGGCAAGTTTCATACTACATTTTAAGACCCCCAAGCTTCTCCCTGACACAAAGGCCGATCTTTTTAAAAAATGCCAAAAGTATTCTTATGATGCTATATGGTGCTGAGTCATGGAATATCCTAATCACTAATGAATTACAGCTGTAGATTTTTTAAACCAGCAACAGAGAGTTTCATATGGGTATTAGTAGATTGTAACTTATTACCCAAAAAGATTGGACAAGTGTGTAAATAGTGTGTATTTTCATTATTGACAGTTAAATTTTTTTGTTAGTATGTTTATTTTCCAAGAAAAAAAAGATATGAATTTTACTGTGTGAACTTTCATTCAAAAAGGCTTTTTTTTTTTTTAGTAATGACATTGTAGTTTATAAGTTTTTGAATTCCATATGTAAAGAATAAAATACAAAGAATGCTTGGGCCATAGTCAAAATTAATAATTTCTAAATTTATACCAAGTGATAACTAGTAGGAAAGTATTACAGACCATACATCAAATGTTGGAAATATTTTAAATTGTTCCATGTGACTGTTTAAAAGATTCATCACATATAGAGAAAACACTGAAATAAAAAAAAAACCTAGTAGCTAGTTGTTCAATTAGTAGGTTTTTTTTTTAGCTATTTATGGTTACTAAGCTTAGATATACCACAAGCATTTGGCTAACTATAACTAAGTCTCTAATTTAACCTTTCAAAGACAGAATTTAAATATATGCACCATTTCTCTCCTCCTAATCCCCTTTCTTTTTCATGCATAAGTACTGTACTGAGAAATATGGTCAATTTGTTAGCACACATTAGAGACATTACTACTTCAATTCTGTAACCCCAAATTAAAGGTTTCTATGTAGCTTGAATGACTACTTTGCTCTGAGGAAAAAGAAACATTTTGCAAGAATCTCCTTTTATGTTCTCACAAAATTCTGAGATTTTCTTATGTTATTAGACACATAAAGGTTAACTCTTAAAAAATGAAAATTCTATCTTCAATAAAAAAAAGTAATTTGTAACTGTGTTTCATGGAAACCCTGGACTTTCTGAAGACATTTTGTGGTAAATGTAACTTATGTATGCTCCATCACTTCCAGGCAAGTCCCAACTAACTCTATAGCAGATCAAGAAAAATCTCAAAAAGCTTTCAAATACTGCTCAAGATAAGGTGATGCTTATTTCTTGATTACCATATAGCTGAATTCTCTGTCTTTCTGGGCTTCTCAACCTCCATTCTCAGGGAGGGAAACATATTATTAATGCAGAGACTAATAGAATATTAATTCATCCAACTGATCATTCATAAAAGATAATTCAATGACTCCTAATTGTTAGACATTATTCATGTGTTGAGTGATTAATCATTTAGCAAATTTTTACTTATATTATTATTTATATATACCTACAATACATTCAGAACTATGTTAGAAGTTATGGGGGATATGATAGGATAATATGACAGTTTTACAATCAAGGAATTTATAATCTAGTTGGGGGGTTAAGTCTAGCATATATCAATGAATAAAAGTGATAGCTAATATTTATATAGGATTCTATAAATGTAACCTGGGGTTCAAGCCTGAGAATTTGCATGGGACTCTCCTAACTGATAGAAAGAATGATTATTTGACAGTACTCCTGTGTAAGGGGTAGAGTTGGTCAGAAGTTAGGAGATAACAGTTCTTGCTTCTGGCTTCAAAAGAGTACACTATATTCTAGGTTCTTTTTATGGGATGCCCTCTGAGGGACAGACAAATTGAGGGAAGAATCCAATAAGTAGAGGAGTCAATGCCTCAAGCATATTACTGTTTCCAGCTTGAGAATTAGAGACTTCAAGGAATTTGTCCTTGGGCGAGATGGGGCACCTTGAATGAGGTGAGATATCTCTCTCCAGTGGGAATACTCATTTATTTGATTTATTTTCTGATATATTCTCATGTGTTCAACTTCTCTGATTTCTGTTTGCAGTTGGCTTTTTAAAATTAAATTTTATTTTATTAACAGAAATTTATTTTCTCTCCCTCCTATCCTCACCCATTGAAAAAAGAAAAAGAAAAACAAAATTCTTGCAAAAATATGCATAGTTTTAAGCAAAATAAATTCCTTTATTGGTTGTGTCCCATGGCTTCGATAAATTGCTTTATTTGTTACTCAATATTTGTTATGGACTTTATGTAATTAGCATTTGGTGAGGAGTAAAATGGTTTATGTTGGGAAGAAAAGTAATTTTCCCTAGACTTGAAATATTTAAAGAGAAGATAGATATAATTGTAGTCTAATACCCCTGTTTGCCAAAGGCTAATCAGAATTATCTAATTAGATTAAATGGATGGCAGGGCACCATAGTACACCAAGAAAATACATACTTGCATGTAATGTCCTTCATGTTATATATCTGAAATATGATATCATGTTCTGGGCACCACATTTTAGAAGGGGTTTGACAAACTGATTGTGACCAGTCTAGGGTGGCTTGCATAGAAAGGAGTCATATGATTCTGCTAGAAGGGAGTTGGTTGAAGGAAGAGGGGAATTCTTAGCCTGGAAAAGAGAAGATTCTGGGGGAATATAATCACTGTCAATAAATATTTGGAAGACTCTTCTATGAAAAAGGGATTAGATTTGTTTTTCTTTATCCCAGAGAGAAGAAACAGTAGTGACAGATTTAGAAGACAGATTTTGATTTAACATAAGAGAATAACCTTCCTAAGACTCCTTTTTGTAGGAAGTGAATTGAACCTTGAAGAGAGATAGTAATCCCAGGAAGCAGAAGGAGTGAGAGCATTCCAACCATTAGGGAAAGCTTGTTCAAATGCTCAGAGATGAAAGTCACAATGTCATGTTTGGGGAGCAGCTAGAAGGCCAATTTGGCTTTAACACAGAGTACATGAGTGGGAGTAATGTCAAATAAATGTAGAACAGGCCTGCACAACATACACTTTGGTGGGCCACAAGTGGCCCACCAAAGAATTTCAGGCAGTCTGTGAAAAATGTAGAGAATGTGAAAGTAAAGATGTAACAAGCACTTTGTCCATGCCCCGCTTAACCCACCTTCCACTACTCACTATTGTGCCCATTGTGTAACTTGGCAGGTGGGCTGCCCCTACGCACTCTCTCTGGTTTGTCATATGACCTGCCGCAATCAACCATCGTCAGTCTGTCTCTAGTCTGAGAAGAGCAAGAGTCATATCTTCTTGCTGTGTTTTTGGTCGTTACTGGCACTAAACAGGGACAAAGTGAGTGCAGCCATGCACCAATGCAGTGACGCCAGCTATGCAATGAGCAGCAACAACATGAGGGCTTCTTCCCCATGCTCAATGTGTGGTCCCCCTCTAAGTTACATAGGTGTGTGACACTCTCTCCAAGGTCAGACACTCAGTTCAGTATTTCTTTGTGTATGAGCAGTTGCTATGAAGATTTTTTTGGTTCTGACATTAAAGTTTTTGGGGTGACTTTATAAAATGGGTGATAGGGGCAGCTAGGTGTTGCAGTGGATAGAGCACTGGCCCTGGAGTCAGGAGGACCTGAGTTCAAATCCAGCCTCAGACACATAATACTAGTTGTGTGACTTTGGGCAAGTCACTTAACCCCAATTGCCTCACCAAAAATAAATAAATAAATTAACAAAATAAAATGGGTGATAGAAATGGAAGATTGAATCAGAACATAGTGTTTAATCTGGAGTGGACAATTTGATACTTGTTTGTTTACACGAGAGACAAAATATTGTGCCTCTCCTGCCAAGAAGTAATAGCGATTCTGAGGGAATAAAATCTTTGTCATCTTTTCGAATCAAAACATCCTGACTTAAGCAAATTGGACACCAATGAAAAACAAGTGAAAGTGTTGAAATTGTTGAAAAATCTCAGTGGGGAACAATGATTTTTCAAGAAAGTAAATTAAAAAAAAGAAAGTAAATTCAGAAAATGAGGCAGGTACTAAGGTTAGTTTTCAGATTTCTAAAGAAATTGCTGCTACTGGGAAGTCTTTTACTGAAGGTGACTTCATAAAGAAGTGTTTGCTGATTGCAGTTTCTGGATTATGTCCTGATTAAAAAAAAAAGTGTTTTTGAGAAATAGTTTAATCATTATATCTTTACTTGGAAAGTGAGCTGCTAAAAACCTACCTGTGGCCTGAAAAAGTTTAGCCTATTTTAATTTTGTCCCTTACCTACTGCCAAGTTGTTGCAGGTCTGGTCTAGAAATGTAGGTTGGATACAGATTGTGAAGGACTTTAAAGAAGAAAAAAATGACTTTGTATTTCATCTTAAAGGATACCGGTGAATTTTATAGGGGTGGAGAACCTGTAGTTTCAAGGCCACATGTGGCCCTCTAGGTCCTCAAGTATAGCCCTTTGACTGAATCCAAACTTCACAGAACAAATCCCCTTAAAAAGATTTGTTCTGTAAAACTTGAACTCGGTCAAAAGGCCGCACCCAAGCACCTAGAAGGCCTCGGGTTCCTCACCCTTGTTAAAAGAACAAGTGAATGACAAGGCAAGAGACATAAAGATGCCTCAGATGGTAAAGAAACTGGAGACTGTGCCAAATAAAGACTGCTTGAAAGAATTGGGGATGGTTAGGTGGGGGGGATAATGATAATCAACACATAGTTCTTTGAGGATTCATTTTGCATACATTACCCATTTGCGGATCATAACAGCTGTGTGTGATAGGGACTGAAGGATTATCCTCATGTTACAGTTAAAGAAATATAGGGTCAGAGAAGTTAAGTAATTTGCCCAAGGTCACACAGATAGGAAAAGTCAGAGACAAGATGCAAACCCAGAGCTCCCCTGACTCTATGTTCAGCAGTGACAATACCTCTCCTAGGATCACACCACCTTGCAAGAACCAAAAACTATAGACCCCAGAAGTAGCTCTAAAAACAGCAGCACAAAAAGCCTGAAGCTTGGAACAATGCCCCCTACCCCTCAAGGTAAGCATAGTCTAACTTCTACATAAAATGAAAATTCAAAAGATAAGCTGGAAAAATGAGTGAGCAACAACAACAAAAAACCTGATCATAAAAAATCTACTGTGGTGACAGGGAAGATCAAGCGACAAATTCAGAAGACAACAACATGAAAACAGCTACAAGCAAAGCCTTAAAGGAAAATTATAGAGTGGACATAAACCTTATAAAACTTCATGGAAGAGCTAAAGATAGGGCAAACATATTTTTTTAATTAAATAAGAGAGATAGAAGAAAAATTGGGAAAAGAAATGACAGTGATGCAAGAAAATTATGAAAAGAGAATTAATAGCTTGGCATAAGAGGCATAGAAATACTGAAGAAAATAACACTTTAAAAAACTGAATTGGTCAAATGGTAAGAGGTACAAAATCTTATGAAAGAAAAGAACTCCTTAAAAAGTAGAATTGACCAAACAGGGAAAGATGTACAAAAGTTCAATGAAGAAAACTATTCCTTAAAAATTAGAGTTACGAGGAGGCAAGTAGGTGGTGCAGTAAATAGAGCTCTAGCCTTGGAGAAAGGAGGACCTGAGTTCAAATCCAGCCTCAGACACTTGAAACTTACTAGCCATGTGAGCCTGTCACTTAACTCTGATTACCTCACCAAATAAATAAATAAATAAAAATCAGAGTTGTGCAAATGGAAGCTATTGACTCCATGAGATATCGAGAAACAATAAAACCAAGTCAAAGGAATGAAAAACAAAAGAAGAAAAATGTGGAATATCTCATTGGAAAAACAACTAACCTAAAAAATAGTTTGAGGAGAGATCATTTAAGAATTGTTGGACTATGGAAAGCAATGATGAAAAAAAGAGCCTAGACATCATATTTCAAGAAATTATAAAATACTGCCCCAATATCTTAGAACCAGAGGACAAAATAAAAATTGAAAAACTATGCTGATTATCCCCTGAAAGAAATCTTAAAATGAAAACTCCCAGAAACATTACAGACAAATTCCAAAGGTCCCTGGTCAAGGAGAAAATACTGAATACAGCCATAAAACAAAAACAAAAACAAAAATACCCTTTCAAATACCATAGAGCCATAATCAGGATTACACAAAATTTAGTATCTACTATGAATAAAAAAGGGAACAGAAGGCTTGGAATACGATATTCTGGAAGGCAAAGGAGCTAGAATTACAACCAAGAATAACCTACTCAGCAAAACTGAGATGATACATGTAACATTAAATTATTTTATCATCATTAGGGCAGTTAGAAGGAGTCTATAGAAAGGGCACAGATGTGAGTCATGCATGTTGGGATAATCTCCAAAAAATGGAGAGGTGAGAAAGAGGGAGGGAATGGGAGAAGGTGGAAGGAAGAAGTAGAATGAGGAAAATTATCTCACACAAGGAAGAGGGGAAAATGGTGAAGGGGGAGTAGTCAACACTTGAACCATATTGGTGTGTATACACACACACACACACACACACACACACACACACATACATATATATATACCCATCCTAACTTGAGTATGGAAACCTATCTCACCTAATGGGGAAATAGAAGCAGAGGGAGAAAAGAGAAAGGGAGGAGGTAATAAAAGGGAGGGCAGATAAGAGGGGCAGTGGTCAGAACCAAAATAGACTTTTGAGGAAGTACACAGTGAAAGGAGAGAGAGAAAGAAGTATAAACAGAGGAAAGATAGGATGGAGGGAGCTACACAGTTTGTAATCATAACTGTGAAAGTGAATGGGATGAACTAATCCATAAAACAGAAGCAAATAGCAAAGTGAATTAAAAACCAGAATCCTAAAATATGTTCTTTACAAGAAATGCTTGAAACAGACACACACAGAGTAAAGTTAAGGGGATGAAGCAGAATCAATTATGGTTTAACTGAAGTAAAAAAGTCAGAGGCCACAATCCTGATCTCAGATAAATCAAAATAGGAACAGACTTAATTAAAATCAGGGAAACTACATTTTGCTAAAAGGTACCATAGACAATGAAATAGTATCGATACTAAATATATATGCACCAAATGGCATAGCATCCAAATTCTTAAAGAAAAAATTAAATGACTTATAGGAGGAAATAGACAGTAAAATTATATTAATGGGAGACTTCAACTTTTCCATCTCAGAACTAGATAAATCTAACCATAAAATAATAAGAAGTTAAGGAGATGAGTAGATTTTATAAAAGTTAGATATGATAAACCTCTGAAGAAAATCAAATAGGAGTAGAAAAGAGTATGCTTTTTTTCTCCATTACACATTGCACTTCCACAAAAATTGATTCTAAAGATGCAGCTAGGTGGTACAGTGGATAAAGCACTGGCCCTGGAATCAGGAAGACCTGAGTTCAAATCTGGCCCCAGACACTTGATACTCACTAGCTGTGTGACCCTGGGCAAGTCATTTAATCCTGATTGCCTCATTTCCTCCCCCTCCCCCCCAAAAATTGACTCTGTATTAGGGCAGAAAAATCTCACAACCAAATGCAGAAATATGAAATGCAACCTTTTTAAATCATAATACAATAAAAATTACATTCAATAAAGGGCTTGGAAGCATAGATTAAAAATTAATTGGAAGCTAAATAATCTGATCCTAAAGAATGAATGGGTCAAAGAATAACTCATAGAAATAGTTAATAATTTAATTAATGATAATTACAACAATGAGACAACATACCAAAATTTGTGAGATGCAGCCAAAACAGTACTTAGGGGAAATTTTATATCTCTAAATGCTTACATAAATAAAAAAGAGAAAGAGTAGATCAATGGGGACAGCTAGGTGGTACAGTGGATAAAGTGCTGGCCCTGGAATCAGGAGGACCTGAGTTCAAATCCAGCCACAGACACATAACACTTACTAGCTGTGTGATCTTGGGCAAGTCACTTAACCCCAATTGCCTCACCAAAAAAAAAAAAAAGAGTGGATCAATGAATTGTGTATGCAACTAAAAACACTAGAAAAAGATGAAATTTAAAATCTCCAATGAAACACAAAAACAGAAATCCTAAAAACAAAGGAGAGATTAACAAAATTGAAAGTAAAAAACATTGAACTAATAAATTAAACTAGGAGCTGGTTTTGTGGGGAAAAAATACTATTGACTAATTTGCTTTAAAAAAAGAAAAGAAAGAGGAAAACCGTATTATCAGTACAAAAAATGAAGAAAGTGAATAAACCACCAATGAAGATGAAAAGATTTCCAATCATTAAAGATATCTCAAAGTGGAATGGGCTGTTTTGGGAGGTAGTTTGTTACCCTTCACTAGAGGTCTTCATGTGAAAGTTGGATGATTACCTGTCAGCTATATTGTAAGGGGAATTCTTGGTCAGGTTCAGATGGCTTCCGAGGTCTCTTTCAAATCTGAGCTTCTATGCCAAGAAGTAGTACTTAAATAGTACTTTAAAACTGTGCAAAGAAAAGCACTTATATAGTACATTCTTTTTTGTTTCTTTTCTTCTTTTTCCTTTTTTTTTTTTT